>NC_058404.1:80114906-80426856 GCF_002201575.2 Neomonachus schauinslandi
GCGACTGCCTTCGGCTCAGGTCATGATCCTGGAGTCCCTGGATCGAGTCCCGCATCGGGCTCCCTGCTCGGCAGGGAGTCTGCTTCTCCCTCTGACCCTCCCCCCTCTCATGTGCTCTCTCTCATTCTCTCGCTCTCAAATAAATAAATAAAATCTTTAAAAAAAAAAAAGAATATACAAATTTGTTTCTTCCTTAACCTTGAAGTGAGCAGTCTACATACACAAGGTAGTTCCACAGGCATTTTGGGGACCATGATCTTCCATTCTGTTGCTCCACCATCCCCTGGAGCAGGGTTTCTCAATCTTGCACTATTGAAATTTTGAGCTGGATGATTTTCTTGTTGGTGAGGGGGCTGGGGTATGGTTGTCATGGTCGTCGTAGGGTATGTAGCAGCATCCCTGGTCTCTACCCCATGGGTGCCAGTAATATTTCCACCTACAAGTTGTGACAACCAAATGTCTCCAGACATTTCCAAAAGCCACCTGTGGGGCAAAATCAGTGCCAGCTGAGAACCACTGGCCTAGGGTGTTGTCATCATCTGCATGTTAGAAACTGAATCATGGGGTAATGGCTCTATTGTCCAAGATTGAGGAAAAGGGAAAATTTAAGGAGGAATAAATGCCCAGTGTCTAACACTCAGACCCAAAAGCAGTATATATTACTTCGTTTACATTCACTGGTGAGAATTTAGTCGTGTGGCTTCAACTAAATATTTATTTGCTGATAAGAAGATCTAATAAAGAGGGGGAAAAAACCAGCTCTGATAAGTGGGAGGCAGAAGGAATTACTGGAGCCATGTCTTGTGTGGGCAAGAAGTGGTAAAGTCTGGGGTTAGCCTTAGATGAGAACATAGGTAAGATAGAGCATATAGAACAAAAACAAGTAGGTAAGTAACTGTTAACACAGAGCATGTAGAAGTTTTTCCTATTGTCTTTTATTTCCTCCATGAAACCAGAAATACATCCTCAGCTGAAAACAATGATCCATGGGCAGGGTTAGAATTTTGGGAAAAAGAGAAGAAAAAGCTAAATAGCCATCTAGGAGAGGAGAAGAATGAATGGACCAGCAGTGTTTAATAGGATGGCCTGGAAGCATTAAAAGGCCACCTAATGTCTATGGCTATGAATTTAAAGTGAGGCCTGGTTACACATTTTTTTTTCCAGTCACATTGAGGTATATAGTACAGGATAGGAATAAGGAGACAGTTGGATTTATCTAGGGTTATAGTTTTGTCGAGTGAGTATGACGAAATGGAAAAAGGGTAATGAGGTCAGGCTATATGCAAGGGGGAGAATGGCCATAGAATTTAAGTTAAATAAAGAAGGGAGAGAAGGGACCAAAATGGGGAGGAACAATAAAAATGTGGCAGGACTGGAAGTCCCAGGGAAGTAGATGAATTGCTGATGTTGGGGTACTAGAAGGAGTGATCTAGAAAGATAAAGCTAGAAGTCAATTAGTTGAATGTTGGCAACTGAATTTGAGCGGGGCTTGAAGTTATTGCTAATGGCAAGGTCTAACTATATCCATGGGAATCAATAGTTGCTGTAGGGTGTGGGACAAGATCTAGAAGAACAGAGCTCAAGGAATTGAGATCCAGGGTGAAGAATCTTCTGCATGTAAATTTAAATTGCTAAATTAAGAAAGTAGTAGTAAGGTACAATGAGCCAATGATAAAATCAACTGAGAATGATCCCAGTTGTAGGTAAATCACAATAGT
The DNA here is from genome assembly GCF_002201575.2 of Neomonachus schauinslandi. Classification (NCBI taxonomy): domain Eukaryota; kingdom Metazoa; phylum Chordata; class Mammalia; order Carnivora; family Phocidae; genus Neomonachus; species Neomonachus schauinslandi. The sequence continues at coordinate 80,116,625 of NC_058404.1, forward strand.
TGATTATATAAACTGATGACTGAGTTTCAGGAAGGGAAGGAAAAAAAGTGAATGTCCTGAAAGGGAACAGTAGAGTATAATCTCCAGGCCCAATGGTAGCAAAACTGAGAAAAAGAAAAACAAAAAAGGCTGCTGGGTTGGCAGTGACCTCTGCGGACAGCCACGTTTCTGTTAGAGCAAGAAAGTAACGGGAATTTCAGAAAATGGAATAAGGGTACAGTGGAAATGTTTCAGGACTTGTGGTAGGAGATGGGGACGAAATACAGAGCCTTATAGAAAATAAAATACAGGAAATGAAGGGGGATCTGGAGACCGAGGCCTGTGATAAGCAAGAATAAAGAGCATATTATTAGATTAATCCCAGTGGATTCAACTCAAAAATTAAAGGACAGATACAAAAGTTAAGTACAAAATTAACATGCCTATTTATATGTATAAACTTCCCATATCTGATTTAATTATTTGGACACTTTATATTGCTCTCTAAATTAATTTTCTTTCCAAGTATTGCTTTAACAAATCATTTTATCCCCCAAAAGGTGGCTGTTCCTGTTACCATTTTATGTATCACAAGAATTCTGTGGGTTAGGAATTCAAGCATAGTTTGGCTAGACACCAGTTGAGGTCACCCAGTGGTGGTGCTCAGCTGACAGATGGGCTAGTTTGAAGGATCCAAGACAGCTTCCCACACAGACTGGAGCCAAAGATGGCTGGAACTTTGGACTCAGCTGGAACTGTCAACTGGAGCATCTTCTATGTGACCTCTCCAGGATGGCAGGGTGGTAGGGATTATTATATGGTGACTTGCTCTCTCCAAAACAAGCACCTCAAGAAAACCAGTAAGAAGCTGCACAGCCTTTTCTGACCTCGCCTCAGAAATCATGTAGCCACACTCTCCACATTCTAATGATTACAAGAGTCCTAAGCCTAGCACAGTTTCAACAGAAGGTGAATTAGATTCCACCTCTGGGTGGAGGAGTGACAAGCTCATACTGTTGAGGAGCATGTAAAGTGGAAGATATTGTGGCCATCTTTGACCAATATAATCTGCCTTGGTGACATAAGTGATACATAGACTTCTATCATACAGATGATAAGGGTAGATATCCCTGAAAAGGGATTCCCAGGTTCAAGCTCAATATAACTGTAAATTGCATTTGTGATAAACCATTAAATTTCTACATCTTTTTTCCTGTAGGAGAATCTAGAAAATCCACAATGGAAAGTTTACGTCAAGTCCCAGAAAATTTGGAAGAAGAACGTAGTAGGTATGGTAAATCAAGTAAAAAGTTTCTGTTGCATACAAAGTAGGCAAGAGTCTAAGTATAAACTGATTCTCCAAACACAAGAAGAATAATTTCATCTAGTACTTGATAATACTGAAACACTATCTAAAAAACAGTCTCAGATTTACTTTTAAATATCACATAATGTTAAGTGTTTTTCATCTTTTAAGCTATGTCTGAAAATTACAAAAAACAAAATGTCTTTCAAGTGACTGTTTTTACTTTCTGCCTCAATGTAAAATTAAATCTTGTAATTTATTTATTTCAGATTTCCAGATAATCAAAAAAATGAGACTTAAACCAGCTTTGGACTCAGCAACAAAGCAAGAAGAAATTTATCATGTCACCTTCATCTTTGATAACTGTAATAGGAGTATGTTACAAGTAAAACAGAATTATAAGAAAACTATGACTATGTTTAGATTGCATTTTGTATCGCAGTGCACTACTACAAATTTAATCTAAATCATCTAAATTCATGAAAATAATAATACATCTCAAATGCTGAGAAATATCAACAATTATTCTTAGAACAAACTGTAAAATTTTCTTCTTATCCACTATTCCACAAGGAAGAGTGTTATAGAATCAAAATTCAGTTGTATCTAATGCGAAAATCATTTTAAACTTAAGGAAATCTATGCTGAATAAATACGGGGAAAATATTTATTACAATTTCAGGAAGTTTTTTCAACATAGATAAAAGGATTATAAGCAGTAAAAACTCTCATATTGTACCATTCAAAACAGTTTCCTTTACTCACACCACTTCTGACACTGAATGAATGAGGTTTTACACACCAAGCAATTCTTCAAGTCTCAATAGATACTGACTGGGTGTCTTACAGTTTAACTCAATTCTGACACTAACTGCCAGGAGTTAGCACAGATCCCAGATTAAGGGATCATTCCATAAGACTGGTTCCCACCTCAAATGCCAATCACAAGTCCCAGGGTGTCACTTATACTTCTGACTGACTTGGCTACATACTGGGGATTCCCACAACCTCCCTTCCTTAACTTCAATAATTTGCTATATCAGCTCATGGAACTCAGGGAAAGATATTTACATTGCCAGTTTATTATGAAAAAATGCAATAAAAGAGATAAGCAGCCAAATAGAAGAGATACATGGGCAAGGTAAGGGAGAGGGGGCCTGAGCTTCCTTGCCCTCCCTGGGTGCATCACCCTCCCAGCACCTCTGTGCATTCACCAACCCAGAAGCTCTCCAAATCCTTTCAAGTCCTGGGGCTTGTATGGAGTCTTCACAACATAGGTATGATTGATTAAATCATTGATTAACTCAGCCTCCAGCTCCTCTCCCCTCTCCAAAGGTCAGGGGATGGGGCTGAAAGTTTCAACCCCCTAATCACATGGCTGGCTCCCCTGGCAAACAGACCCCATCCTTAAGGGCTTTCCAAAAGTCACCTCATTAACATAAACTCCAGTGTAGTTGAAAGGGGCTTGTTATGAATGACAAAAGATGATCCTTTCACCTTTATCATTCCAGAGCTATTTCAGGAACTGGGGACAAAAACCAAATATTATAACAAAAGATGTTCCTTTCACCTTTAGCTCTCTAGACTGTTTATGGAACCAGGGAAAAAACCCAAATGTTAATTTACTGTATTACATTAGAAGCTCTATGCCAGGAATCAGGGACAAAGACCAAATATATATTTCTTACACTATTACAACATTACACTGTGTAGAACCATATTTTATGATACTTTTAGCTGATTGTATATAGTTGACCCTTGAACAATACAGGTCTGAACTGTGTAGGTCCACTTATATGTGCATTTTAAATATATAAATATAGTACAGTACTGTGTATTTTGTCTTCCTTATGATTTTCTTAACATTTTCTTTTCTCTAGCTTATTACTCTCTAGCTTACTTTATATAATACATATAACGTACAAAATATGTTTTAATCAACTGTTTATGTTATCAGTAAGGCCTCCAGTCAATATTAGGCTATGAGTAGTTAAGTTTTGGGGGATTCAAAATTATATGTGGATTTTGACTGTGCAGGGGATTGGTGCTCCTAGCCCCCACCTTATTCAAGGATCAACTGTATAACAAAATGTGTCCATGTCAATTTTAAAAGATTAAGAAAATTCTTCAGTCTTAGGCCCCTCCCCTAATGTGTCTTACCATAATAAATGTGCTGAAACCACTGGTTTTCTATATAAGAGCAAAATCTAGTGTTCCCCATCTCATGTTATCTGATCAGGTAGAACTATAAATATACAGAGGGGCTCCTGTTTCTAATCTTGGGTTGGGGAATGCCTTTGTAATTAAGAAACCAAGGTCAGGTGCAGAATTAACAATGACTACAACATATGTGATTACATTAAAATATTCATACAGTGAAAAAGTCACTAAACAAAATTAAAAGACCAATGACAGAGCAGAAGAATTTGCAACAACAATAAAAAAAAGAATGCTCATAAAACAAATAACTTATGAAAGAAGATTAAGAAGAAAAGGAGGAGAAAGAAAAAGAGGAAAAGAAAGAGACAATCTAATAAGAAAAAGGACAGAGCATAGCAGTGGAACTCAAGTTGTTATCAGCTTAAAATAAACTGTTATAAGTTATTTTATGTAAACCTTATGGTAACCACAAAGCAAAAGCCTATTGTAGTTACACAGAACATAAGGGAATATGAGCATAACACTACAGAAAATCATCAAATCACAGAGGAAGAGAGCAAGAGAAGAAGAAAGAAACAAAAGAATTACAAAGCAGCCAGAAAACAAGTTTAAAAGTGGCAAAAAGTCCAATCTATCAATACTTACTTTAAATGTAAATGGACTAAATACTCCAATCGAAAGACATTGAATGGCTAAATGGATTTAAAACAAAAACAAGACCCAAATATGTGTCACCTACAAGAGACTCTCTTCAGCTTTAAGGATACACAGGACTGCAAGTAAAGAGATGGGAAAGAATGTTAGATAAAAATGGAATCCAAAAGAAAGCTAGGATAGCTATATTTATATAAGACAAAATAGACTTTAAGTCAAAGACTGTAATAGGAGACAAACACATTATGTAATAATAAAGGGAACAATCTAACAACAAGATATAACATTTGTAAATATTTATGCACCCAGCATAGGAACACCTAAATATAGAAAGCAAATATTAACAGACCTAAAGGGAGAAATAGATAGCAATACCATAATACTAGGGAACTTTAATACCCCCACTTTCATCAATAGATAGATCATCAAGACAGAAAATCAATAAGGAAACATTTGGCCTTAAATGACACATTAGACCAGATGGACTTAACAGACATATCCAGAACATTTCATCCAAAAGAAACAGTACACATGGAACATTCTCTGGGATAAATCGTATGTTAGGCCACAAAACACATCTTTAAAAGTTTAAGGTGGAAAACATATTAAGCATCTTTTCCACCCACAATGGTATGAAACCTGAAATCAATTACAAGAAGAAAGCTGGAAAAATCACAAATATGAGGAGATTAAATCTGTTATTGAACAGCCAACTGGTCAACAAAGAAATCAAAGAAATTTTAAAAATACCCTGAAACAAATGAAAATGGAAATACAACACACCAAAACTTAAGGGATGCAGCAAAAGCAGTTCTAAGAGGGAAGCTCAAAGTGATAAATGCCTACATTAAGAGGAAAAAAAAAAAGATCTCAAACAACATAACTTTATACCTCAAGGAACTAGAAAAACAACAAATGAAGCCCAAAGTTAGTAGAAGGAAGGAAATAACAAAAATCAGAATGGAAATAAATGAAATAGAGACTAAAAAGACAATAGAAAAGATCAATGAAAATAAGAGATGGGTTTTTCTGAAAAAATAAAATAGACAAAACTTTAGCTGAACTCACCAAGAAAAAAAGGAAGAAGACTCAAATAAACAAAACCAGAAATGAAAGAGTAGATGTTACAACTGAAAACACAGAAATACAAAAGGTCATAAGAGACTAAACAATTATACACCAACAAATTGGACAATCTAGAAGAAATGGAGAAATTCCTAGAAGCAGACAACCTACAAATACTGATCATGAAATAGAAAATCTGAATAAACCAATTACTAGTGAGGAGATTGAATCAGTAATCAAAAACCTCCCAACAAACAAAAGCCCAAGACTGATGGCTTCACTGTTAATTTCTACCAAATATTTTTTATTTCTATTTATTTATTTATTTTCTCTCCAAATTTTTATTTAAATTCTAGTTAGTTGACATATAGTGTAATACTGATTTTAGGAGTAGAATTTAGTGATTCATCACTTACATATAACACCCAGTGCTCATCATAACAAGTGCCCTCCTAATACCCCATACCCATCACCCGTCTAGCTGAGTAATATTCCATTGTATACATATACCACATCTTTATCCATCTATCAGTTGATGGACACTTCTACTAAATATTTTTAAAAGAATTAGGATCAATCCTTCTCAAACTCTTCCAAGGGTGCCTGGGTGGCTCAGATGGTTAAGCGTCTGCCTTTGGCTTGGTTCATGATCCCAGGGTCCTGGGATCAAGTCCCACATCAGGCTCCCTGCTCAGTGGGGAGCCTGCTTCTTGTTCTGTCTCTCTTTCTCTCTCTTAGGAATAAATAAATAAAATCTAAAAAAAAAAAAAACTCTTCCAAAAAATAGAATGGGGAGAATATTGCCAAACTCCTTTTACAAGGCCAGCATTAATTACCCTGATGCTAAAACCAGACAAAGACACTAGAAGAAAAGAAAATTACAGACCAATATCCCTGATGAACATAGATGCAAAAATCCTCAACAATATATTAGCAAACTGAACACAATACATTAAAAAGATCATATACCATGATCAAGCAGGATTTATTCCAGGGATGTGAAGATGATTCAAAAACTGAAAATCTATTAATGTGATACATCATATTAACAAAATGAAGGGTAAAAATCATATGATCATCTTAGTAGATGCAGAAAAAGCATTTGACAAAATTTAACATCCATATATAATAAAAACACTCAACAAAGTGAGTATAGATGGGACATACCACAACATAACAAAGGCCATATATGACAAGCCCATAGCAAACATCATACTCAATGGTGAAAAACTGAAAGCTTTTCCTGTAAGATCAAGAATAAGACAGGATGCCCACTCTCACCACTTTTATTCAACATAGTCCTAGCCACAGCAATTAGGCAAGTAAAAGAAGGAAAGAGTAACATGACATTTGTAGATGACATGATTCTATATATAGAAAGCCCGAAAGACTCCACTAAATAACTCTCAGAACTAATAATAAATTCAGTAAAGTTGCAGGATATGATATCAATATACAAAAATCAGTTATGTTTTTATACACTAATAATTACCAGAAAGAGAAATTAAGAAAATATTTCCATGGCATCTAAAAGAACAAAATACCTAGGAATGAATTTAAGCAAGGAGGTGAAAGACCTATACATGGAAAACTATAAGACATTGATAAAAGAAATTGAAGAAAACACAAATAAATGGATAATTCTGTACTCATGGATTGAAAGAATTAATATTGTTAAAATGTCCTTACTACCCAAAGCAATCTACAGATTCAGTGCAGTCCCTATCAAAAGTCCAATGGTATTTTAATAGAAAAACTATCCTAAAATTTCTATGGAACCACAAAAAACTCTGAAGCTAAAGCAATCTTGAGAAAGAAGAACATCACACTTTCTGATTTCAAACTATATTACAAAATTATATATTACAAAATTATAATAATCAAAATAGCATTGTAATGGCATAAAAACAGATCAATAAAAGCAATAGAGAGCTCAGAAATAAAACCATTCATATGTGATCAATTTACAACAAAGGAGCCAAGAATATACTACAGGAAAAGGATAGTCTTTCTTTTTTCTTTCTTTCTTTCTCTTTCTTTTCTTTTCTTTCTTTCTTCCTTCCTTCCTTCCTTTCTTTCTTTCTTTCTTTCTTTCTTTCTTTCTTTCTTTCTTTCTTTCTTTCTTTCTTTCGCTTTCGGGGCCTGGGTGGCTTAGTTGTTAAGAGTCTGCCTTCGGCTCAGGTCATGATCCTGGGGTCCTGGGATCGAGTCCCGCATAGGGCTCCCTGCTCGGCGGAGAGCCTGCTTCTCCCTCTCCCACTCCCCCTGCTTGTGTTGCCTCTCATGCTGTGTCTCTCTCTGTCAAATAGATGGATAGAATCTTAAAAAAAAAAGAAAGAAAGAAAAGAAAAGATCCTCAACATCATTAATCATCAGAGAAATGCAAATCAAAACCCATTGAGGTATCACCTCATACCTGTTAGAATGGCTATTACCAAAAAAGCAAGAGATAACAAGTGTTGGCAAGGATGTGGAGAAAAGATGGAAAATTGTTATCTCAAAAGATATCTGCCCCTCTATGTTCATTGCAGCATTATTTATGATAGCTAAGACATGGAAACAACCTAAGTTTCCATTGAAGGATAAATGTATAAAGAAAATATATATGTAAGCATACATATATCGTTTATTCCATGCACACACATAAAATAGAATTTTATTCAGCCATAAAAAAGAAATTCTGCCATTTGCAACAACATTGATGGACCTTAAGGGCATTATGGTAAGTGAAATATGTCAGACAAATACTATATGATCTCACTTATATGTGGAATCAAAAAAACAAAAAAACTCATAGATATAGAGAACTGATTGGTGGTTGCCAGAGGCAGAGAGTGGGTAATGTTCAAAATGGGTGAAGGTGATCAAAAGGTACCAATATCTAGTTATAAAATAAATAAGGGACACCTGGCTGGCTCAGTCAGTGGAGCATGCAGTTCTTGATCTTGGGTTTGTGAGTTCAAGCCCCATGTTGGGTATAGAGATTATTTAAAAATAAAATCTAAATAAATAAATATAATAAAAAAATAAGTTCTGGGGATATAATGTAAAATATGGTGACTATAGTTACCAATGCTATATCATATATTTGAAAGTTTCTAACAGAGTAGATCTTAAAAGTTCTCATCACAAGGGGTAAAACAAATTTGTAACTATGTGAGGTGATGGATGATAACTAAACTGTGGTAATCATTTTGCAATATATGTCATTATGTCAGACACTTAAAACTGATACAATGTTATATGTCAATTATATGTCAATAAAATTAGAAAAATTAAAAAGTTCTTTTAAAAGGAAAACAAAAAGATCACAAACTGGAAGAAAATATTTGCAAGAACTTATCTGATAGGGACTTGTATATATATAAGACACTTATATACAAATATATAAAGACTCATAACTCAATAAGACAAAGAATGTAAAGTTAAATCATAGGCAAAAGATTTGAAAAGACGTTTCACCAAAGAAGACACATAGATAGCAAATAAGCACATGAAAAGATCCTCAACACCATTAGTTATTAGAGAAATGCAAATGAAAACCACAATATCATACTATGTGCCTTTAAAAATAGCTACAATTTAAAAGTCTGACAATTCCAAGATGTTGATCAACAAAAGTTCTTTTTTTTTTTTTTTAAGATTTTATTTATTTGTTTGACAGAGAGAGAGAGAGACAGCGAGAGAGGGAACACAAGCAGGGAGAGTGGGAGAGGGAGAAGCAGGCTTCCCGCCAAGCAGGGAGTCTACTTCTCCCTCTGACCCTCTCCCCTCTCATGCCGTTTCTCTCTCTCTCGCTCTGTAATAAATAAATAAATAAAATCTTTAAAAAAAAAAGGTCTTGTGGAACTCTCAAAATCACTAATGGAAATGCAAAACTGTACAGCTGTTTTGGAACAGTTTAGTAGTTCCTTACAAATTTAAACACACACCATAGGACCCAGCAACCCACTCTTAGTTATTTACCCAAAAGAAATGAAAACAAATTTCTACATGAAGACCTGTAGGTGAATATTTATAGCAATTTTATTCATAGTGGCCAAAAACTAGATCTAAACAAAATATGCATCTACTGGTGAATAGATAAACAAATTGTGGTATATTCTATAGAATGAAATACAACTCAGCAATAAAATGAAAGCAACTGTTAATAAATATAACAAGATGAATTTCAAAAGCATTATGCTAAATGAAAGAAGGCAATCACAAAAATTGCATTTATAAGAAAAGCCAAAACTGCAGAACAGAAATCAGATCAATGGCTGCCAAGAGCAGGGCATAGAGGAAGGGAAGTAACTATAAAAGGATATGAGAGAATTTGGGGGGCTATAGAAATGTTCTCTATCTTGATTGTAGTTCTCTATCTTGATTGTACAACTATATACACTACTCAAAGGTTATTGAACTGTATACATGAGATGAATTTTGCTACATTAATTATAACACAATAAATCTGACTTAAAAAAATAAAAATAAAAAGGGGCAGGTGGCTATAGAGTAAATTCAGCCTGATCACACTGTTATTTAAATATAGTTGTGTGTACTTGTGGATATGTATATATGTATGAGTATAGAAAAAGGTCTTAAATAATCTAAACCCAAATGTGAACTCGATTATCTCTAGGGAATGGGAAACTGGGAATGATTTTATTTTTTATACTTCTGTATTGGTTAAATTTTTCCACATGTAACACTATATATGCTGTAAGTATGATTTTTTAATATTTATATAAAATATTTAATTAAATTAAAAACTTTAATATAGGGGTGCCTGGGTGGCTCAGTCATTAAGTGTCTGCCTTCGGCTCAGGTCATGATCTCAGGGTCCTGGGATCAAGCCCCTGATGGGCGGGAAGCCTGTTTCTCCCTCTCCCACTCCCCCTGTTTGTGTTCCTTCTCTAGCTGTGTTTCTCTCGTCAAATAAATAAATTTTAAAAACCTTAAAAAAAAACTTTAATATAGAAAATACTAAAGAAAAAAGATTCTTCTGTCCTGGTATAAAGTGTTTCCTTAACCATTTTCATTAAAAAATTCCCTATCTCATATGACTCTACTTAAAAAGCAAAACTACGGGTGCCTGGGTGGCTCAGACAATTAAGCGTCTGCCTTCTGTTCAGGTCAGGATCTCGGGGTCCTGGGATGGAGCCTGAAGGCAGATTCTGCACTCAGCAGGGAGCCTGTTTCTCCCTCTCCCTCTGCTGCTCCTTGCCCTGCTCTTTCTCTCTCAAATAAATAAACAAAATATTTAAATAAATAAATAAATAGTAAGATTAGCCATGAGAAAACTTTTTCCCTTCCCAAGAACAATTCTAGCTTTGAAGTTCTAAATTCAAATTACAAATACTTATTTTTTTCCTCTTGAAGCTTGTTCTGTAACAACAGCCTTTTATGATAGTGTCTTCTTAATTTTAAGATACCTTAAAAATATGTCTGGAAAGTTTTACAAGAATATTTTTAATCAAAATGCCCACATCTCTGCAAACACTTCAGGAAATTAGATCAAACATATACCTGTTGGGAAGGTCAACAGAAACCAGAATATACAATCAAATGCCAGTCACCTTGCTATCCCTTCTGATGGATCTAATCAAAAGGTTTCTTTGATGGTTTCTCCTTAAATTTCAATCTGAGTCATTTTTATTTGTGAAACTGAAAACATATATGAAAACAAAAGCAAGGTTTCATGATGACAGATGCAAATCACAATTACATCAAGTGCGAGTTCTTTATAAAAGGCTCTTCCCATAAACAGTGCCGCAAGGACCACTCACTGAGAATGTGGAAGTATTTACAATGGTCTCTAGTACCCTTTTTTATCAAAATAACGTGCCTAAAATACAACATTCCATAATGTGCTATAATTACTTTAGTTTTCAGTTTCTCCTTTAAAATTTTCTACAACATCACGGTTTTTCTGTTTTTTTGTTTTGTTTTTTTAAGTTTTTTTTGGTTTTTGGTTTTTGTTTTTAAAAGATTTATTTATTTATTTATTTATTTTAGAGGGAGACAGAGAGAGAGCAGCAGGGAGGGGCAGAGGGAGAGGGAGAGAGAGAATCCCAAGCAGACTCCCCGAGTGCCGAGCCCACTGCGGGGCTTAATCTCCTGACCCACATGAGATCACGACCTGAGCAGAAATCAGAGTCCAATGCCTAACCGACCGAGCCACCCAGGCGCCCCTGTTTTTTATACTCTTTAGTAAGATTCCCCAAAAGTTGTTTCAAAAAATGCATCCCAGGCTACAATAAATATTTTTGTGCTCCCATATTTTAGGTGACACTGAAAACATCCTGGTAGATACGTATTGATCTAATTTTTAAAGGACCTTTTATCTTTCTTCCCTCCTCCCCCTTCTTCCCTTTTAGGGCCTTCCTTTTCCCTGCCAGGAGTGATACGCATATCTACACAGGGATGATGGCATATACGGAAATGTAGAAAACAGAGACATGTTTGTTTCACTCTCAAGAGCCGCATGTAAAGGTAAAATACAGGGCATATTTAGGACAAAAAAATGAACATGACTTCCACTAAGGTGAATAATTTTAACGCTTTCTTTGCAAAGTTACTTTGCCCAGGTATTTTTAAAGAAAGGTATTACATTATCATTATCACTGACATATATTTATCTCGCCTCCATCCACACACACATACCATAAAAATTATAAACTATTTTATGGAAAGTAGTGTGGCCATGTATTATGGGATTTTTATATTTAAAAAAGTTGATCTAAATTGACTGTAAATCAAAGAAAGAAACAGGCTCCAATGCTGAAGGTTTAATTACTACTCCACCAAAAACTGCTTTTCTTTCCAAACATCTTGCTTTTATATCTAACTTCTCCAGCTCTATCTGAAATAACAGATCTGTAGAATCATACCTGTAAACTTTATGAAACTGCAATTGATTCTATGAAGTTATTGTCTCCCAAATTTTGAATTTTGAGCATATATGTGTGTGTGTGTGCGTGTGTGTGTGTATGAATTAACTCAAAATTTCTTTTAAATAATTCTCAATAATTATTCACTTGGACAATCTAGAATTTACCAGGGTGAGTAAATTTGGCATCAGAGAACAATAAGCTTATCACCACTTTATAATCCCTAAACTTTTAAACATGTTCTGCATCCACTGGTATTCAAAGAAATACAAATTAAAACAACAATGTAATACCAGTATTTTGCCTACTATATGATCAAAAATTAAAAAGAATAAAAATAACCAGTGTTACAACAGTGAGTAAACAGGGGTAAAATTGTAAATTGTAAAAAGAAAAAAAAAATCTCAGAGTGATTTGACAGTAGGTACCAAAAGCTTTTAAAAGCTCTTTGCCCCTGCGATTTCCTTTCTAAGAATTTATCTCAGGAAATAATCAGACAAGTGAGAAACGATGAAGGTACAATGCTATTATCAAAGTTCCTTTCTCATGCTAGCATAAGAACAAACAAATAATACGTAGATTCAACCTAAATTCCCAATAATAAATAATGGGTCCAATAATTTATAGTACCTTCATACTAGGGATATTAATTGTCTATTGCTGCTGTAATAAATTACTCAAATATAGCAGCTTAAAACAACTCTCATTTATTAACCTCACAGTTCTGCCGGTCAAAAGTCTAAGCTGGCTTGGCTGGATTTTCTGCTTTGGGCCTCAGAAGGCCAAATCACGGTATCCGCTGGGCGGGCTGTTTATCCGACAGATCTGGGCTGGAAGCGGCTTCCACCTTCAGTTAGGTTGTTGGCAGAATTCAATTCCTTGCAGCTGAAGGACTGAGGGCTCTGTTTCCTTGCTGGCTATCAGCCAAGGGCCACCCTCAGCAATTGAGGCAACCAGCAGTCCTTCCTAGAGCTGCCTCATTCTTAGAGGTAGCAACGGTGCATGGAGTCCTTGTCAGGTTTCAAGATGCTCCAATTTTCCTTCTGTGACAGCCAGGAAAATTTCTCTGCTTTTAAGGACTTGAGTGATTAGATTAGGCTCACCCACATAATTTCCCTAACTTTAGGTCAACTGTGCCATATAATGTAATACGATCATGGAGTGGTATCTCCTCATTAGTCACAAGTTCCTGGGATTGGGTGAGACATTGTGGGGGGGGCGGTGGGCGAGAGGCATGATTCTACCCTACCACACCATGGAACAAAATACAATAACTAAAAATGATGACTGTAGAATTGAATTTGGCTTGCCTGCCCCAAAATATAAACTAGGCATTAAAATACTGAAATGCTTCTGTAGCCTTTGGGTCGTTCTATCCAGGGCCTGGACACTCTCCCAGCCCCTCCTCTAGGATGACCACAGCCCTGCCCTGCTCTCGCAATTAAAGGACTGATGCCTGCCACAGCAATAAACCTCTGGGCTACATTCTGTCCTTTCATTGCTTGGTGCCCATGAAATACCAGTCATTAAATATTTTTAATTCCACCCTTGGATTTGGCTGTATATTTAATGGCAGAACGGATGTTACAACACTATTAAGTTGAGTGAAGAAGACATGTTTATTTAGAATGAATAGATAGATATGTAGATACATTTATGATAGATTAGATAAATAGATAGACATAGAGATATAGAGATATACATATATGCATGTAAGTTGGTATTGGCTTATTTACACTAGTGAATATATATAAGAGCAATTCCTGAAATTTGCATGGTTTATTTACATTATCAAATATGCATAGAAACAATTCCTGAAAAATATACCATAAAACATTAACAGTTGTTATTTCCAAAAGATAGAATTTCAGGTGATATAAATTTAATTTTTAAAATTTTCTGTATTTTCCAATGAACATGTATTAATGGCATAATAAAAAGAATATATGATAAAGACAAAACAAGTTCTGTACCTTTCCTTCTATGACCTTGAGGGAAAAAAAATCCCTTATTTTTGAACCTCTATTTCTTAATCAGTAAAATGAACTACATGATATTTTTCACCCTTACCAGCTGTAAGAGCTTCTGATTCTAAATAGACTACTCAACAATGTGCTTAAGTTCAATCCAGGTTAAAAGAAAGGGCAGGGAGAAGGAAGCCATTAGAGTTACTAGAAATTAAGTCTTCATTTTGTCCACTTAAAACATTGTAGAAAACTGTAATTTCTTTTTACGGTGACGTGATTCATTCAATATCAAGGTTCTCACTGCAATAATTCACTTTTGCTAATTGTCAAGGAGCTGTAGGTTTATTCTAGCTTTTAAACTGCATGACCTGGGGGCGCCTGGGTGGCTCAGATGGTTAAGCGTCTGCCTTCAGCTCAGGTCATGGTCCCAGGGTCCTGGGATTGAGTCCCGCATCGGGCTCCCTGCTCCTTGGGAGCCTGCTTCTCCCTCTGCTTCTCTCTCCCTCTCTCTGTCTCTCATGAATAAATGAATAAAATCTTTAAAAAAAAAATAAATAAACTGCATGACCTGAACTGTCATTATTGAAGCAACAAGCACTGAGGATACTGGAGATTCCAGTGGACAAAACAGCGAGGCCAAATCCATGGAGCCAAATTTCAAGATGGAGAACACAAATGATGTCCTAACAAGTGAATAAATAAACAAGACATATTGTTATAAAAACCTGAAGGAAATGAAAGAGGAAGTAACATTTGGACTGAGACCTGCAGGATGAGAAGAATATAGCAGAAGAAAAAGCCAAAAAAAGAGGCAGAGAGAACAGCAATGCAAAGTTCTGAGACAAGAAAGCGTTGGTGTGTTTGCAGAATACAAACGAGAATGGTATGATTGCACTAGAATGAATGAGAGACAGTGGCACTGGATGAAGTTAAAGAGAAATAGGCAGGTACCAGATTAATAAATACCCTTAGACCAGGGTGAAGAATTCAGATTTTATTATAAATACCAATGGGAAGCCATTCAAAACTTTTAAACATGAAAGAGATGTGTTTTTGAAACTGTTAAAAGACAACTTTGGCTGTTGAGTAGGGAAGAGACTGTAAGAGGGCAAAGGTAGTACCTTGGAGACTGCAGTAATCCAGGCAAGACATAGATGAGCATCACTAAGAATATGAGGCTGTCAATGAGGATGGACAAAAGCAAATGGTTTAAAACATATTTTTAAGGTACAATCCGCAAAATTTGCTGATAAGACTGGTTGAGATGGTGAGAAAAAGGGGAAAAATCAAAATGGATCCTAGAGTTTTTCCTTGAGCAAAGTGATGATTGGTAATACATTTACTAAGATGAGAAAGGCCAGAGGAAGATCAGTGTTTGAAGGTGAAATCAAGAGCTCTATTTTAGACATAAGTATGAGATGCTTATTAAACCTCCTACACCAAAAGTCAAAGAGGCAGACATCAAAGTGCAGAACTCAAAGAGGAGGCCAGGGTAAAGATAACAATTTGAAAGTCAACAGAATATGGATGGTAGTTTTAAAAAAAAAAAAGGCCAGGAGGGAACAGAGTCAATTCAAAATTTAGGGACAGTAAGCTTGAGTATAGGAAACAGAAATCAATTATGTTAACGTAAAGCACACTAGTATCAAGAAGAAGAAATTATAATTACATACTTATGATTCATCAAAAAGTACATGCGTTATTAAATGCACATATTTAGGACTAAAGTTTAGAACCTAAAATTCCTTATTAAGTAACAACTGGAGAAAAACAGTCTCATTCCCTAAGAGAAATATAAACCTGAAATGTCTAACTTCTTACCAGCAAGTCACTTACTCATGAATAGAAACAGCAAAATCAAGTCAGCAACAGTCACTAGGAGCCCAATATTGCCAAGCCAACTAACTGCTCTGCCATGGAATATGGAGGCCACTAGGACTTAAAGGCAAAAATCCTGACAAATTTCTAAGTAGCTGATAATTATAATGAATTCATAATGCCCTTAATTCTGAAAGCACTGCCATGTCTTGTGTGGACATTTATATACTACAAATGTTGAATATACAAACTTATATTACATGTTTAAAAATGAAATGCAGTTAGTTCAATTTGGCAGACAATTTAATGATTCAGTAAGTTGGATTTTTTTTCTCTAATTTTCATTAGATATTGACATTAATAGAAGAGATTTTCAAAATTTATACTGTTGGACAATTTTGCAAGTCAATTTTAATTATACTTCTAACCAAACTTATTTTTTGAAGTTGTCTTTGAAGAAATATAATGATCATACATAATATGTCACTTCAAAATATAAACTGAAAACATTTGTTGGCTTAGGATAATATTTAACATATCTATATATAAAATTAATTTTACATAAATCCAATACATTTGATAGTCTTCAGATATTTAAACTGATTTATGCCAAGCAGTGTGTTAAATATGTAAAACACATAAGATACTATTCCTACTCCCAAAGAGATTAAGAATTTGTAGCAGTTTTCTGAGAATCAAAATTTGAGTTTGATTACAGCTTACATTAATATAGGTCAAGAACTCATGTGATAGAATATGAGCAAATGTTTTTATTTCCTTTGCTATTATAAAAATATCTCTTGAGCAATAAATTTTAAGGCATCCAACATCATGACTTTTCATCAAAGTCATGACAAGGACTTAGGACAAACCTAAGTCCTAAATTTTAATCTGACCCTTTTTCTTATAGATAATATTGTAATTTCACTACACTAAAACACAGATAGGGTGAACAATGCTATGAGACAGGACAGCATAAAAGTTAATAGCATGGACTCCATCCAGAGCCAATCTACTTGCTTTCATATCCTAGCTGTGTGGCTTTAGACAAGTTACTTAACCTTCCTGTACCGGTTTCCTTATCTTTAGCATAAAGATAATTCACATGTAAATAACTTGCAACTCAACAACAGAAAGACAGCCCAATTAAAAATGGGCAAATGATTTGAATAGTTATTTCGTCAAAGAAGATATACAAATAGCCAATAGCACATACAATGATGCTCGATATCATTCATTAGTCATTAGGGAAATGCAAAACAAAACCACAATGAGAACCACTTTACACCCATTTATATGGCTATATTCAAAAAGGATGGACAAGTGTTGAAAGAATGCAGAAAAATTGGAACACTTGTACATTGCTGGTGGAAATACAAAAGGTGCGTCTGCTTTGGAAAACAGTTTGGCAGTTCCTCAGAAGTTAAACCTAGAGATGATTTATGACCCAGAGATTTCACTCCAAAAGAATTGAAAACAAATGTCCAAGCAAAAACTTGTACACAAACATTTGTAGTAGCACTATTTGTAATCGCCAAAAAGCACAACAACCCAAATGGCAAAAACTGATGAATGGGTAAACAGAACGTGGTATATCATACAATGGATATTATTCAGCAATAACAATGAACGGGATGCTGATACATATTACAACATGGATGAACTTTGAAAACATTATGCTAAGTGAAAGAAGCCAGACACAAAATGCCACACATTGTATGAGTCTGTTTATAGGAAAATGTCCGGAATAGGCAAAAATACAGAAACAGAAAATATACTAGTGGTTGCCTGGGACTGGGGACTTAAGTGGAAATAGAGAGTGACTCTTAATTGTTGTGGGGCTTCTTTGTTCTGAGATCACTTCGTGGTAATGATTGCACACCTCTGTGAATATACTAAAACCACCGAACCGTACATTTTTTAAAAGGGTATGTTTTATGGTATGTGAATTATATCTCAATAAAACTGCTATTTGTGAAAGTAACAATAAAAAAATATATAGGATACCTGTTTCATGAGTGTCATCAAGATTAAAATGAGTTGTTTGTAAAATGCTTAAATAAAAATGCCTGACCCATAATAAGTGCTATATAAGTGATAAGAGAATTTCTCATCAAGGTAAAAGTTCACATTTTGGGGGCACCTGGGTGGCTCAGTCATTAAGCGTCTGCCTTCGGCTCGGGTCGTGATCCCAGGGTCCTGGAATCGAGCCCCGCATCGGGCTCCCTGCTCGGCTGGGAGACTGCTTCTCCCTCTCCCGCTCCTCCTGCTTGTGTTCCCTCTCTCGCTCTCTCTCTCTCTGTCAAGTAAATAAATAAAATCTTAAAAAAAAAAAAGTTCACATTTTGTTACACATCCCTCGCCACCCTCCAAACACATTGTACTAATAAAATAAGTATAAAAATAATTTATAATATGTACAACCAATAAAATATTAATATTTAAAGTGTAATAAAGTACACAAATAAATAGGAAAAAGCAACACAATATAAAAATGGCCAAAGAGGGCGCCTGGGTGGCTCAGTTGGTTAAGCGACTGCCTTAGGCTCAGGTCATGATCCTGGAGTCCCTGGATCGAGTCCCGCATCGGGCTCCCTGCTCAGCAAGGAGCCTGCTTCTCCCTCTGACCCTCCCCACTCTCATGTGCTCTCTCTCTCTCATTCTCTCTGTCTCAAATAAATAAAATCTTTAAAAAAAAAATGGCCAAAGAATAGACAGTTCAAAGGCTAAGAACTCCAAAGAGTCTAGAAAAATATGAGAATATAATCAACCTTACAGTTAATCAGGAAAATATATAATAACAAGATACATCTTACATGCATTCAATTTGGCAAAAAAATACAAAATTCTAATAACCCCAAGTATTGGTGGGAATGTGCAGAAGTGAACAAACACTTTAGAGAGCAAGTGGACACTATTTAGTAAAGTCAAAGATACTTATACACTATGAATCGCAGAGCGCATGCTCTAAAGAAACTCTCTCACGTATGCACAACAAAACAAACAATTTTTATTGCATCTTTGCTTATAGTAATGAAAAACTGGAAATATTGGTTATTATCAGAATAGATATACTGTGGCATTCATACAATGGAAACCATATACAGTAATTAATGAATGAACTAGGATTGTATCAACATGGACAAATCTCCAAAAACATAATTTTGTACTAAAATACATGTTTAAACATACATGAAGAAACCCTACAAGTTCTGGGACATAGCCTACTAATCTCAGATGATAAATGGTGGCTGAATTATGATTCTGCAAAGGTATTCCCATAACCAAACATCCAGGGAAATTTTACAACCCGTGGAATTCTTAGACCAAAAAATAAATAGCCACACATACAGGACCTACATGCTGTGAATTGAAATGGTGCCATGTTAGGGCTTCTGAAAGAACCAGAGCAGGAAAGATTGTTCAAACAGAAGATCCTCGTCCTCTCTTTTTTTTTTTTTTTGAGATTTCTCATTTTTATTTTCAACTGTATGTTATTTTTTTTAAACTTAATTTTTTTAATTTTTTATTGTTACGTTAATCACCATACATTACATCATTAGTTTTTGATGTAGTGTTCTATGATTCATTGTTTGTGCATAACACCCAGTGCTCCATGCAGAACGTGCCCTCTTTATTACCCACCACCAGGCTAAGCCATCCTCCCACCCCCCTCCCCTCTAGAACCCTCAGTTTGTTTTTCAGAGTCCATCGTCTCTCATGGTTCGTCTCCCCCTCTGATTTCCCCCCTTCATTCTTCCCCTCCTTCTTCTTTTTTTTTTTCTTAACATATATTGCATTATTTGTTTCAGAGGTACAGATCTGAGATTCAACAGTCTTGCACAATTCACAGCACTCACCATAGCACATACCCTCCCCAGTGTCTATCACCCAGCCACCCCATCCCTCCCACCCTCGTCCTTCTCTTCAGCCAAAGATCAGCAGACTCTATCACCTCCCCATTACAGAGCTGCCCTCTGTTTCTCCAAGTCCTTCTCCAGTTTTTCCTTAAGAGTCTTCTTCTTCTGAATTTTCCTTCACCTGTAGAATTCTTCTCACTTTCTCTCATCCAGCTCTGTGATGATATGAGCAAGGGTACTGGGGAATGATGGCATGTTCTGTGGCATTTACACACCTGTTGGTTATCTTAATAGCTTCGTCCAAAGTAACAAAGGAAGCCTGCAGTGAAGCTCCTCCCACTGGTACTTCCACTGCTCTGGCTTAATTCTAATGGCCAAGCCAGTCAGTTCACACCTGCTGGTTCGTTCCTTCATTCCTTCGTTCCTTCGGATAATGTTCAAACTCCTGGCAGAGTCACACCGGCTGCATTATATTTCTTCTCTGGAAGCTTCAGTAGGGCTTTCTGTACATTGTGGACAATGTAGTGCGGAAGTCCCTTGCTGTGAACGTGGCCTCAGCAAATGTAAAGGCAGCTTCTCTCAACACTTCACCCATCAACATTTGAGTCCCTATTACCTTCTTTAGGATCTGTTGAAATGGAAGAGTTAAGGCAGTTAGAGTTGCCCGACTGGATGGTGGGACATTGATAATTTGGCTGCAACAGCCCCAGCTCCAGTCTCCCTCTGCCCACGTCAGCGTCGGGACAGTGCTAACTCAGGGAGGGAAACAGAGATAGCAATTATATCTGTAATGTTGTATTTCTTGAAAAATGAAGTAACTGAAGTAAACACAAAATAATATAAAGATTTGATAAAGGTAAGTGGTGGGAACACAGATATATATTACATTTTCCAAAGTTATCTATATAATAAAGAATAACTTTTAAGAAGTAGATTTAAAATAAAAATTCATGCCTTCTAGTCCCTAAGCAAAAAGATTTTTTTCAAATACATGCACTACTTTTTCTAATTTTTCTCTTGATATTTCATTCCCTAGTGATTTAAATTCTTCCCTATCAGCCTCAATGACTAAGTACCTTTGGTTGTAATTAAATAACTATTTAATTAAGAGATAATTTTTAACACTTTTATAAAGGATATCCTTTTATATTTATAGTGTTGGAAAGCATACCATTTTATAAAGGATAATATATAATATAAATTATTGCAAATTTGTAATAAAGTTCCTTCCATACACTAAATTTTTATTATGGATGTATACTCCAATTGCTCTTCCATTTCCAGACTTTCAGCAGAGTATTTTTTAACAGCATAGACATTTTTAATATTGTTCAATGATTCAGGTGCCTGGGTGGCTCAGTTGGTTAAGTGACTGCCTTCGGCTCAGGTCATGTTCCTGGAGTCCCAGGATCGAGTCCCGCATCGGGCTCCCTGCTTGGCAGGGAGTCTGCTTTTCCCTCTGACCCTCCCCCCTCTCATGCTCTCTCTCTCTCATTCTCTCTCTCAAATAAATAAATAAAATCTTTACAAAAAAATATTGTTCAATGATTCAAGGAGGAAATTGCTCAAATCTTGACATCATTTTTTAATCACAATTTATTCAATTTAGATTAACCTCCCCTTTTAAAAAAGTATTGCTATGATTGACCTCTAACATATTCTTAAACCTGTGACCTTTTTGGTAGACATAAATAAGAAAAAAGAATAGTCTTCATTCTTCCTTTACCCAGTTAATCCACCAGAAGCAATTTAAGTCAAAAAGCTTAGGAATAATTAAATTTCCAAGCAAAAATATAAGGAGAAATATAAGCTTCAGAATTTAGTACAATAACTTAGCTAACAAGGCAAATAGAATGGGATTAGGAAAATCATGGTCACTCCTACAACATATACAGGATGAGTAGAAACTCTTTTTTTTTTCAAACCATCCAGATTAACAAGTTAATTTTTTCTTACGGTTATCCAGTTAGTTGAAAAACATTAAGGAGATTGTTTTGTGAGAACACTGTAATAGGCGTTGTGTACATATTTTTTCATAGGCCATGTTGTACGTAAGAAGTATACATAGGAGTGAGGAGTAAAGACTCCTTAAGAAGCACTTTGGAAACAATCGTAATGCAGAACATTAGCAAATTAATCAACTCCAACATCTTTTTTCTAATATCCGATTCCAACATCTTACTTCTAATATCTGGTTCAGAGTGCAAAGAAATGACACATCACCCGATATTTTGTATCTTTAGCACAAAATTATGGCAGAATCAAGAAGTAATCAAGAAGTTTGGCTTTGGACCTCCAGTCTTGTGATTTTTTATTTTATTTTATTTTTATTTTTTTCCAAGTCTTGTGATTTTATTATGGTTTCTCTTCAACAGCTATATTCCTTCAAAGTTATATTTATTTATTTAATATACGCCATGTGCTAGATACTGTTAGAAGCATGTTAGAAATAATAATTCATTTATATCAATGAGAGTTAAAAGATGCAGCACTACAAAATGACCCCAAATTTCAGTGGCTCGTAACAGCGTGTATATCTCATTATATGTTGACTTTGAGTGTGACTCTGCTTCATGCCCTCTTTACTCCAGGATGCAGGCTGAAGAAACCCCTATCTGAGACATCACCATTCTCACAGCAGAGGGGAGAGAAAGAATGGTGAAAATATATGATGGATCTTAAAGTTTTTGCTTATAATTTATACACATCACTTAAGCTCACATTTCAAAGGCCAAAAAAAAAGTGACTTGACCAAGTCTGACAATGGAGCAGAGAGATGGGTAATCCTCCCAGGAGGAAGAACTGTGAAAATTGAAAATGCTACAGCATACCATCATCATAGCAACTATGCTAGGACAGATTTTATTATTATGCCCATTTTACAACTGAAGTAACTGAGGCATTAGGATATTAAGTAACCTGATGAAGGCCACACACCGCTACTAAGTAACAGAGCCAGGATTTGACACCCAGGCAATTCATGCTCTGAACAACTATACTTCTCTGACTCCTTATGTTCTTGAACTATTATTTTCACTTCTTCATCAAAATTCTGAAATTCATTCACGCAGAAATATTTGACAGGAAAAAGTTTAAATAGACACTCTCCCAAAGGGATTTGCATTTTAAGGCAATAAAGCCTTAAGATAAAGGTGCAAGGTTCAGACAGCTGGATTTCAGAAGCTTAGTGGAGAATGCAGCCTTCCCAATGCCTCTGAAATCACATCTAATAATCAGCCCCTTATTCTGTGTATAAACAGTCACTTAACTGCCTTGCTTGAGTCTATGCTCAAATATCACCTATTCAGACAGGTCTTTCCTCAAAATTCTATTTTTTTTAAAATATACATGCATCATTATCACCACAATAACTACCTCTTTTATCCTTTATCCCTTTCCCCTGCTTTATTTTTCCCTCATAGAATACTAATTTTATCAGGGCGCTTGGGTGGCTCAGTGGGTTAAGCATCTGCCTTCGGCTCAGGTCATGATCTCAGGGCCCTAGGACTGAGTCCCATATCGGGTTCTTAGTTCAGTGTGGAGCCTGCTTCTCCCTCTGTCTGCCACTCCCCCCTGCTTGTGCTCTCTCTTTCTCTCTCACAAATAAATAAATAAAATCTTTTTTAAAAAAATAAAAAAAAAGGGCGCCTGGGTGGCTCTGTTGGTTAAGCGACTGCCTTCGGCTCAGGTCATGATCCTGGAGTCCCTGGATCGGGTCCCGCATCGGGCTCCCTGCTCGGCGGGGAGTCTGCTTCTCCCTCTGACCCTCCTCCCTCTCATGCTCTCTGTCTCTCATTCTCTCTGTCTCAAATAAATAAATAAAATCTTAAAAAAAAAAATAAAGTGCTAAAGGAAAAAAATGTTAAAATAGCACTCTATGTTGAGTGAATATATCCCAAATGGGTGGAATAGACGTTTGAAAATGAAAAAAACAAAAAAATTCCACATTCAAAAACCAGGAGCTGTGTGCCTGTGCCTGGGTGGCTCAGTCAGTTAAGCGTCTGCTTTCAGCTCAGGTCATGATCCCGGGGTCCTGGGATCGAGTCCCGTATCGGGCTCCTTGTTCAGCAGGGAGCCTGCTTCTCCCTCTGCCTGCTACTCCCCCTGCTCATGTGTTCTCTCTCTCTCTCTCAATCTGACAAATAAATAAAATCTTAAAATAAAAAAGCCAGACACAAAAGAGTACACAGCACATGGATTTACTTATTTAAAACTCAAGAGCACACAGAACTAACTTCTGATGATAGAAACCAGAACAGTGGTTGCTTCTGGCAGGTAGGAATTAACAGACAGGGGCCACAAGAGAACTTTTTGCAGTGACAGAAATATTCTATATCTTGATTGACTATGCGTTACGTAAGGTTATACACTTTTTAAAACTCACTGAATTGTACATTTAAACCTGTTTTCCTGTACGTAAAGTATACTTCAAAAAACAAAAACCACAGCAGAATTTTCAAATAAATTACAATCTAGTTTTAAAATTTGTATGGAAAAGCAAAACTTAAAATAACCAAGACACTGTTGAAGAAGGAGGAGAAAAGCGAGGAAAACACTTTATGCACATAAAAATCAAGATTTATTATAAACTTATTGTAATTTTTAAATGTGGCATTTGTAAAGGGATAAATTGACCTATGGAATAGAACACAGAGGCTCCAAACAGAATCTCAAACAAATGGAACCTTGATTTATGTTGGAGATAGCACTGAAAATCACTAAAACTATATTTGATGAATAATACTGGAAAAATTGGTTATTCAAACTAATATAAAATATACACATAAAAAATTAATTCTAAATTGATTGGAGATTTAAATGTGATGGACAAAACTTCACAATTTTCAGAAAAAATATGGCAAAATATTTTTATGACCTCATGGTAGGAAAGAACTTTTCAAAAAAAAGATACTGATAAATTTGATAAATTAAATTTTAAATTTCTGTCTATCAAAAGACACCAAAAGCAGAGTGGAGAAAATTTTACAAAAAGGAATAATAAAACAAGAATAAGCTAGATTTATGAAGAACTTTTACAAAACTATAAGAAAAAGATAGGGGCGCCTGGGTGGCTCAGTTGTTAAGCATCTGCCTTCAGCTCAGATCATGATCCCAGGGTCCTGGGATCGAGCCCCGCATCGGGCTTCCTGCTCCACGGGAGGCCTGCTTCTCTGTCTCCCACTCCCCCTGCTTGTGTTCCCTCTCTCACTGTGTCTCTCTCTGTCAAATAAATAAAATCTTTAAAAAAAAAAAAAAGAAAGAAAAAAGATAAACACCCCTCCCAAATGGGCAGAAGTTCAAAAAGCATGTCACAGAGAAGAAAAAAATAAAACAAACAGCAACAAAGAAAAACACAGAGGAAAATGTCAACCTTATTAGCAGCAATATGAACTCTTCCTTTTTTTTTATGTACTATGTGCTGCAGGAGTAATGCTTAGAGCATTAGATATAGAGGTTGTGCGAAATTATGGGTAATGCAAAATAAACAAATGTTAAAATCAATGTTCAGCTAAAACTAAGACCCTAACCTGAGTTCACCATCATAAATGAACTTTTCAGATGTCAGAATCTTGGAATTTTACCTAAAAGTAATTTTTACTATAATTTTATCATTAAAACCAGTAATAAATTCTTAAAAAATTGACACAGTAAAAGAAGAACATTTTATCAGTACTTTCAACTGATAGATTCTCCTGTGCTCACCATACAACTCATGTGTGATATGAAATACATGCATCCTTGCAACTGAGGTTGGTAGAGGAACATGATATTTTAGGAGTTTCTCATTTTTCCTTAACACTGTCTTCCTTTATTCTATATATTCTTTGTTATGCCTCGATCAAAGATGATTTATCACAGGTGTTGTACATGATTTAGGTTGTTTCCCCACCTTGTGAAATTTTAACAAAACAAGTAACATTTTGCTTTTTATCCATTCCTCAAGCTGTGAAGAATTTCCAAAGTGAACTTCTTCCTGAAAGACTCATGGCTTAATGGAATTAAGTCTCCAAAACAAAAACAAAAACAAAAAACAACCAACAAAAAAACAAAAAAACCCACAAACTATAAAATAAAAATAATTTGAGGGACACCTGGGTGGCTCAGTCAGTTAAGCTTCCAACTCTTGGTTTCTGCTGCTCAGGTCATTATCTCAGGGTTGTGAGATGGAGCCCCACATTGGGCTCTGCTTAGAATTCTTTCTCTCCCTCTGCCCCTCCCTCCTGTCTTAAAAATAAATAAATAAATAGACTTGTTTTTAAAAAATATATATTATAATAATTTGAAATTTTTTAAAAATTAATATTTGAATACTGATACAACTCCAAAGACTAATTCTAATCTTCATATGGTTTCTATTATTCTTTCTTTATTTTAATATTTTTAAAGACTTTATTTATTTTAGAGAGAGAGAGCATGAGGAGGGAGGGGCCAAGGGAGGAGTGGAAGAAGCGGGCTCCCTGCTCAGCAGGGAGCCCAAAGGAAGGCAGAAGTTTAACGACTGAGCCACCCAGGTACCCCTCTATTATTCTTTCTTATGTTATTTAAATTTTATCAATATTTACTGACTCTAAGAGGATATAATAGTCTTCTTAACATTATCTAGCTAATTAATGCTCCCTTAATATTAATCTTTACTTTAAATCTACTTCCTTATAAATTTATTGTTTAAAATCTGATTATTTTTGTATGTAAAGTTAGCAATTTGCACAATCATCATTAAATATTGCCCTATTTTATTCTTGCAATAACATTTACATTTGTATTTCAATGGGTTGATAGACCGTCAACATCTTAAATCTGTAGACATATTTTTCATTCCAAACCACATGTAGAATGTATATCTACATTTGAAAGAGAATATTCAGATAGTAGCAATAAATCTGAATTATATGCTTTGTTCCTGTTGTTGGCATTGCTATGCAGATTCAATGTGATAGGAACCTATAGAACCACATTGCTGATTCTGCAAACATATAGAATGACAACTGAAGTAGGCATTTGGCCTCTAAAGACAAAAATTTTGGCCAAATACTTAGGCTAACACCAAACCATGGGCGCATCTCTAAAAGGAAGTATGAAAAATATCTATTTCCTAGACAGCCACTCATCCCAAATCCACACAAATATATACACAAACTCTTTATCTTCAAACTTTAAGTTTGCCCAGGTACAAAAAACCACAGATATTGGACATAAAGATGTTCAATGGATCATGTTATCGTTTGTCTTGTTCTCATTGATAACCATGATTTATTCTCATCTATACCCCAATGCCACTTATAAAACTACACAGAAGCCCTAGGCAACCACACACAGCCATATCCCATTCCCAACATACACCCCCCACATGGTCATAGCAATGCCTCAGAATGGTCTTGGACTTGAGAGATGACGAAGGACCTTCCTAGTGTTCAGAGGTATCAGCACCCAACTTGGGAGAGGTTAAGAAGGTCTAAGGGACAGTGGATGTAGTAAATTGAAAGCATGGCCTCACCTAGGTTCTGGCTGTGGATCCATCCAGTGTGGGGATAAGGGACAATTTTGCATAAGCACCAGCAACTTTATTCAACACAGACTCTTTAACATAAAAATAGAAGCAAAACAGGGGGCGGAGCAAGATGGCAGAGGAGTAGGAGACCTGGATTTCGTCTGGTCCCAGGAATTCAGCTGGATAGGGATCAAACCATTCTGAACACCTACAAACTCAACAGGAGATCAAAGAAAAGAATAGCAACAACTCTCTGAACAGAAAAGCGACCACTTTCTGGAAGGTAGGACGTGCGGAGAAGTGAATCCGAGGCGATATCCACGAGGATAGACGGCGGGGGCGGGGGCCTCCACTGGCCGCTTCTGGCAAGTGATAGAGCCGCGGAGCACAAAATCGGAACTTTTAGAAGTCAGCTCTGCTGTGGGACGTCGCTCCGGTGGCTAAGTGGGGGGTGGAACCCTCGCGGGACAGTGTGGTCTCAGGACCCTCAGGGTCACAGAAAGACCGGGGGTACCTGAGTGCGGATGATCTCCCAGGTATCGGAGTGGGGAAGCCAGCTGCAGAGACGGAGCTGAGGCGCAGGCTCTCAGCTCGGGGTTGCCATAAACCATGATCTGCGGCACAGTCGGGCCACTGCTCCTCCAGCAGGGACCCAACAAGTGGCAGATCCAGGGAGATTCCCCTTCCTCCCCCGGGAGGAGCGGCACGGGAGCACACTGCAGGGATCTGCTGGGTTTGGAGACTCCACACAGGGTCAGGTGCCAGAGATAGAAACGCTCGGTCACAGGCCGGGTGAGCACGGAGTGCGGCCGGAGACTGGGGAGACGGGAGTGACTGACTGCTTTTCTCTGGGGGTGCACTGAGGAGCAGGGCCCTGAGTTCTTGGCTCCTCCGGGGTGGAGATTGGGAAGCCGCCATTTTCACTCTCCACCTCCAAAGCTGTAGGGAAAGCTTGCAGGGAACAAAAGCTCCCGAGAGCAAACCCGAGCAAAATCTTAGCATGGACCGGCAAGGCGGGACAATTCCACCTTCAGCAAAGACATTTAGGAACCACAGCAACAGGCCCCTTCCCCAGAAGATCAGCGAGAACAGCCAGCCAAGACCAAGTTTACCAATCAATGAGAACGGCAGAACTCCAGCGCTAGGGGAATAATGCATATAGAATCCATGGCTTTTTTTTACCATGATTCTTTAGTCTTTCAAAGTTAATTTTTTTTAACTGTCTTTTTTTTTTGAATTTTTCTTTTTCCCTTTTTCAACCAACATCTTATCAATCCCTTTTTTAAAAAAAAATTTTTATTTTTCATTTTTAGAGTCATATTCTATCCCTTCATAGTAGTTACCTATATTTTTGGCATATATATATATAAGTTGTTTTCTCTTTAAAATTTTGAGACAGTTTCTTCTAACAGATCAAAATATACCCTAAATCCCTAGTGTATGGTTTTTTTTCTACTCCCCTGCCTGATCACATTCTCTCCCTTTTTTTTTCTTTTTTTTTTAAAATCCTCTTCTTTTTTCAAACAACTTCTTATCAATTCCTTTTATAAAATTTTTTATAATTTTCATCTTTACAGTCATATTCCATCCCTTCATCATATCAACCCTTATTTTTGTACATATATAAGTTTTTCTTTCTTTAAAATTTTGGGAGGCACTTTCTTCTAACAGACCAAAATACACCCAAAATCTAGAGTGGGGCACTGATCTATGTACCAGCCTGATCATATTTGATCATATTCTGGTTTTTTTTGTTCTGTTTTTGTGTGTTTTTATCTTTATCTTTTTCTTTTTTTTTTTTCTTTTTCTTTTTTCTCTCTTCCCTTTCTTTCCCCCCTGCTTCAGGTCTTTTCTGATTTGTTTAAAGTATATTTTCTGGGGACGTTGTTACCCTGTTAGCATTTTGTTCTCTCATTAATCTATTCTCCTCTGGACAAGATGACAAGACGGAAAAAATCACCTCAACAAAAAGAACAAGAGGTAGTACCAACTGCCAGGGACCTACTCAATACAGACATTAGTACAATGTCGGATCTGGAGTTCAGAATCATCACTTTAAAGATACTAGCTGGGCTTGAAAAAAGCATGGAAGTTATTAGAGAAACCCTTTCTGGAGAAATAAAAGAACTAAAATCTAATCAAGTCAAAATCAAAAAGGCTATTAATGAGGTGCAAACAAATATGGGGGTGCTAACTGCTAGGATAAATGAGGCAGAAGAGAGAATTACTGATATAGAAGACCAAATAATGGAAAATAAAGAAGCTGAGAAAAAGAGAGATAAACAACTACTGGATCACGAGGGCAGAATTCGAGAGATAAGTGATACCATAAGACGAAACAACATTAGAATAATTGGGATCCCAGAAGAAGAAGAAAGAGAGAGGCAGAAGGTGTATTGGAGCAAATTATAGCAGAGAACTTCCCTAATTTGGGAAAGGAAACAGGTATCAAAATCCAGGAAGCATAGAGAACCCCTCTCAAAATCAATAAAAATAGATCAACACCCCGCCATCTAATAGTAAAACTTATGAGTCTCAGGGACAAAGAGAAAATCCTGAAAACAGCTCGGGAGAAGAGATATGTAACCTAGAATGGTAGAAACATTAGATTGGCAACAGACATATCCACAGAGACCTGACAGGCCAGAAAGGACTGGCAGGATATATTCAGAGCACTAAATGAGAAAAATATGCAGCCAAGAATACTCTATCCAGCTAGGCTGTCATTGAAAATAGAAGGAGAGATAAAAAGCTTCCAGGACAAACAAAAACTAAAGGAATTTGCAAACACAAAACCAGCCCTACAAGAAATCTTGAAAGGGGTCCTCTAAGCAAAGAGAGGGCCCAAAAGCAACATAGATCAGAAAGGAACACAGACAATATACAGTAACAGTCACCTTACAGGCAATACAATGGCACTAAATTCATATCTTTCAATAGTTACCCTGAATGTAAATGGGCTAAATGCCACAATCAAAAGACACAGGCTATCAGATTGGATTAAAAAACAAGACCCATCGATATGCTGTCTGCAAGAGACTCATTTTAGACCCAAAGACACCCCCAGATTGAAAGTGAGGGCGTGGAAAACCATTTACCATGCTAATGGACACCAAAAGAAAGCTGGGGTGGCAATCCTTATATCAGACAAATTAGATTTTAAACCAAAGACTGAAATAAGAGATGAGGAAGGACACCATATCCTACGTAAAGGGTCTATCCAACAAGAAGATTTAACAATTGTAAATATCTATGCCCCTAACATGGGAGCAGCCAATTATATAAGCCAATTAATAACAAAAGCAAAGAACACATTGACAACAATACTATAATAGTGGGGGACTTTAACACCCCCCTCACTGAAATGGACAGATCATCTAAGCAAAAGATCAACAAGGAAATAAAGACTTTAAATGACACATTGGACCAAATGGACTTCACAGACATATTCAGAACATTCCATCCCAAAGCAATGGAATACACATTCTTCTCTAGTGTCCATGGAACATTCTCCAGAATCGATCACATCCTAGGTCATAAATCAGGACTCAACGGGTACCAAAAGATTGGGATCATTCCCTGCCTATTTTCAGACTACAGTGCTTTGAAACTAGAACTCAATCACAAGAGGAAAGTCGGAAAGAACTCAAATACATGGAAGCTAAAGAGCATCCTACTAAAGAATGAATGGGTCAACCAGGAAATCAAAGAAGAGTTAAAAAAATTCATGGAAACCAATGAAAATGAAAACACAACTATTCAAAATCTTTGGGATGCAGCAAAGGCAGTCCTAAGAAGAAAGTATATAGCAATACAAGCCTTTCTCAAGAAACAAGAAAGGTCTCAAGTACACAACGTAACCCTACACCTAAAGGAGCTGGAGAAAGAACAGCAAATAAAGCCTAAACCCAGCAGGAGAAGAGAAATAATAAAGATCAGAGCAGAAATCAATGAAATAGAAACTAAAAGAACAGTAGAACAGATCAACGAAACTAGGAGCTGGTTCTTTGAAAGAATTAACAAGATTGAGAAACCCCTGGCCAGACTTATCAAAAAGAAAAGAGAAATGACCCAAATCAACAAAATCATGAATGAAAGAGGAGAGATCACAACTAACACCAAAGAAATACAAACAATGATAAGAACATATTATGAGCAACTCTACGCCAGCAAATTAGATAACCTGGAAGAAATGGATGCTTTCCTAGAGATGTATCAACTACCAAAACTGAACCAAGAAGAAATAGAAAACCTGAACAGACCTATAACCCCTAAGGAAATTGAAGCAGTCATCAGAAATCTCCCCACAAACAAGAGCCCAGGGCCAGATGGCTTCCCAGGGGAATTCTACCAAACATTTAAAGAAGAATTAATGCCTATTCTTCTGAAACTGTTCCAAAAAATAGAAATGGAAGGAAAACTTCCAAACTCATTTTATGAGGCCACCATTACCTTGATCCCCAAACCAGACAAAGACCCCAACAAAAAGGAGAATTACAGACCAATATCCCTGATGAACATGGATGCAAAAATTCTCACCAAAATACTAGCCAATAGGATCCAACAGTACATTAAAAGGATTATTCACCACAACCAAGTGGGATTTATCCTGGGCTGCAAGGTTGGTTCAACATCCGCAAATCAATCAACGTGATCCAATACATTAACAAAAGAAAGAACAAGAATCATATGATCCTCTCAATAGATGCAGAAAAAGCATTTGACAAAATACAGCATCCTTTCTTGATCAAAACTCTTCAGAGTGTAGGGATAGAGGGTACATACCTCAATATCATAAAAGTCATCTATGAAAAACCTACAGCGAATATCATTCTCAATGGGGAAAAACTGAGAGCTTTCCCCCTAAGGTCAGGAACACGGCATGGTTGTCCACTATCACCACTGCTATTCAACATAGTATTAGAAGTCCTAGCCACAGCAATCAGACAACAAAAAGAAATCAAAGGCATCCAAATCGGCAAAGAAGTAGTCAAACTCTCACTGTTTGCAGATGATATGATACTTTATGTGGAAAACCCAAAAGACTCCACCCCAAAACTGCTAGAACTCATACGGGAATTCAGTAAAGTGGCAGGATATAAAATCAATGCACAGAAATCAGTGGCATTCCTATACACCAACAATAAGACAGAAGAAAGAGAAATTAAGGAGTCGATCCCATTTACAATTGCACCCAAAACCATAAGATACCTAGGAATAAATCTAACCAAAGAGGCAAAGGATCTGTACTCAGAAAACTATAAAACACTCATGAAAGAAATTGAGGAAGATACAAAGAAATGGAAAAACGTTCCATGCTCATGGGTTGGAAGAACAAATATTGTGAAGATGTCTGTGCTACCTAGAGCAATCTACACATTCAATACAATCCCCATCAAAATACCATCCACTTTTTTCAAAGAAATGGAACAAATAATCCTAAAATTTGTATGGAACCAGAAAAGACCTCGAATAGCCAGAGGAATGTTGAAAAAGAAAAGCAAAGCTGGCGGCATCACAATTCCGGACTTCCCGCTCTATTACAGAGCTGTCATCATCAAGACAGTATGGTACTGGCACAAAAACAGATACATAGGTCAATGGAACAGAATAGAGAGCCCAGAAATGGACCCTCAACTCTATGGTCAACTCATCTTTGACAAAGCAGGAAAGAATGTCCACTGGAAAAAAGACAGTCTCTTCAACAAATGGTGTTGGGAAAATTGGACAGCCACATGCAGAAGAATGAAACTGGACCATTTCCTTACACCACACACAAAAATAGATTCAAAGTGGTTGAAAGACCTAAATGTGAGACCGGAGTCCAACAAAATCCTAAAGGAGAACACGGGCAGCAACCTCTTCGAACTCAGCCACAGCAACTTCTTCCTAGAAACATCACCAAAGGCAAGGGAAGCAAGGGCAAAAATGAACTATTGGGACTTCATCAATATAAAAAGCTTTTGCAAAGCAAAGGAAACAGTCAACAAAACCAAAAGACAACCGACAGAATGGGAGAAGATATTTGCAAATGACATATCAGATAAAGAGCTAGTATCCAAAATCTATAAAGAACTTATCAAACTCAACACCCAAAGAACAAATAATCCAATCAAGAAATGGGCAGAAGACATGAACAGACATTTTTCCAAAGAAGACATCCAAATGGCCAACAGACACATGAAAAAGTACTCAACATCGCTCGGCATCAGGGAAATCCAAATCAAAACCTCAATGAGATGCCACCTCACACCAGTCAGATGGCTAAAATTAACAAGTCAGGAAATGACAGATGTTGGCGGGGATGCAGAGAAAGGGGAACCCTCCTACACTGTTGGTGGGAATGCAAGCTGGTGCAGCCACTCTGGAAAACAGTGTGGAGGTTCCTCAAAATGTTGAAAATAGAGCTACCATATGATCCAGCAATTGCACTACTGAGTATTTACCCCAAAGATACAAATGTAGGAATCCGAAAAGGTACATGCACCCCGATGTTTATTGCAGCAATGTCCACAATAGCCAAACTGTGGAAAGAGCCAAGATGTCCATCAACAGATGAATGGATAAAGAAGAAGTGGTATATATATACAATGGAATATTATGCAGCCATCAAAAGGAATGAGATCTTGCCATTTGCAACATGGATGGAACTGGAGGGTATTATGCTGAGCGAAATAAGTCAATCAGAGAAAGACATGTATCATATGACCTCACTGATATGAGGAATTCTTAATCTCAGGAAACAAACTGAGGGTTGCTGGAGTGGGGGGTGGGGTGGGAGGGATGGGGTGACTGGGTGATAGACACTGGGGAGGGTATGTGCTCTGGTAAGCGCGGTGAATTGTGCAAGACTGTTGAAAATCAGATCTGTACCTCTGAAACAAATAATGCAATATATGTTAAGAAAAAAAAAGAAGAAGAAGATAGCAGGAGGGGAAGAATGAAGGGGAGGAAATCAGAGGGGGAGACGAACCATGAGAGACAATGGACTCTGAAAAACAAACTGAGGGTTCTAGAGGGGAGGGGGGTGGGGTTATGGGTTAGCCTGGTGATGGGTATTAAAGAGGGCACGTTCTGCATGGAGCACTGGTGCTATGCACAAACAATGAATCATGGAACACAACATCAAAAACTAATGATGTAATTATGGTGATTAACATAACAATAAAAAATTAAAAAAAAGAATGGTCTTGGACTTTACTTAAAAAAATAAAAAATCTTTAAAGAAAAAAACAAATTAAAAAACCCCAAAATGTCAATTTCACAAAGGAGGTGTGCCTGCCTGGCTCAGTCAGTGGAACATGATGCGACTCTTGATCTTGGGATTGTGGGTTTGAGCCCCACATTGGGTGTAGAGATTACTTAAAAATAAAGTCTTCAAAAAAAAAAAAGCAAAAACAGGGGCACCTGGGTGGCCCAGTCAGTTAAGTGTCTGCCTTCAGTTCAGGTCATGATCTCGGGGTTCTGGGATGGAGCCCAGCACCAGGTTCTCTGCTCAGCAGGGAGTCTCCTTCTCCCTCTCCCTCTGTGCTCTCTCTCTCTCACCCTCGCACTCTCTCAAATAAATAAATAAAATCTTAAAAGAAAAAAAAGGAATGGACTTGGACAAAGTGGGTTTCATTGTGAATTATGAATAAAAGAAAAAAAACAAGGTTATTTAAGGCATAAAAAGCATTGATATGAACAAGAATCCTCTAGCTAGAAACAAAATGGTAAAAATAGAAAGGAGAGGACTGAACAATGCTCACAACAGTTTAGCTCAGCTGATGCATTATTCTAAAGCAAACAAACTTCCACTTATGGCAATGGAAACCTGATTGATTCAGAATAGATCATGCACATAATAAAACAAACATAATGAATAATTGGCCTTGACCCTTCAGACCTCACTCTTTCAAATTGCCCAATACTAATAGGGTACCAAGAATATGGCTCTCAAACATTTTGGTTTCAGGGGGCTTCAGACTCTAAAAAAGTTACTGGGTTATATATTTTGATACCACATTCAAAATTGAAGCAAAATTTTTAATATGTATTTATTTTAAAGTAACACAAAAATTCCATTACATGTTAATACAAATGGCATGTTTTTATGAAAATAACTGTGTTTTCCAAAAAAAAAATTAGTGGGAAGTGTTTTATATTTTGCAAATATCTTTAATATAACTTAACAATAGGCTTAATAGAACACAGCTGGATTCCCATAACAGCTTCTGAATTCAATCTTTTAGCAATATATTGTTTGGAAGTATATGAAGAAAATCCAATCCCACACAGATAGTCACTTGGAAAAAGATGGAGTATTTAACAGTCTTCAGATAACTGTGGTTATTCTTCTTTGATAATATACCAAAATTTGACAAATGATAATTTTTTTTAAGTTGGAGGACTGACACTACCTGACTTTTAGACTTACTATAAAGCTACAATAATCAAGACAGTGTGGTATTGGCAAAAAAAAAAAGACAAATAGAACAATAGAATAGAATAGAGAGCCCAGAAATAGACTCACATAACATAGTTAAATGATCTCTGACAAAGGAGCAAAGACAATAAAATGGAGCAAAAATAGTCTTCCAACAAATAGTGCTGAACATCCACAAGCAAAAAGATTAATCTGGTCTCAGACCTCAAACCCTTCTCAAAAATTAACTCAGAATGGATGACAGACATAAATATAAAATGCAAAACTATAAAATTCCTAGAACATAACATAGGAGAAAACCTATATGACCTTGGATATGGTGATAACTTTTTAGATACAACACCAAGGCATGATCCATGAAAGAAAGAATTGGTAAGTGGGACTTCATTAAAATTAAAAACTTCTGCTCTGCAAAAGAGAATGTCAAGAGAATAAGAAGTCAGACTGTGAGAAAATATTTGCAAAAGACACTTCTGTTAAAGGACTGTTAGGCAAAATATACAGAGAATTCTTAAAACTCAATAAGAAAACAAACAACCCAATTAAATAATGGGCCAAAGACCCGAACAGACGCCTCACCTGAAAAGATAAACAGATGGCAAAATAGCATACAAAAAGATGCTTTCCAGTGTGTGCCATCAGGGAACTGCCAGTTAAAACAAGACACCACTGCACCCTATTAGAATCCAAAATACTGACAACACCAAATGCTGCCAAGTGTGTGGAGCTACTCTCATACATTGGTGGTGGGAATGGACAGCCATTTTGGAAGACAGTTTGGCGGTTTCTAAAAAAACTAAACATACTCTTACCCTACGATCTGGCAATCATGATCCTTGGTATTTACCCCAAGGTGTTAAAAACTTGTGTCTTCACAAAAATCTATACATAGGTGTTTATATCAGCAAAACTTGGAAAAAAGTAGGATGTCAAATTTAAAAAATTCATTTGGTAGTTTGAAAATAATTTAAGCAGTTTGCTCTTTTAAAGTAGGTACTGAATATTCTTCATGGATGGAATGCTTTAGTAGAACAAGGACAGAAAATTTACCTTGGGATCCAGGAATGTGTAAGCATTCCTAAAGTTGCTCCAAGTGCTTACACTGAGATACTACTTAAATTATTCTCCATTAATTTAGTACATCCAGACAATGGAATATTATTCAGCACTAAAATGAGTTATCAAGCTATGAAAAGACATGGAGGAACCTTAAATGCATATTACCATGTGAAAGAAGCCTATCTGAAAAGGCTACATACTATATGATTTCAACTATATGGTATTCTGGAAGAGGCAAAACTATGGAGACAGTAAATAGATCAGGGCTTGGGGGTAGGGGGAAGGATGACTAGGCAGAGCACAGAGAATTTTTAGGGCAGTGAAAAAACTCTATACAATACTGTAAGGGGGATGCATGTCATTATACATTTGTCCAAACTCAGAGAAGGTATAATGCCAAGGGTGGATCCTAATGTAAACTATTGAATTTGGTTGATTGAATTTGGCTGATTGTGAATCAATGTAGGCTCATCAGTAGTAACAAATGTCCCATTCTGGTGAGGGATGTTGGTCATGGGGGAGGCTATATGTGTGTGGGGCCAGGGGTACATGGGAATTCTCTGTACCTTCCTCTCAATTTTATTATAAACCTAAAACTGTTATTAAAAAAAATCTTAATTTTTAAAATTTAATTTAATAAAAAAAAACAGTAGAGGGATACACAAAAATCTAATAAAAGTAGGTTAGGGTAACAGGAAAAATAGAAACATAAGGGAAAGCTAGACTTCAAAATGTATACCTTTTTCAAAGATTTTATTTATTTATTTGAGAAAGAGAGAGGTAAGAGAGAGAACACAAGTAGGGGGAGCTGCAGGCAGAGGGAAAAACAGGCTCCCCGCTGAGCAAGGGGCCCGATGCGGGGCTCAATTCCCAGGACTCTGGGATCATGACCTGAGCCAAAGGCAGATGCTTAACTGACTGAGACACCCAGGTGCCCCCAAAATGGATACTTTAGTAGATTTTTAGAATTTTATATCACAAAAATTAATTCACTTAATTTCCCTGAAACCAATTTTACTACTTCAGATCTAATTAATGGATAAAACTTACACAATGTGTCCATCCATATATATTTTTGTGTTGAAAGATAAACAGAAATACCTCATTTTCATAGACTTCCCTAGAATGTTTTTATTGATAGCTTCATCTTTACTGCTTAAACTCATTTGGATTCTCTTCCAATGCATGTCCATACATAAAGATGAAAAGTGTAAAACTATTTTATTAGAAATATTGATTTTAAATTTAAAACTGTTGAGAATAAATTGCTTGTTTAAGAAAAGCCAGAGGGGAAACAGTGAACTAGGGTGTTCTGTGTAAATAAGCACTGTTTGGGCATGCCATTCTCCTTACAATTTCTGTGAGAAGATATTGTGCAATCAAGTATAATTCATGTCTCTGAACCTCAGCTGCAGAAAATAAAGAAATCTGTGGCACAGTATCGTCATAGCTGATGTCTATCAACAACTTAAATTCATGGCACATACATAATTCCTGCATGTTCATTGTTCTTCCCTCTCATCCACTAAATTTACTGGCAAATAAACATTTTGTCCAAGTCAGATCACAAAACGCTTCCAGAAAATGTCTGCAACATATTCTAAGCAAAACAAAGGGAACTTTTAGTCAGAGGCAATCAGCAACGATCCAGCCTGTCAATATTCTTTAGTAAACACTGTTCTAGCCCAAAAAAGCTGGTTAATCAGTGGACAGGAATGATCCTCCCATCCAATGTTCAAAGGAATCCTTATCAGGGGATGATCGGAGTTCTTCCTGGCATACCCTTCAGTGCACCCTAGTATACCCTTTCTTCAAAAGACTTCCTAGGACTCCATGCAGCGTGGGGAGGAGATTGCTGAAGAAGGACAGCCTCCTTTAAAAGAAAAATAAGTCGGGGTGCCTGGGTGGCTCAGTCAGATAAGCGACCAACTCTTGCATTCAACTCTCGATTTCGGCGAGGTCATGGTCTAGGGGTTTTGAGATAGAGCCTCGAGCCTGGCATTGGGCTCTATGCTCATCGGGGAGTCTGCTAACCTCTCTCTCTCCCCCTCTCTCTCTGCCCCTCCTCCCACATGCTCATGCTCTCTCTCTCTCTTTCTCTCTCCCTAAAATAAATAAATAAATCTTTTTAAAAAATGAAAAATAAGCCATGCTGTGCAGGATTTTAAGTGTAAGAGTGGTAATTCTCATGCTGGTGAATGCCATTAATCTGGAAGTTTTCAGCAACTACAAATAGGTCAATTTCCTTATTAGGTATGCCACATAAATGAATATTACTAATAACAAGAGTAATGGTAAAATGGTAAAGTTTGAGGTAACCATTACCTCAAAACATTTTTTTTCATTTTAAACGTGTAAAAAACTTCTGTGTACCACATTATCTTTTTTTTTTTTAAAGATTTTATTTATTTATTTGACAGAGAGAGACACAGTGAGAGAGGGAACACAAGCAGGGGGAGTAGGAGAGGGAGAAGCAGGCTTCCTGCCGAGCAGGGAGCCCGATGTGGGGCTCGATCCCAGGACCCTGGGATCATGACCTGAGCCGAAGGCAGATGCTTAACAACTGAGCCACCCAGGCGCCCCCACATTATCTTTTTTAAATAAAGAATGAAACAAAAATAATTCCGCTCTAAATCTATGGAAACTCATGGAGCTGTCGTAAAGTTCCACGGAGCAAGGATTGAGGGGTGTAAGGTTGTTTGTTCCTATATACCAGATGGCCACTGATGGCTGTGCTTTTATAGTTTTTCTGTCCACTTTTTGCATTTTCTCCTTTCCCTGCTACTTGGTATTATTCCAGCTTACTAACAATATGTGCTGCTTCTTTTCTTTTCTTTTCTTTTCTTTTTCTTTTCTTTTCTTTTCGTTTCTTTTCTCTTTTTGAGAGGGAGAGACAGGCTGGCCAAGCGGGGGTTGGTGGTGGCGTAGGAAAGGGCAGAGGGAGAGGGAGACAGACTCTTAAACAACATGGAATCCCACGCAGAGCTCGATCTCACGACCCTGAGATCACGACCTGAGCCAAAATCAAGAGTCAGACACTTAACCGAATGAGCCACCCAGCCACCCCCATGGCTGCTTATTTTCAAACACTGAATAAGGACTAAATGGTAGCCCTCAACCTCTTACAGAACCAAATGCTTGTGCTCTGGGTAGGTCCTTGGTGTTCAGAGGTCTTTATCAATTACTGCCAGGTTTAAGATGAAATATGTTATAGTGGAAATCTGGCTTCTAGAAGAGAGGCAGATTCATTTAATATAATTTCAATCCTTTAGAGTAACTGTTTCAAGTTCTAATCTGCCTCTTGTCACAAACACTAACTATATTTAAGCCAAAACCCTATGGTACCATCTTCTCAAGTTGTCACTGTTTTCAGAATGGTGAACTCAGTCAATTTCCCCAAGTGCATCCCTCAGAACAAGGATCTGCACAGGTGATGTAGTAAGCAGTACTACCCTTAGAACCAGCTATGGGGACCCCTACCCAACCTGCTCTCCACCACCCTTGACGCTCTGGGTTTCCTCACTGCCGGGGGAGTAGACTTTGGATGAAAGCACTGTGGTGTTCACAAACATGCAAGCAAAACTTCTTTTGGATTTGGAAGAGAGCCAGGAATATGCTCTCCCTTCACCATCACCACACACCAAGGAATCCCAAAATTTCTAAATGAAAGCTTGGTCTTTCAGGTCATTTGGCTGATGTATCAGTCAAAGTAAGAGCATGGGACACATTTGAACCATGTGTTAGCTTAATGTATAGCTTTAAAAAATATAGGTATATGCTCTATGGGCTCTCATTTGTACTCATGTTCCAGCAGAGCAATGACTTATATAAGTAATACAAATTCTGTGAAAACAAAGAAACTGCTTGTCTTGTTTACTGCTATATTTCCAAAACCAAACACATAGCCAATGAAATGTTGAATGAAAAGGGTGTCTCATGGTTTAAAAATGTTCGGCCTTTTGCAGTTCCCTTTGGAGTATTAGTAAATTAGCACTTTAAAGCCTTTGAGAATCCAACTATTTTAACCAAGTCCCTCTTGTACTCGAGAGACTTTCTCATATCTACTTTATGGTGGAAAACTTTTAGGAATTGCTCAAATCAATGGTACATATCAATCAGCCCTCTTTGGGAGCATCTCAAAATACCTTGGAATGGATATATTATACCTTCAGTTATGGTCCTAGATACAACCCAAACATTAGAAAAAACTAAGAAATATATTGGATGCTCTTGAAGGAAATAAATATAAGATTTTCTTTTTCATGAACAAATCAGGAGTTCAATAATAGCAAAACATTAGTCTTTTCTTGGAATTTTTCTACCTAAGAATTAAAGAGGGATGGAGAAAAAAGAAAAAGTTATAAACCTACCATATTAAATTTAAGGTGAAGAATAAATGTCCCATGAACTTTTAATACTCATTCAACACCTCATTTATCAATTTAAAATGTATGTACTCCTGTTGTCACTAATCTTGATTCAAATGCTAGTCAACTGAGGATTTTTAGTTTAAGCATGGATGTGCATTGTAATTAATACTGATGCTAATTATGATTAACACTTGGTATCAGTGCAAGGTAGAGTAGGAAATTTATACTATAGATTTTTAATTTAAACTGGAACTATAGAGGAGCGCCTGACTGGCTCAGTCATTAGAGCGTGCAACTCTTGATCTCAGGGTGTGAGTTAGTTGCCTGTAGAGATTACTTAACAATGAAAAATCTTTTCAAAAATAAATAAACGGAAACTATAGGGAAAAGTGGGAATGTATATTACAACTCTTTCAGAAACAAGTCACAGAAATCCTCTTCAAACTAACTTAACCACATAAAAGGATTTATTGGCTCATGCAACTGGAAAGGACATGGATGCCTTCGATGCCAGGAATAAATGAATTGGAGAACTCAACTGTCTCCTCTCTCCTCTGTTCTCCTACTTCTTTCCCCTTTCCCTTCTCTCCTTTCCTCACTCCTCTTCCTCTCACCCTCCTTTCATCTCCCTTCAAACCCCCACCCACCCCACAGGGTCTCATCTCAACTTCCCTTTGTATTGCCCTTCTCTGCAATCACAGAATTTCTACCCTACGTCAGGAATCCTCGTAGCAGAAATCTCCAAATCATATCACCAGAGGACAGAATACCTCCACCTTCAGTATATAAAAACTCAAGTAAAAAGTCTAATTGCCCTAATTTGAGTTACATGTCCTGATTAGATCCATTGTTAAGAGCTGGGAAGATACGTTGCTCCTCAGTAGCATCCCCTGTTCCCACAATCACATCTTTGGGTGAGGCAAATCAAAACAAAGCAGGTACTCTTACTGCAAGAGGAATCAAGGGATACTTGACGTACAGAACTTCAGATGTCCCAAGTGTAAACTGCTAAATTTTAGGGAAGTAATTTGACAACATACGTCAAGACTCTGTAAATTCATAACTACTATCCATGCTAAGGAAAAAATCCAAACCCAGAGGCCATATGTATCAAGAAGTATC
Organism: Neomonachus schauinslandi; assembly: GCF_002201575.2. NCBI lineage: Eukaryota > Metazoa > Chordata > Mammalia > Carnivora > Phocidae > Neomonachus > Neomonachus schauinslandi. Next base: position 80,158,774 of record NC_058404.1, read on the forward strand.
CTAGAACATCATCTACATACCAAATGTTACACTCGGTGTTTTATGTGCCCCATAAAAGGAAAACAAATAGGTAAATTATAACTTCACAATAGAGTATGATGTTGCCGTAACAAGGAACATTGCCTGCTGCCTGGAGCCTGCCTGCTACCAGGATTCTCTTCCTAAGCGAAAAAGCAAAATACAAATCTATATATAAAATTCTGAAAAAATAAGTAGGTAGAAAAGATAGAAGAAGAAACAACTCCAAAATGTTAATAGACTTTGGGTAGTGAGGCAATGAGTGGTCTTTTATCCTTTATATATATTATTATATCATATTTTAAGTGTTTCATTATTACCATATTTCCTATTACAAACATATAATTTTAATGATGAAAAATCGTTAACTTCAAGTTTTAACAAATGATAAAATTCAAGCATTTAAATATAAGATGGGTATTCTTTGAACTTCTCATCTTCCCGAATTTACAAAATGTTTCTCAAAATCAGTCATTTACTTCAAAATATTATGGCATACTATAGATATCCAATGTCCTTTACCTACTCCAGGTAAGTGAACAAACTGGAGAGGAACATATGGAATGAGGTACATGCTAGTCAGTCATAAGAGGAAGGAATATTTGCCTCCTTAATTTTCTAAAATCTGTACCAATCAGAGACAAAACATCATTACACAGCATGCAGAGCACGTCAGCTATTTCTTTAAGGATGAATTTAAATTGTGTAGAATGAAATAGAAGCAACTCTTTCTACAATTAAAGCAAGGTCTAGCAGCTGTCTCCCCAACCCTACCCCATAGTTCAGACCTTCCTACCCCTTGACCCTGGGCCGTGTATACCGACTTCACCAGCCCCACTCCCAAACCACACATATCCCTCTTCTTGCCCAACCTCAACAGAACCCATTTGCACTGGGATTCACATCACTCTTCAAGTTCCTACTCAGGAGGATGAGACAGGTCATTAAGAATTATCTCCTACCCATGAGGTCAATAGAGCCAGAACCCTGTCTGAGAAGGGCAACGGGGAAGTGACAGCTTCAGAGACAGAGGCCCAGGCAACAGCTGCCCCATCCTAGTTACACTGAAAGACAATAGGCTAGTTCTTTGTCATGGTCTCTCAGGGTGCAGCCTCACAGTCATCGAAATGAAAAACTGCTTTGAAACTAAGTCTGATGGAGGTGCAAATATAGTGGCTAATACTTGTAATAAGTTCTTTGCTTTTATGTTACCCTTATTTCTTGCAAGGTCATCATCCGGTAAAAAGGCACGTAATATAAGTTCCTTCTACCTGAAGCCGAGCACCAGTTACATTGCTACCTTGCTATGTGACCTCAGGTAAGTCACTTCATCTCTTTGTTCCTATAATACGGTAAGTTTGGACTAAATTGTTCCTCAAACTTATTTTAGTATTCTATGGAAGACTTTTTACAAAGCCTTAGCTACTGTGCTTCAAAACATAGGTCACGATAAATCCAAGATTTTCTGTTATTGCTTGCTAACTCTCTTTCCCTTGGGTCCTTCTCACAGGATGAATATAAAACTCTTCAGCTTACCAGTGTGCTTATTACGTATACTAAACCTTTAAGCTCAACTATAAAATCAAAATGCTAGTATTAAAAGCAAAAAAAATCACTCATTTAACATTTTCATGGCAAATTTTTAGCTATTAAAATTTAGCTATCTGATAAAAATTTAAATAACCACTGTAATGTAGAATCGGTTTTAAGTAAAATCTATGTTAAGGAAAAAAGAATGAGTTTTGAGGGGGAGATTGAATAAGAGGAACAGAATGTACGGGGAGGGACGCTAAAGAAGGAAGAAGTGAAGGAAGGGAAGAAGGAAGCTTTTACCTTTAGATAATATGGGAACAGACATTTTAAATCCAAATTACTAAAGTGCAGTTTAAAGTCTATCGTTTGTATTTGAAAAATAACGCCTGGTAAGTCAACTCTTGTCATTTTTATATCTATACATAAGGTCTACTAAATCCCCCAGACAATAAATGAAGATCAGTGTCTCTTGAGTATACACACTGGTGCTCCTCAGCTCTGTCCCCAAACTCCCAGCAGAAGTCACAAGCAGCTGCCTTGGCCACCAACCATGTCCTTGACTTCTCCAACTTGGTTACCTACACCACTGGCTGGTCTGCATTTATCAAAGAGTCTGAGACTCCAGTGACCAATTCTGCTCTGTAGATCATGCTTGATGCTGCACTAGGCGATAGATCACTTCTTCCCTTTCCTGCAGTGGATAACAGTTTGCTTTCACATGAGATTAGCCAGCTTTAGAGTGTCCTCTCTCAGGACTTCTTCTTATGTGATAACAGTAAACATTCTCATCATTAAAAATTTAGAAGTTGACTTCAGAGACAGTGACCACATAAGCATACGATGACGCAAAACTGTAATCCATAAGAATTAGGAGATTTAAAAGATTCAGAACAGGGGGCCTGGGTGGCTCAGTCGGTTAAGTGTCTGCCTTCAGCTCCAGTCATGATTCTAGGATCCTGGGATCAAGCCCCGCATCGGGATCCCTGCTCAGTGGGGAACCTGTTTCTCCCTCTTCCTCTGCTGCTCCCCCTGCTTGTGATCTCTCTCTCTTTCTCTCTCTCTGTCAAATAAATAAATAAAATCTAAATAAATAAATAAACAAAAGGTTTAGAACGTGCCCAAACTAATAACGCCCCAAGGGCAACAGTCCACAGGTATAAATAAATTACGTGTGTCCAGTTGTATCTAGGTTAACTACGTACAGATGTATATGCAGAATGTGTTCAAACATATTACTTTCATAACACAGATGCCTTCCACCCCGAGAAGGGTGGCAACAATGGCTGGAGTAGAAATCCCAGCTCCTTGAGGTGCCCCACGTCTCTCCATCTCCATACAAATTCTTGCAGCCTCCTGGGTCTGCTGAGTAGCTCTTTAAAGCCTTGCTATACCTCTGTACTCGCATAGTTGAAGCTTAGGAAACAGTTTATTGCTTACATCAATATGTGTCTTAGTTTGGGCATTTGAGGTATAACTGAAGACTTGAGTCTCTACACATCCCTACAACAGGAAAGGGTGAGTTAATTAAAAGCTTAACTAATTCTCCTCACCTGACTTCCACACTGCCTGCGCTTGTGGCCTGGCTCCTAGCCAAGTCCTGCAGGGCAACACACGACCAAAGCCAGCTCCCCAACTGCTGGGAAATGTGGGGCCCAGATTATTATACAGTGGCCAGATTATTATATGTTAAAAGCAAATAAGACTTTTAAATAGATAGCTGAGGCTTATTGACATGCTATCATTCTCTTAGCTTTATTACCACTATGAGCTTCTCATCTTGCAAAATGATCACTGTTCACATCCACAATCACTAAAGCATGGGGTGGCTGTTTCACTCCCAAATACATTTTCCCAAAGTATTAAACTGGCGCATTTTGCAAATAATAAATGTGAAACATCCTTGAAGCACTAGTGCAGAATATGCAATCATATAGTTCCACAAAAAGGGTAGAAGAAATTTTGCCCAGTTTGCAACCTGCTAAAATTTCTCAAAAAATGTGTTGATTCTAAAAATAAAAACATACCATCCTTGTAAAATAAGGAAAGGAAAAATTTTCCTCTTCTAGTTCTGATATTGCTTTCTAGAAACCAAAAGAGTATCTATTCTCAATAAAGGGATAATGGATAGAGTACTGTTTTCATTGAGCTAAAAATTGTTTACAGTAAACATGTGTAAACCTAAAATTCTCAAGCAAACGCATCAAAAAGGACATTGACTGGAATGGAAATGCACAGAGTTCAATGGCAAAATGGAATCTTTCCTTGAACTTCCACTATAGTTATCTCATTTCTCCACTTGACTTTAACACATAATTATGGTTTTCCATAAGCCAAAAAAGGCTCCAAACAAAAGAAATTCTTCATTCTGCCTGTGTCATTCAGAGTGCGTCTTGCAGGGGGAAGGGAGGAGTGTGTTAGTATAAACGATTGTCTCACAAAATATAAAGTGTCGCTCCAATTTCTCTATCATCATCGCCCTCTGTCCTTAACTCTGTGTCCCAGCTCTCAGCATTTGCTCATCGTATTCTTCAGGGGTCTCTCTCCCTCAGAATCTCAGTTTTTTTCAGGGGTAAATCATGTCTTTTATTCTCAACATCTTTCAAAATACCTGCAACTCAAGAAAAGTTTGTTAAACTAACGATTTAAGTGTTCCATTTACAAATTAATATAGTAATTCCAGGACTCCTGGTGTAAAAAAAAAAAAAGGCATGGTATCATGGGGAAACAAGGTCTCATATCTCATTCGAACCATGAATACAGCAGCAGAGTTCCCTAATATTGCAGTTACCTCCAGAATAGCCCTCTGCCTCAGATTCCTATATAAAGCCCACAAAGTATAAAGGAAACTAGAGTATTTTGAACATCTTTCATTTTCTACATGCTGAACTCCAGGTCTACCTGGAACATCAAAAACTGGTTTCTCATTCCCGGTGACCCTCCCCTAGGTCCTAGCCATCCAGCTTCTTTCTGATACCTGGTTCTGCGAGAAGTCTGTGTGCCTACCTGACCAGTTCTATTTGGCTGCTATTTAAATTTGAGTTTATACGATGGCAACCACTACTTACACCTTAACGTGTGCCCCTGGAGCCGAAGCTCTAGTTCACATTTCCCTAGGTACACTATCACCACTCAGGTAGAGAATGTGAATTATTATATTTTCAATTTCCTCAAGAAATATAAACTTATACCTAAAATACTAGTAAAACAATAATCCATACATGTAATTAATAAAAAAAAAACCCTGATAATTGAAACTAGAAATGATATTCTCAGCGCATCAAGTTATCTCTTCCTAGTCTTTTCAAGATTATCCTTGACACATACATGGGCACCTTCAAATAATCCATACATCAATATTATTAACAAATAATCATCCGATGTGATAATGATTATTATTTTCTAAATTTTGTAGATAAAGTAACTGAGAAAAAATTATTTTCTTCGGTTTTCCAAAAAAAAAAAAACCAAACCATAAAATGTAACTTCAACACACCAAACCCTTTTGTTATCATGGATCCTATTTACCTCCTTCCATAATGGATTTGAAGTTACGCAACATAAATGGAAAGAAAGAGAACTAGTATTTTCTGAGCACCTAAAGTGTGCTAAACACTGCATTGGTAACTCAGATATAATTAAAACAATGAGGAAAATAGTATTGATCTCATTTTACAGATGAGAATAGTAAGACACAGTGAGGTTACTTTTCTAAGATCACATAGCTAGGAAGTGTTACAATATAAATTTGTTTAGAATTTGCACTCAGATCAAAGTCGAGGCATGCCAATTTTTTCTATGGCATGCTGACATAAGTATAATAAAACCAGAAAGCACATAATCAAATAAATAAATAATAAATAACAAAAAAATCACATTATAAAAGCCTAGAGAACAAGAAGATAAATATTCTGTATATAGAAAAGAACCGATTGGGGCGCCTGGGTGGCTCAGTTGGTTGGGCGACTGCCTTCGGCTCAGGTCATGATCCTGGAGTCCCGGGATCGAGTCCCTCATCGGGCTCCCTGCTCGGCAGGGGGTCTGCTTCTCCCTCTGACCCTCTTCCCTCTTGTGCTGTCTCTCATTCTCTCAAATAAATAAAATCTTTAAAAAAAAAAAAGAAAAGAACCGATTGTATTTTTGGGTTTTTTAGTTTTTATTTAAATTCCAGCTAGTTAACATACAGTGTAATGTTAGTTTCAGGTGTAGAATTTAGTGATTCAACACTTCCATACATCACCTGGTGCTTATCAGGACAAGTGCCCTCCTGAATCCCCATCACCTATTTTACCAATCCCCCCTCCCACCTCCAGTCTGGTAACTATCAGTGTGTTCTCTGTAGTTAAGAGTCTGTTTCTTGGTTTGCCTCTCTCTTTTTTTCCCCATGATGGTTTGTTTTGTTTCTTCAATTCCACAAATGAGTGAAATCCTGTGGTATTTTAACCCAAATCTTAGACCTGCACTATTTGCCAGGGCAAAGAGGGAAATCACAGGAGTAGAGCCCTCATTTATCTAATAAACAGAAGACTACTGGCTTATGAAGAAGGAGAAGCAGCTTATAAGTTCTGAGAGAGGTTTCTTATGTAGGTCACAAACTGAACCACACACAATAGAATCCATTTTCTCCATATCAGTTATTCAGAAATGGCAGAAATGTCATTCACGTAGGTTCTTCTTACATGAACCCATTTCTATAGCCAGGTGCAAGTAAACCAAGATAGCCTGCTGCTAGCATAATTAGAAAAAATACTAATAATGTGGGGTACCTGGATGGCTCAGTCGGTTAAGCGTCTGCCTTCAGCTCAGGTCATGATCTCAGGGTCCTGGGATCGAGCCCCGCATCAGGCTCCTTGCTCAGCGGGGAGTCTGCTTCTCCTTCTGCCCACCCCCCCACCCCCACCAATTGCTCAGACACGCGTGTGTGCGCCCTCTCTCTTTCAAATAAATGGATAAATCTTAAAAAAAAAAATGAGACACCACAATGCAAAAGTTTATCTTTCTCAAATCATCAGATCTGACTCTTCCCTTCTTATCTCATGTTCATTAGCAAAATGTTTTTCTGATAACAAGAAAGGGCCTATTTCCTCTGCCAGAACGGCTGGTCATTCTTTAAGTCATTTAGCCTGTCAGTCCATCAGTCAGTCAGTCAGTCAGTCAACAAATATTGATTAAGTGTCCACCATGTGCCAAATTCTGTGCTAGGTACATGTGAGATCAACAGATGTGGCCCATTTCAGTGAAATTTATACTCTAGTGGAGGACACAAATCACATAGTCACACAAATACTTATATTCAAACCCCAATAAGTATTAGGAAGGTATTACATAGTGCTATGGGAGCTAGTAACAGGGGGACATGATCTAGGCTGGAGTAGAGGTGGGGAACAGGTTAAGAAATGCATCCCTTAAATTCCTCTAAAAGAAAAGATTCCAGGCACCTGGGTGGCTCAGTCGGTTAAGCATCTGCCTTCAGCTCAGGTCATGATCCTGGGGTCCTGGAATTGAGCCCCTCATTGGGCTCTCTGCTCAGCTGGGAGCCTGCTTCCCCCTCTCCCTCTGCCACTCCCCCTGCTTGTGCTCTTTCTATCTCTCTGTCAAATAAATAAATAAAATCTTTTTAAATTTTTTTTAAATAAAAGGAACGATTCCTAAATAGTTTTCCCTTTAAGTCAAGCATTTTTTGTTTAAATAAACTTCTTGCTTGAAAAAGAAGAAGAAATGCATCCCTGAGAAGGTGGCATGTGAGCTAAGATGTGGCTTGCTTTTGCTAAGCACATAATCAGCCATCTCCATTTGTTGATTGGGTTCAGCACCATATTAGAAACCATGAAGTATACAAAGAAGCCTAACATATACATCTTCGAAGAAGTTTCAACTTGATTAGGCAGGAAAGACATGTACATATGAGAAATTCATGATACAAAAAAGCATGAGAGAAGCATCAAGTAAGTAGCACAAATAAATGGTGATGGGAAAAAGAACTATGAACGTTAAGGACTGGCATAATGCAGAAAGAGTTCTCAGATAAGGTAGGACACAGCATAAGCCCTACAACAATGGTTTTCAAATGTTTTAGATTAAAACACACAATAAGAAATACATTCTACACCATGGCCCAATATAGGCACACAGACATAAATAAAACAAAAACTAAAGTTTCATGAAACAAAACTTGTTCTCACAATATGTGCTCCACATTGAATGTTTCTATTGTATTTCGTTTTTTAAATCTTTTCTTTATGTGAGTCATAACCCCCTAAACTGACTTCATTACTCACTAATGAGTTACAACCTAACATTTGAAATTTCTGTAATAGAAGGGAGTTCTGCACACAGTAAAGGTCCTTTACAGAGATAAAAGGAAACCAAGAAGTGATTCTCATCTCCTATAAAAGTGGCCCAAGCTGACATGACCTCCAATTCCTTCCCAGCACTCCTCCTGCTTCTCCTCATTTCCAGTCACATAGTTACCTTAGCAATGAGGAATCCATGCCCAGCAGGTGGCTACAACACATATTTACAATATAACCTTCTCTGAGGCATAATCTTCCACTAACCACTATCCTCTACCACCACTGGGTGTACCAGCCTGACTCAGTCCACGTGTATGAAGCTTCCTCACATGAGTAAGTGAAGACTGCTATCAGAGGTATGACTAGATCAAAATTCCGGGCAGACCCACATTTCAGCTCCTGAGGCTACACACAAGTAGAGGGAATTTAGCCATTAATCCAGTACCTTTCTTCAGAGGCATTAGTTTTAGACCCAATTCAGTTTTCCAAGATCGGTCCTTTTATAACTGATCAGACCTCCAATTACTAGAGATAGAAACAGACATATCATCCTGACGAAGCTGTCAATTTTCCATGAATTCTATGGTGACCCCTCATCAATACCCACCAATGCTGATAAACTTTTCATCTAGGAAAGACATCGAATTCTTTAGCCAGGTCTACCTGAAACACTCTTCTTTTATTAAGTATAGACTTAACAAAAGCCTCAAACATCTGACCTATGAGCCTAAGAGAAATAGTGCTCATCATCACCAGTTTTATAAATACTCCACAGCCAGTCCCCAGTGTGGTTTTTTTTTTTAAGGAAGAGATAGTTGTTTAAAAATAAAATGTTAACACAAACCAAAATAATAATCAGTCTGAATCAGGTGGGGAATAGGCTAAGAAAGGCATCTATCACGTGTATCAATAAAAATTATGAAAATGCATTTACTGAGTAGGTATTAAAAATTAAAACCAAAATTGATAAATATGTATTTCTCAATTTGCCCCACTCATTTACAAGCCTCTTTTAAAAATCCTAAGGAATGGCTCTCTTCCTCCACTGGTGGGCATAACTGATATTAATAATCCAGGAAGTACTAGAGGAATTCATCTGCTGAGTCCGCTCTCACTGCCTTTCATAAGCACCTGCTAACCTATCCCAGTACCAACGTTACTGGGAAGATTAGAGCTGCCTCGTCACCTAATCTGGCTCATTCTGGGATTTTCCATTTGTTTGATGCATGTGTGTTGTAATCTGAAGAGTACTGATGCTAAAAAGAAGGCATTCGGTCCTCTAAAGCTAACATAGAAAGGTGGTGTGTGCTCACTTCTGTGCACTCTCAGCCACATCCGTTCCAAAAGGCAGCAGCCCTGCTAGAATTGTCATTCTCCTTAAAATAAACCCTCAAGCATGAATAGGCCCCAATTTTAGGACTATGGCTCCTACAAGCAGGAATAAGAAGGGCTCTCTGGCAACCAGATCACAGAAGTTGTCTATGGGGTTTTCGTAACTAAAGGACCTGTTAAGAGATTGGATTCAGACCTGATTCTTCTTTCTCTAACGTCAAAGACAGCGGTTAGGTAGCATGTACACTTTCACACTTGCATATAACGAACTGAGACCAGGCTGCTCAGTCTATTTAAATCATTGGGAGGGAAATGAAGCTAGTTCACGGGGGAATTACTGTGGTTGCTCTCTTACACGCCCAGTGGTTGGTAGGTCAGGGCTGGGAAAGCCACACTTGTCAAAGGGCATGCAGAGTTGTTTTTCTCGGGTCCTACGTGGGGTAACGTAACATGTACATCAGGAAAGGCTAGGTCCGGAAGGGTGGCCTTGGAGGGGAGTCAAAGCAAGGCCTGTGATGCACTCTCAGCGTGGGACTCAAGACCCCGGCGCAGACCCGGCAGGCTGGGGCCGCTTCCCAGGTTTTGGGCCGCGGCCGCTCCGCTGGCCGAGGCGCCAAAGACCCGCCAGCTGGGCTTCCTGGGCCCAAGTGGGCGGTGAAGGCACCTCCGTGGCCTCTTCGCCCTGACTTGGGCGAAAAGGCGACAAAGGCCCGAAGGCAGCGGGGCTGATGCGAGGACGAAGCGGGGCCGCGCTTAACCACCGCGCCCGTGATGCCCGGGAGGCCGTGGCCGGGGCGCAGGCTGGAGGTGCCCGCGCGGCTGCGGGGCTGCGGGCAGGAGGGGCCCCGGGGAAGGCCCTGGCTCCCCAGTGGCGCCGGACCTCGCGGCCGATCAGGGGTCGAGCCTGTAGCTTTCCGGGCTCCGGACGGCCCCCGCGCGGCTTCCGGGGACGGCAGCCACGCTGCGCCTCCCCAGTGCAATTTTGACCGGTGTGTCCCCGGTCCGCCGCCTAAGGCCAGGGCTGGGAGGGAGCAGGGGCCGAAAGAAAAAAATGGGAATGGCGTGGGGGAGGGGATCCGGAGCGAGGGAGCGGTGTCATTTCCACCAACTGGGCTCTTTCCTGACCCAGCCGCTCATCTGTCACCGCTGTCTCATTCCTGTTATTTACATCTGTCTTTAGCATTCTAATTACTCGCTTTATTACTTTAGCCTGGAGGAATCCTGTAAAAAACAACGGAGATGAGGATCCTACCACACAATAAAACTGCCCAAAATCCCCACTGCACATTATACAGAGCACTTGAGAATATTTGTGCTGTTATATGACCTCAATATGTCCTTAGATTGATCTTATTATATCTTTCTTTCTCACTTCTCTTTCTCCATGTGTGAGTAATAAACTCTTTTAAGGTGTGGACTGCAAGAATAAGCTGTTCAACAAATGATGAAAATGAGATTATTCTCGAAGAGGGAGGTAAAGGGGAGAGAGGGGCTTACAGAAGACTTGAAGGTATTTGGACCAACCCCACCCCAGCCAGTTCCTAAACTCTTGGTTTTATTTTTATTCAATCTGATAAAGTAGAACCATCTTCACACAAGCTTCCAGGGCTGAAAGAATCTTGGAAATTTAGAGGAGAGAATAAAATGCCTAATGTCTTTCATTATCTTGCATTAATCTCTGAGTCCCCAGGTCTCAGGAGGGGAAGTGAATTTAGAGTAGAGATAGAAGTGGGGTTCAAAAATCATGATGGTTTGAATGTTTTTCTTTTAATGTAAGATTTAGAAGGGGGGAAGACAGGTGTACAAAATCTTACTAAACCCCTGCTAGCAGGATTCACAGATTCACTCAAGACTTGAATCAAAAGGAAGGCTGATACAACCTACCAGAAAATCCAGGACAAAATGCAGCTTTCTAAACTGTTATTTATTCCTGCTAGTGGAATTATTGTTGCACTCAGTTGCAATTTTCTGACTGTGCTAATGGTTTTCTTTATTGTGTTACACTAACATAATCTCCTCCAGAAAGAAAAATGACAAAATATATGGATTTTTAGATAAATAACTGAGGTAATTTATTGGCCTTTATGCTCTTCTGATGGGGTGGTTGATAGATAATGTAATAATATGTACATAATTAAGCGGGTTTACTGTACCTCAGTCAAAATAGGTTCAAGGGCAGTATCTCTGTCTTTCAGCCTATGGTTTTCTCAATGGATATTTACTTCCTCTACTCTGTGGAATAAGGAGACCTCAGGAAGTAAACAACTAGGCACTAAATAAGCGATGGAGGTGTGAAGAAAAAAAAAAAAGAAAACTGTCAAATTCTCTCATCAAGGATCTTATATTAGGGCCCATTTTTCTATGCTCCCTGCTCCTTCTCACAAGGTTCAATGAGCCACAGTATATTATGAATTGATGAGGAAAAAAGAAAACACTGAAGATAAACATAGGCCTTCCCAAAGAGATGGATGACGTACACAGGTCAAGGAGTGGGCCTTCAAAAACACCTCTGCGGGTCCAAGAGACCTGCTGTCAGAGAAGCATGAAGGCTTCTGGGATATCATTCATAGTGAACTTGGTCACCAAATGGCCCCTTGCCCTGGCTTCTGGAGGTTGCCCATTCAAGGCATGGTGTACTTGCTCTTCCAAACTCATCTAAATTACATCAATAACAGAGCGCACTCTTTAATGAGCTCTCAACTTTAAAGACTTGAAGGATATTAACAAGCCGCTTGACAAATGGTGCTTAGAAGCACATTAAAGATGCTGCTAATGGAGCGCATAATGACGGCTAATTTTCGATCAGATATAAATTAGAGCCCCAACAGTTATTTGCCTTAAGGACTTTATGTAAATGATTCTGTTCTGTATAAACTGAAAAGTGAAGAGAGCCTTGCCATTTTGGCAATCCTTGTGGATATGATTAATAGATCTGCAACAGAACTGGGCAGAGACAACTGATGGCATTTCCATCTAAAAGTCAGTGTGTTTAGGTAGTAAATATGATATTTTCTAGAGTCGTGTGTTCTTCTTCAATCAAGAGTAAAAATGTCCTTCGCATCTCCTCCACATGGTTAAAGAGGGTCATGAAAGAGCATCCAGACACAAGTCCCTTCGACCTGTACCTTACACCCACCAAGACACCCAGAACAGACACAACTCTCTCCTTCAGTAAGACCCAGGGCTGCATCATATGCTCCCGAACCATATACCCCCATAGTACCAGCAAAGACACAGACAACTTTCTGGGATCTAAGCTCTACGGATCACAGTTTTAGAAACCTCTCATTATGAAATCACTTGAGATCTCATTTTTAGCTTTGCACACAATTCAGGTTCTATAAGAAAGTGCTGGGGAGTGGGGAGGGATTAGGAGAGGGAAAGTGAGGAGGGGAAAGGAGAAAGGGAAAGATGATGGTGGTGGTGGTGTGGTGGGAAGAAAAAGAATGGAAAAGAATTTGAGAGCAGAAGGAGTTCAGAGAGGAAAGGTTGGAGGAACTCCATTGGAGGAACATTTGAAAGTGGAGGAGATATTTGTGACTCTGCATTTTCCCCCCTTCCCTCCTGTGCTTCCAACATTATAAGTGTTAAGTCAAGTTATCAGAGTGTATGAAGGGGCTTGGGGATTGATTCTTAAAATTGATTTCCTTCCGACCTGTTCCTGCTCTGACAGATAATGAAAGGCCTGGAAGAGGAGTTACTCTAAGATGGTGTTACCTGTGTCCACTTTCTGCTGTTTACTTGGCATCAGTTGGGGCAAATGCCATCTGAAACTCTGGGGTTGCTTAGAGTTGCATCTGGCTGCAGTTTCAGGGATAGCATCCTTTCTTAAACAAGTGGAAAGAGTTGGTATAAGAATGAGTTTGCAAAACCTGAAAAACAGACAACTCTAGCTTGTCAATGGCTTGTTTATTATAATTTACAAACAAGAACTCAGCCTTTCTGCTGCAAGAAAGTCAAGCATTACTACATTTCAGGACAATTTTCTTTGCCTTACCCATGCATGATAAATATGGATTTGGGGGATCATTTTTATAAGCTGCTCATGGGCAGTGTTAGAGTTGATACAGAAATCCTGCCTCAATAAGAGAGCTGTTTCTACTAGTGACAGTAGCTTCTAAGATTTCTTTATCCAAGCCATTTGAAAGATGAGAGTAATGAGAAGAGGCAGGGGGAGGGGAGAAATGGAAGGGTGAGGGATTGAGCATTAAAGAGATTTCTCCTTAACTGATTAAATCTTTTTATCTGGGAGTAACTGATACCTAATGGCCAGGAGTTAAATGGTGGAGAGTAAGGATGCTTCTTACCATCATTACTGAGTTATGAAGTAGTTTTAAATTGGGGTACGATAAATACGATTATTCCTATCTTCCATTAAATCTGTCTACTCCTCCCTCCAACCCTCTACCCCAATCACACATACCTCTAGTGCTAAAGGGACATTCAGGAAACATCTAGACATTTCTTCTACCAACTAGTATAGGATTCTGAAGCAGTGGGAATAAGTAGAAAGAGCAGCCTCACCTCTCATTTTGTCTGACAGCAAGATCCTGCTTCTCTCTGTTTTCCGCTGGCTGGCTTATGCTCCGTGCTGATGCCAAAACTGGGTGATAAAAACTATTTTTGAAAAATAAAACTTAGAGTTATGCAAATAACAAAATTAGTGACAAAACCAAAGAATTCTGGTTTCACCCAGTTTTAGGAGGAAAAGTAGCTGAGCTTTTCAGAATGGGAAGTGGTGTTTGCCACATTTCAACTCAGAGAGCTACATTTGCTTATTCCTCTACTTTTTCTTCCTGCCCAGAGTATGTAGTTCGAGTCACCTTCAGGAAATTTTGCAGTTTTATTTACAGTGAACAAATGCATGTTACCAAGGCTAATTATCAATTATCTGGGTATTTGGAGTTCTCATGGATCTAATTAAGAATACCTGATGAAATGGGACTGGTCTGGTGCCCCACACTGCGCCCTTTCTATTTTATTATAGCTTCCCTTTCTCTTTTCTGTGTCTACACTGTCTCCACTAGGGAGAGGGCAGACCTGGTTATTCTTTGCATTTCTCCCTCTCCCTGGGGAGAGGTAGAAATTTCTCTCCTATTAACTACCAGTCTCCCTTCACACTCCCTCTTTTCTCTTGTTCACCTCTCAAGCTCTGAGTGAATCCCAGGGAAAAAAAAAAAATAAGTCTTGCTGAAAAGGAAGGCAGCATGAGAAAAAAAAAAAATCAATGAAATGATTTAGGAAATAGAAGAATGGACCCCTCTGACAATACTGTAATTAAAAGCTCTCAGGGCTGCAAAGTGAAAAGTTGATGAAAGAAAGTGCAAGTTGCCAACCAATTCTTACTTAACACATTTAGGACCTTTCCACGAAGTTAGGGACACAATTTAAGGATATGAATGCCACAGCCCTCAAAAATGACTTTTCTCTCCGAAGGAATCAGAACTGCTAGTTCAGCAGCCAAGGACGGGGTCTCCTCCCTACTCATCCTCCACCCCAAAACCAAAGACTCCGGAGGTGGAGGAAAAAGCGGCGGCTTTCATTCTGGTTCATTCAGGCAAAGAAGCAGTCACTTCCAGGTACTGAGATGGAAAGTTAGCCAGATTCCGAGTTGTTACTGAGAACCTCCAAATTGGTACCAAAATGAGACTTCAAACCAGTGAGCGTGGACGCCCTCTCTGGAAGCCACCACAAAGTCCAGGAAAGCCCAGAGCCTGAAGCACTGAAGCCTGATTCCAAATGGAATACTCCATCTAATTCTGGCCCCTCGCCCCTACTGAGCCCAGCTGTAGGCAGGCGGGGCCCCCATGTCCTTCCTGGCAGTTACGGACTGTCTCACCTTTGGAGCCAGAGGGGCTACAGCCAAAAGACATGTGATTTGGGCTCTGTGTGTAGGCAGGACTGGCAGGAAAGACACCTGTGGCAAACAGAAGGTCAAAGCCTGTTAGGTGCACTTTAAAAAAAAAAAAAAAAACGCAGGGAGGTGAGTCTCAAGCACCTTCCAGTCTAATCACTTGTTTGGGCTAGACTAAGAGAGAGAGATTTTGAGTGAGTTTGAAAAGTTTCATCAAGGCATGCTGGTGGCCCCCAGGGAATATCCCTTCGTCTACCCCGTGTTGGTTTGTGAACATCCATCTACCTGTGTGTGTTACCTGGATGACAAGTTTCCAGGAAAATGACAGAGTTGAAGTAGAGGATGTTTACCCCTCTTGGGGTCTGTGGCTTTAGGCCAAGCCTGAGGAGGCTAGGATGTATGGATGTATGAAGAGGCATGCATCCTGAGTGCTATAAAGTGATTTGGCTTAAGCTGGTCTTGGCGCACCTTTAGAGTAGATCTTGCTTTTGCTGAGCCCAAAGGCCCGCTGGGCCTCAGAGGACTGTCTACACCAAGGGAGAGACACCTCACTCCCACCTTCCCCACCCCCAGTGCAATGAATAGAAGTCCATGGGTTTAAAACAGGAAATTGAGAGGCCAGGATTGGAGTAGGGGTGGCTAGTCTGGGCAAGGGTCAGGGGGATTCCCCGGGGAAATCTTACCCTTTCATATCTGGACGCTGGACGGCTGCTGAATTTGGAACATGAGGTGACTGTTTCTTCCAAAGGAATTACCTCAAGTTCCCTTCCATATACACACCTCCATCACCTCACACACCAGGCCAAAAGTTCCCCAAACCAAGACCTACTCTGTCTCTGGAAATCAGGGATTCCTCACCCCCATTTAACCAAATTGCACAGAGATACAGACTGCCATTTAGCCAAACCTTGGTGTCCCTTTGCGAAAGTAGGACTATCTGGCCCTATGTGTATTAACCACCTATCTTCTGGTGAGCCCACCAACCCAGAGTCCCCCAGGCCTTCCAAGAATACCAACGCTGCCTGAGCCACTCCTGCAGAAGGTGTAGATTTAAGCCTTTCAATCACTTTCAAGCCCATCAGTAACTTGTTTTTTGTTTTGTTTTGTTTTTTTTAAATCAAACCGCATTGATTTAACAGGATGACTTTGGCATCTTACAAGAATTCCAGAAGCCAGTTGGCTTCTTTCAAAAATATCTGATACATACTTCTCATTTTCTTGTCGCCTCAAATTATTCAGGGAAACCCAGAAGCTACAAAAAAACCCCCTACCCCCCCCCCCCCGTCAAAGAAAAACAAAAACAAAATAAACACCAATATACACAAATAAGACTTTGAATATGCTCCCAGGGTCCAGAAAATGGGAAGGTTAGGGGACAGAGGAAGGAGGAAGCATTGTATTTATGAAAAATTATAACAAAAATTTAGGAACCACGACCCGGACACTATCGGAGTGCAAGGGGGGGGCGCAGGCTTCTGTTAGCTACAGCAAAGTCGGGGGAAGGGGGGAGGGCGCTTGCTTTCCGCCGAGTGACAGCTGGAGTAATGGCTGCAGACCCGGGGCGGAGGTGGGGGCGGGTGAGGCTTGGGGGGGGGGCAGTAATTACTAGCCAGGCTCACCCGCCTCCCTACTTTAGAGCGAACGCGTTCTTCTTGCGCGTCCAGCTGCGCGCTCGGCTTGCTGCTCCGCCTCGGGGCATCCCGGAGCCTGAATAGGGGATGGGGTGAGTGCTAGAGGACTTTAAATCGAGGTTCCTAAAAGGCTCCTAAACTAGTATGTCCCTAAGGTCCCATCCTCGCAGGTCTGTGGAGTAAAGGAAGGCTGAACGGGGACAGCTCCACGCCCAGCAGCCCCCAACCAGTCGGCCCGCATTAGGGACCTGGCCAAAAGTGAGGGTGGCGTGTAGTAGCGATGCAGAAGGGGTAGCAGGCCAGGAAACGGTGATCTATCTGATCTGGCTGCATAGGACTCAAACCTCTCCACACGGGTCGAAGGGAAAGCTAGGCCAGGTCCCAGTCCACGCCCACCACCTCCCCTCCTGGTCCGCAAAAGCGCAAATCTTCAGAAGATGCAATAGCTCCTTTGGGCCCCAGGACCCTGAAGTTAAGTGTACACCAAGGCACCCGCGCTGGGAAGGGCGGAGAGAAGGGTAGAAGAGTAGGGGCTAGGTTCTCCACCTCCCGCCGCCTCCCTCCCGCAAGCTGGAAGCCTCACGTAGTCTGGGATTTTTTTTCAGAATAATTGATGGGTCCAGTTCTCCAGAGCTTTCCCGGTGAGAGCGAGGCGGACCGCGCTAGAATTTAAATAGACGTGATTAGTAAAATGCAAGGGGGCGAGGCGCCCGGGCCTCTCTTTCTCGCGGGTTCCTGGCTGCGCGCCTGGCAAGCCTCCTGATCCCCCAGGCTCTGGGGGCCACGAGGGGCCAGGGCCAATGTGTCCAGCGAGGGTGGACGGCTCTGCCCCCCCCCCAACTCCTATGGACTCTAACCCGCACCCATTCACAACCAGCTTCTCACCAAGGTGCACCCCGAACTGGAGGAGAGGGTAGTTGGGGCTGGCATGCAACCCAAGGCCGGCGGGTGCAAAAGGGTGGTAAGCCAGAGCGGTGGGTGCGAGGATCTTGATACCTCCACGCGGCCAGAACGGGCCAGGCGCACGTGAAGCCTTAGCCTTGAAATGCTCGTAAAGCCTTTCGGTAATCGCTCTCCCCACACCCCGCTTCTCTCACACACAGTTCCCTTTCTGTACCTCCGCCCTCACCCGCTGTCCTCTCTCCAGGTTGCAGAGCCTACACAGCCAGGGCCTCGGAACTCAAAGCAGCCCTCCACTTACCCAAATCTCTAAGAAGGTCCCCTCCACAAAGAAGTGACCTAGGCTGGGAGAAGCCTTCGCCTTGCTCACTCTCATATCCTGTCTCATCGATTTGTTCCTGAAAAGGGGGCTGTGCATTCTTATAACATCTACAGCCAATTAATATTGCATTAACTCTATTAAAAAAAAAAAAAACAAAAGCACCAGAATACTGCACCCTATCAAAGCCATCTATTATTCACGGAAATGTAATTGGAGACCTAAGATATGTGTGTTACGGGCCAATGGAGGAACACAGAGTCGTGACAATATTTCAGAAAGGAAGGGGATCCGAGGGTATCTAATATTTAATTTCAAATCTGTGGTTTTCTAATTCGAGATTAAAAGCAGTCACGTCTTTGAAGCCAGACAGTTGGTATAAATGTACAGTTAAAATATTCTATTCCACAGTCCCTAGACAGAGCTCTCTGCTCGTCCCAGGCTTCATTAAATTTTTATTATCATCCCAGACTAGAGCAGGGAATGAGCGGAAAGACTGTCCATCTAATTGCAATTGATAAAAAAAAAAAAAAAGCTCTTAGATTCCCCCCTCATTTTAATATATTAACAGTTTTCTTCGTATGTCCAGTCTTTTCCAACCCTGTGATACACAAAATCACTTTATCACACAGATACATTTTCCACTTCCAACAGGCACCAGGCTTGGCTGTCTTCTCTGCCCTTTGAGAAGGCCTTGGGGGGTTAGTGGGAGTGGAGGCTGGCTTTGGAAAGTGATGCTATATGAAAAAGAAAAAAAAAAAGGTGACATCAGTTCTTGAAGCATCTGGCGGAAAGATCAACGAGAGGCAACATTTGCACTAAGCTGGTTCTTCCTGTGGCAAGATGAAAGCACATTGTTACCCAAACAAAACAAACAGATTATTAGACTGGGCTGCACTTTTCGACAGCCTTTCTACTCTGGGGGATGAAAGCAAAGAGTAGTATTTTCATTTTCTTTCTTTCTTTCTTACTGCTACCCCCTATCTCTCTCTCCCTCCCTCTCTCTCTCTCTCTCACACACACACACACACACCTCAAAACATTTGTTCTTCTTGAGCCTTCTTCATGTGTTGCTAATCTGACTGTCATACCAGATGACTGTAGATTGTGTGTGTGTGTGTGTGTGTTCAGGGAGTCTCTCTCAACAAGGGTGCTTTAATTTTTTTTGAAACTGGTGTAAATAAAGCTTTTCATCTCCAGGCCTTGAAAGTACAGAATAAAACCCACAGTTTGCTTTCTGAGCAGCTTCCTATTATCACATCGCCACTTAATTTTATTTCTATTCTCTCCAAGTTAAATAGAAAGACTAGCTCACAAGGGAGCTGCCATGTGCCTACAGACTGGGGATGTCAAGCAGAGAGACTCACTGTGCAAAGTTAATTTCAATTCCCGAGGAGGATTTCACATTCCGGCTGGCTCTGACCCACAGTAATTAGCTGAGATAACTAATGATTACTTACTTATTCCTTGTAATTATCTGGATTTAATAATTTGCTGTGTAATTTATTAATTCACTCATAATAGCCTTTCAGTACTGGGAAAGACTCCTTTAAAGGGGCAAAGCAGGAAAAATTTAGTGATTTTTTTTTTCTCATTGCCATAAATCTGTCTCCTGACAAATGTAGACTTCAGGAACATTTCTATCATCATAACTATCTGGGAATCTTTGTCTTCCTTTTTGTCCTATCAGAAAACCAATCTAACTTTTTTTTTTAGCTTCTGTTGCAGCCCCTCCCTCCAAGACCAACTGAAAAGTGAAGTGCAGTTTTGAGTTTTAATGTGTACTTTTTACCTGGAGATATAAATTGCTTTCACCAAACAATTTAAAAAGTAAATTTCTAAACTTACTGTCATGGCTTGCTTGGAAAAATCTGAGCTTCATCCTCTGAATAATACACCTTTTAAAATCAAGTGAATTGTTTAATGCCTTTTCTACCATGTCCTCAAGAGTGTCCCCAATAGATAGATCAAAATGAATTCATTTAAAGTTTGAAATAAAGCATTGTTACACCCCAAATTCCAAGTCCCTTGGCAAAGAGAGGCCTCAGAATCTGTCCTTGACAGTAAAAAGACTTAGTTATGTATTGTTATTTGTTTTAAAAATACATTTTATAGAAAATAGAAGAGCATTATGTTGAACATAAATCCTAATTATTTCATTTGCTTTTTTTATTTCCATTATTTCCCCCAAGCTATGTGTCAATGAGACGTAATATGATGAAGAATTGACCAACTGATTTAATGTCAAATATCCAAAGAAAACTATACTCTTTCTAGATAATATCAGAATACAATTGGTGTAGAGAGAACTCAGATATCAACCAGGCCTTACATGATCTTTGTTGTTGGACATTTATTCCATTCAGTTTAGATTTAGATGATCACATTGAACAAAAAGATTGGATCATTTGCCTTTGGAGAAGTTTTAAAAAATAAACCGCACAGTTCTGAAATGTCAAATTGAGGATGACTAGGTGTGTTGCTAAGTCAATTCATAAAATATCTCTTTCTAATTAAATAGTAATTGTGGACCTTGAAGAAAAAAATTAGGAAATGAGTCATGAATGTCAATGGGTTTGATTGATATGACAAGGCTCTTCGGCCACAACTTGCTATTTATCCATTTCAGTACTTTGAAAGTCAATACTAAATAAATATTTCTCAACAATTTATACTGTTCTTACTTTTAATTTCTTCTTTAAGACCAATCCTCTTCTCTCCAAATCCCTTTGGCTTGTTTTGATACGTCTCTGCAATTCTCATTAATAGGAACTTTCAGAATATATTTCTTTTTTAAAATTCCGATTTTCCCATATAACAAACACATTTAAGTAAGCTTAAAGAATGGATGTAATTTCCACCTTGTAGGCAAGAGAGCTTCTTTTACCTTTGTAATAACATACAGAAGAGGTACTTAAAACTGATGCAGTTTTGAAAGTGCAGGAACATGGGAGACAAAAAATACTTGGTGAATGAGAGGGGAAATATAGACCTTCACTCTCATCTGTTGAAGTAAATGAATAGTTGCTGTTATGTCATTTTTGTCATAAAAATCTTGGACAAACATGCATACATGAAAGCTATCATGTACTTCAAATGCCCTAAAAGAATACCTATTTTATTCTGTTCAATATATTTCTCAATTTCTACTACTTTTACAGGACTTCTCCCTTCATTTAAGGATGTCATTTGTAGAAGAAAAAAAAAAACACTAGCACACCTGTCTTCCTTCTAATGGACTCCCCTTTCTCTTAAGGCACATATCCTAGACTTAGATAACAGCCACATAGGGGGAGAAGGTGTTATTTATTGAAGATGATTTTAATCCTAGATCAGCAAGCCTGGCTTGCTACATACTCAAGCCATTTAATCCATTTTCTCTACTTTGACAAAAGTCAGCAAGCAGAAAGTTCTCCAGCTGGTTGACACTGCTTGGTCAAATATGTGTTGGAGTAGGACTAAGTCATGTGGTTACTATCCGTGGTGCTGAA
Source organism: Neomonachus schauinslandi (assembly GCF_002201575.2). Taxonomy (NCBI): domain Eukaryota; kingdom Metazoa; phylum Chordata; class Mammalia; order Carnivora; family Phocidae; genus Neomonachus; species Neomonachus schauinslandi. Next base: position 80,180,142 of record NC_058404.1, read on the forward strand.
ACCAGGACCTAGAGTAGTGAGATAGAGGCTGGCTATTTGAAAAGACTTTTCAAGAAAACTGAATCTAAGAATAGATGGTAACATAGAAGGGACTTTCTTTTTTTTTTTTTAAGATTATTTATTTATTTATTTGAGAGAGAGAATGAGAGAGAGAGAGCACATGAGAGGGGGGAGGGTCAGAGGGAGAAGCAGACTCCCTGCCGAGCAGGGAGCCCGATGCGGGACTCGATCCAGGGACTCCAGGATCATGACCTGAGCCGAAGGCAGTCGCTTAACCAACTGAGCCACCCAGGCGAAAGAAAGGACTTTCAACCTCCAAAATATAAGAATAAAATTAAACCATCAATATCGCTATATCTGGATTCACAATTCTTTCCTTTAAATCCCTACAACTTTCAATATTCCTTAAGCATCTATACAATATATCTCATTGTTTCTAAATGGACACATAGATTTTGTCTCCTCTGGTGTCTTCTTTAAGTTGTAGAAAAAAAAGTCCCTCCACTTATTATCCATTAATTCTCACAGTTCTTTTTGTTATGTCTGAAAATCACAATGTTCTCTAACAACATTTAATCCCAATTTGAGCCACTATAACAATTTTCATTGACTCATGGGATATTTTCTAACCTTATCTTCAAAATAAGAAACATCCCCAAACAGTTCCATATGAGGTCATAGCTCAGAGTAGCAGAATTTTCCCGAGAGGATCCCCTGGTTCCTTCCTCTTGTTGGACCTATAGATTAGTAAGGTGTTCTTCTCATCATTAATAATGTAAATATCAAAACCAGAGCTTTCCTGAAAAAAAAAATCTTTGAAAACCTAATATGTTGCTTAAAATGGGTGAAGAGGTATCTTTAAATTAGGATCAAAATTTTTTTAAAAGTATGTATATCAAAGGGCAGAATTTCTTTGTGCCAGCCCACCATTAGATTCCACCAACTCTGGTGTCTGAGTGAGTGATACAAAGGAGGCAAAAATCTACTCCTTCTAACCACCCAGGATTTCTTCCTTGACCCACTCTAACTATTGCAAATGTAAGTTTGTGTAAAGGTTATGGAAATGGAGGGAGAGAATGAGAGAGAGAAACAGAGACGTGCTTTATTTCATAACCCAGTAACCTTGGTGCTCCCTTCTCTGGTTGGGGCATTACTCTCCAGGAGTGGTGACTGAACTGAGAATTTAGCCCCTAGGCCTAAACCAGGGTGTCCTACTCCCAGAAATAGGCCTCTTGCCACACCCAGTCTCCCAATGTTGCTGAAAACTAAACTGAGTTCCTTTCTTCCTTTTACCTATGTAATACCTCTGCTCACAAAGATTCTCTTTGCAGAATTATTGCAGATCTGGAGAAGAGATTCCAAGGGATGTATCTAGAGCCAAATATCACAATCTCATCTGGACAGAAAGGCAAAGCACCCTGTGAGATGAGCTCTAGCTATTAGAAGACTATTATAAAGCCTGTTCTTTTACACCTTCCTAGAGAAACACTCCCTACTAAATTCCAAATCAGACTATGATACCAACTCTATAATAAACCATAAAAATGCTTGTGCTTTAAAAAAAATCCCCCATCAAAATAATTTCCATGTAAATGACTGAAAACAACATCACATTTTAAAAGCCATTTAATTTTAATAGTATATTTTAATGAAAAAAGCAGCATACTTTGCCAATAAAACATTAAAATCATCTTTTCAATGAAAGACAATCAAACAACACCAAAAATAACTTAATACATTACCATAGTAAATAAACCATCTATTAACAAAAAAAAAACAAGAAACCAGGTCATATACAGAACTCAAGACTTCAGAGAGCCTCAGATGGAACAGCAATACAGCAAAATTTGTAAGAATATATCTATATGTGCATCATTTGAATGGAATATTTACAATAGATAAGGTACCAGTCACCATGTACCTAATTTTTTTTGTTCCAAAAGAATTCTACCAAACAATGTGAATTTACAAGCAGTGCACTGTCTTTCTTATAGTTCAGATAAGTTTTTCTACAAACAAACCTCCAAAAGGAAAAACTGAAGGATTCTTGTAAATGTTAAAATGTAGTCAACAAAGCAATTGAAAACAAGAAGATTGAAATACCTTGGTGAAATCTTAGAATCTGGAAGGGCAAACACCAAGTGGCAAATGCACCTAAAGCTAGAAAATGATGCATCATAGTCATGCTTCCAACTGCTTCACTTCTTCTCTTCCATTAGAGGTGTGTGTGTGTGCGTGTGTGCATGTGTGTGTGTGTAAGGGTGAGTGAGAGAGCGCGTGTGTAGTGGGGACAATGTGGGAATCCCCATTAAATATGCAACAAAGTAAACAATACTTTGGACAGTGAATCAGGTCTACACGATTAAGACATCCATTACTGAGTGTCGACTCACAAATCAGAACACTACCAGTAAAAACAAAGAAAAAACAATCGTCATTCAAAGTGAGAATATACAAATGGGCCAAAAGGAACACAGTATAAGAGGAAAGCCATAAAAATTCAGTAAACTCATCAAACATAAAATTGTTTAACTCCACTAGCCATACGTTTCCCCCGTTTTTTAGACTAAAGAAGTTTAATTAATTAGAATGTGCACAAATTAAGTTGCTAGAGAGATAAATTAATAATTTACAGAGGGTTGTTCGGCAATAATCTAATAATAGCTTTCAAGATCAGTGAACACAGCAGGCGCAACTCCTTTCTTAAGCATTAACACTTCAGAGAAGGAAGAAGGGGGTAAGAACCACAATAAAAATATATATATAATATACAGTGTAAATGCAGAAAATCTGCCATCTTTTTTTAATTCAAAATACTTTAGAGATGTCTCTATCACATTAAGCATCAACTCTAGTTTAAAGTTTCAGTCCTGAATCGATTTCTATTTCTGAAAAATAGCTGCAAAGTGTACTTTTAAACTTGAACAAGGGTGATGTCTTTAGGAATAAAAACAAATCTTACTTGCTCATTTTGGGGGCCTTTTAAAAGGCTGTCTCGTCTGCCTTTCTGCAAACAGCCAGCTCCAGACTTCCTGTGAAGAAGCCGAGGTGCCTTTTCCGGACGGGGTGGGGTTAAAAGGGACAACTTTGCTACAACTTGACAAATCCTTTCTGTTTCTTTCCTTTGAGAAATCATTTCACATTCTCACCGGGCTTGGGCTCCTTTGCTCGCTCCTTCGCTCGCTCTCCAACCCTCGCTTTCTCCGGATTCACATTTACTGAATTGTTTCTGGTAGCCAAAAGTGGAAAGAAAAGAGGCAGGAGAGAGAGAGAGGGAAAAGAGGGGATGATGAGGGGCTGTCCCTGGAGAGGCCGAGGGTCTCCTAAATACCCGCAGAATATTTCATTCTTTTCTGTTTCTGCCTCTGGTTGCAGAACCAGACGCGCACCACGTTTTTCTTAAGGTCCAGCTTCTCCGCGATGGCGGCGATCTTCTCGGAGGAGGGCCGCGGCTGGATGGCGAAGTAGGCTTCAAGCGAACGCTTCTCTGGCGCGGCGATAGAGGTGCGCTTGCGCTTCTTCTCCGCGCCGTTGAAGAGCTCGGGCTTGGTGAGCTTCTCGCGGTGGGACTTCTCGGCCTCCTCGAGCCACGCTTGCAGGATGGGTTTCAGCGCGATCATATTGTTGTGCGACAACGTCAGGGACTCGAACCTGCAGATGGTGCTCTGGCTAAGAGAGCCCACGCCAGGGATCTTGAGGTTGGCCAGCGCGGAGCCCACATCGGCCTGGGTCACCCCCAGCTTGATGCGTCGCTGCTTGAAGCGCTCGGCGAATGCCTCCAGGTCCCGGGGGTCGGCGTCCACGTCGCTCATGCAGCCCATGTGTGAAGGCAGCCCATGGGCGTGGGCCATGCTGAGCGCTGCTTGGTGCATGGGGTTCATGGTAGCCATGTGCGGCGCGTGAGTTGGCGTGGACACTACGGCGCCGTCGGGGCCCGCCATGGCACCCAGGGCCAGCCCGGGACTCAGGTGCTCCAGCAGCTCGCCCTCAAGCGCCTGATGCGGCTGATGGTGGTGGTGGTGGTGATGGTGGTGATGGTGGTGCGTGCCCGCCAGCGCGGACGGGTGCGAGATGGGCACCGACGAAGAAGAGGCAGCCGACGTGCACGGGATGGTGTTCATGGTGTGGTAGGTGGCGTCCGGCTTGAAGGGGCTGTGGTGGGGCGGGTGGTGGTGGTGGCTCTTACTCTGGGAGACGATGTCCACCGCCGCCAGAGCCTCGGCTCGGGCCAGCAGACTCTCATCCAGCCCGCCGAATATATTGCTCTGCAATTGCAAGTAAAAGGCACACATTACGCTCAGCAGGGAATTGTGCGCACTCTCTCCGGAAGCCCCGGCACAAGCGCTCGACAACGCCGCCGCACCTACAACATTCCCAGAACGTTAAAATAATAATAATAATAATAATCCTGAAAGTAGCAAGTGAGGCGGAAAGTAAGGAAGTCACTGAGAAAAGCCGAGCGTGCACGAGGAGGAGGAGGAAAGTGAGCCTGCAAACACAACACAACACAACACGCGCAACATCCCAGGTCATAAAAATTAACATGAAAGAAAAGACCCGCTGAATACATAAGAGAGAGAGGGGGGAAATTGGTTGGAGGTGTGGGGTGATTTGCTGTGCAGACATGAAAAAAACATCAAGCAGATAAAGGGGGCTGTCAAAATGTGCCTTTAAGCGGTGATTATGCAGAAATACGCACCGGTGGGGTTGGAAGACACGCTCTCCGCATCGCCTCGGAGCCCCCGCCGCCGCTGCCGCTGCTGCCACTGCTACTGGAGCTGCTGCTACGGCCTCCACCGCCCCCGCCACTGCCACCACCGCCGCCAGCATTGCTCGAGCTGCTGGGGGAGCTAGCGGAGGGCGCCGCGGGCGCGGAGGAGCCGGGCGAGGCGCTGTGCAGTGCCGAGTACTTGGGCTCCACGTGCAGGCTGCCGCTGTGCGGCATGCTGAACGCCTGCTTGCTGTTCAGGGACATCATCATCATCTTCCCGGTGCGCCCGGGTGCTCGTCCGTAGCGCACGCACAGGTCCCGTCTGCCAGGACCCTCTTGAGAAGTGCCGGGTGAGCGCGGTAGCAGGGAAGGGCAGTGCAAAGTTGCGCTCTCCCGCCACCGCTCCCAGGTCTGTGCGCCTCGCCGGGACTACGCGCTCCTCCTCGGGCTCCGCCGTCAGTCTGAGGGGTTGCTGGGCTCCGCTTGGCGCTGGCTGCAGACCCGGGCGCCCGAAACTGCCCCCGCGCCTCGCTGCCGCTGAGTTATACTCCCCTCTCCCCGCGCCTGCCCCCTACCCCCGCCCTCTCTCCCTCCCTCCCGCGCGCCTCCGCCCTCCTTGCCAGGAAGTGCCGGTTTCTCCTGCTTGGATTCTAGCGTCGCCCCTTCTCCCTCTTTGCTCCCTCTCGAGTCGGATCCGCTCAGCTCTCCCGACACCCGCCTCCCTCTCCCCACTGCGCCCTCCACCTCCCCTTCCGGCCCCCGCCCGCGCGTTGAGGCCGCCGCCCCTTCCCGACGCCCCGCAGCTCTCACTTACTTTAGTGCCCCTGCTCAACCCCACCCCACTGTCTAGGTCTGCGCTCCAGTCGCCCGGCAGTTCCTAAGAGCCGGCCTCCAGCCCCTCCTGCTTCTAACCGCCTAGTCTCCGCCACGCCGGGAAAAGAAACTCCTAAATAAAGTTGCTGGCCAAGCCAGCCTTGGGTGGGTTTTTTTCCCCCCAGACTACTAGGAACGTCTCTTACCTGGCTGCTTTCCCCCCTCCTGCTTACCGCTAAGTTCCAGGCCTCCGCCCCCACTCAGCCCGCCCCTCCCCGTAGCTCAGGTGACCCGGATCTCCGACTCTCCGCCGAAGGAGAGGACGCGGACGCTGCCACCCACCCAGCTCCTCCGCGCGGCTCTGCGCTTCCGCCTGGTGCACGCAGTAGTTGGCGCTCAGCGCTGCACCCCCTCGGCCCGGCGGGTGCCTGGTGCCGAAGAGACATGGGGTCGACAGGGCTGCAGGGCTTTCTCTCACTCGGTTTCTTGCAGCTCTCAGCGGATTGGACGGCCACGGAGCCAGCTCGGGTCGCCTATGCGCATGCGACTCTTTCCCCCCCCCGCCCCCACCGCAACCCTGTCTACGGCCCCCCAACCGACATACTCTCCTCTCCACCCTCTTTTCTCTTCCTCCGGATCTTCCCCCTCTCCCCTGTATCCAAATTCAGTGTGAATTGGGTCTTGGGCGGATCCACTGGCAAATCCTGCCACTGATTTTATTATTCTTCATTAGCCACAATCAAAAGAGGAAGGGGCAACTGATGGAGGGAGAGGCAGGACCAGAGATCACAGAGCGCATGTGCTGCTGAACACACACCCCCCCCACCCCAACACACACACACACACACACACACACACACACGCCCTCCGGGGTTGGCACAAGCCCCACTTATCTTCATTTCCACAGCCGCTCGGCGCAGTGAGCCTATTTTTAGCCAACACTTTGCTCGCACTTTTGTCCCAGTGCGGACCACTTTTCTTAGAAATGGACACACTTTTAGTTCCAATAGTAAAAGCAGGAGACAACCTTCCACACCCCCCCCCCCAACACACACCACCTTCCTCTCCTCCTTCCTCCGATCTTCTACTTCCCTCGATGTTAGGGGCTGCTGTCACCTCCCCAGAGCGCGGAAGGAGTAGGATATAGGCGAGGGTGAGAAGACCGCGAGACCCGGACACTGGAGTCCGCGGGTGGACTGACCCGGACTGGGGTGACTGGGAGCAGGTGCAGGCACACGGTGCCTGGGGAAAGCGAGCAGGTGCGAGAGCAGGCGGCAGGCCTGAGAGACGCTGGCGCGCGCTGGGACAAAACAGAGTGGAACGGAGCGTAGCGAAGGGGGGCCCTCGAGTGGTCAGCGGCCGGAAGCCCCGCGGCGGCAGGGAGTAGGGGGCCGCCGGTTCACCCATGACCTCAACGGAGCGGGATGGCAGGTTCAAGTTGGGAGCACAGTCCCCGGGAGTCGCCAAAGAGTACTGGGAAGGCGGCGACAAACGGCGCGCGACGGGCTCTGTCCACGGTCCTTAACCCCCTTGCGCTTTCCAGCGCTATCCCAGGACTTGCCTTTCTCCTCCCCTATGTGGAGGAAAATAATAAATAGTGGCTGAAGGGGATTCCTACCAGCACTGTTCCCGAGCATGAGACCGGAGAAGTCTAGACACGAGACTGGACAGGGGGTGTTGACATGAATGAATGTGGCTTGCGCTGGACGGTTCTAGTAAATGCTTAGGTGTTTAATTTCTACCTCCATAACAGCCACGGTAATTTTCAAAGAAACCCAAAAAAATGACATTGTACAGCTCTCACTGTCTCAAGCTTCGAGAAATGAAATAAATCAAAGTTAAAAGCTTGAGTATCATTTAATTATAGTGCGAATAGCGCTTTGAAAGAAGTAGAACAACATCTCTAAACAAATTATGACTGGGCCAGGAAGGAATTATTAGATTGAAATTTCATTTAGGCTCGGGAGACACCGCGCTTCACTGTGTAATCTGCTATGCCTCATCTGATTTGTATGCTTAATTCAGCTTGACGAATTTATTAGTTTTCATAATAGTGAAAAAATTGAGCAGCACTATGGGCTAATGCATTGTGTGTACTATAAATTGTATGTCATTGTGGAAAGGCTGAAGTCTATAGAAATCTTTTATTAATGTCTGGTATAGGAGGGAGGATTTTTGTGCAAGCCTTGGAGAGTTTCACGCGGAACTCCACCGTTGCTGTGTCTCACTGGTCCATTAACACATCGTCATACTAATTAGACTACTTCATCAATGATATAATTTCAAACTTCAAATTATGTTCTAATTAACAAGGATTGTCCAATTTGCTTAATCTTCAAAAGGCTTTGGATGGTCTAATTAGTATAAACTGTTGAGCATCTCTAAAGCCTAATAAAAATATTAAATACAGTAAAATATTTGGGATATGTTTTCTGTCAGTACTGTGTAAGGGCCAAAGGGCTAAAGTGAGTGTGGAGGAGGAAAATAACTGGAAGACAAATGTTCGTATCTACCTCCTTCCCCCAAATTATAACAGTAAGTGAATCACAGGAGAAACTTTTGGGCATTGCACCTCCTAAACAGTGTGTTTATGTGTTTAAATAAAGGCATAAGAATATCAAGGAGAAAAACCACATGGGGAAAAAATTCTTCTCTTTCATTAGGTGCCTAATTAGATGTAAAGTGAAAAGCAACCCTGAGGAGTTTCCCAAGCATTATTGTGGCAACAGTCTGCTGAACTTGGATTGCAAAATCAAATATTTGGGGGTGTTTTGAACCTCTCCCTGTCCCCTCCCCCTTCATTGAGCTTAATTACTTGCAATAGTTGTTTTAATGTATGTTGTCACCTGGGAGTATTGAGAAATGCATATCGTTAATATGAATTAATCTTGATTTTAATAGCAACTGACAACTGATCTCCAAAATGCTAAACACTTGTCGCCACTTCATATGGTAAATAAGGTAGTATAATAAATTCATGAAATAAAGAGGACACTGTTGAAATGACTGGACAAACTTTGTTTGATATGGAATTGATCAACTAAAACTATTTTAAGCAAGACAACTCCCAAGAGAATATTGTCCTGATGGCTAAAATCCATATATCATTAAATTAACTTACTATAACTTTGTTTTTACTCTCTCAGAGATTTGTCAGTGATATGTCTAATTCCAGACAAGAAAAAAGGAAACTTTTTATTCTAATTGCCAAGTTGAGATAAATTAATATACAGTGAGCAATTCGAGTTTATTTACCTGTATTCCATTACCCCTAGAAAACACACACTTAAAAGAAAAAAAAAAAAGAGGTCACAGCAGAGTTAGATCTGTCCTTTTCCCACTTAAAGTGAAAAATGAACAGCAGTGATTGTGTTGTAATAGAGAGAAAATGCAATTCTTCCTTAATCACCACGACTTGCAATCTTGCAATCTCTCGTTCCAGGAGTGTCCAGAATACCAACATCCTTGCGATATCAATAAAACCCATTTGGGTTTTGCCCGCAGGCATTGCTGCAAAGTGCTCCAGTGAATGTGGAAGCCGCTCTCCGAGGGAGGAAGACTCCAGCCGTCCGGGTAGGGGAGGCCATCTAAACGACTGGAAAGTTGGGGGTAAACCCAAGGGAAGTGAGCGAGCGGCCCGATATCCAAAATCTTCTTCGTATGACCTCAAAATACAGTCTCATACCCAAGCACCTATCCATCCTGGTGCCTCTGGACACCTACAGACCTACCTAATAAACTGAAAGCAGAGAAGTGATTTTTTAAAAGCAGAGAAATGGAAAATGAATCAAATGTGTGACTACTACATGAGGAAAGCCTTTCTTCTCACCAAGCCTCTTTGTTTGACAATAGCTTCTGTCCCATATGCTGCCAGATGCAGACAGATGTGACCAGCTTCCCTCTGGGCGGGCCAGGAGTCGCTTGAGGTTCTACCCAAGCTCCCTGGCAGCGGGATCTCTGCAGTAGGCGCCCTCCCACGACCCCGAAATCGGCCGGCAGCCATCCCAAGGGGAGAAATCACAGTCTCCTACCCTGTATCTGGGTCTTAATTTACCATTAAAATTTTAAGCCGTGCATTCATATTTTACTGGACCTAATGTGTTTTTATTAAATTTTAATCTAATAAGGGTAGTGTGATTTCTTTGTATTTCACACAGAATTGAGTTGGAGTACAGGGAAGATTTCTTAAAGGACAGATCTGACCCTATTCATGCACCATTTCGATCTCAGGTAGACAGGGTTTGGGGGAGGAGAGAGGGAAAGGATAGATTTCCCCCATGGTATCTCTTCAAGGAGGTCAATCTGCTCCGGATTCTGAATGAAACCAGACCCTCTGAGCTCTCTCTGGACTCTGTAGCTTGGGGCAGAAAGGTAGGGGGTGATTAAACTCCTTCGTGGCCTCGCTGTTCCAGGAGGGGGCGGGAAGGAGGGCTCTCCTGGATTTGATTCGGCCTGAGATAGGGGCTACGTTCGAGGAGTGAGGAGGGCGCTTTGTTCAAACGTCTTTCCTCTTCCGATCGTGTCCACCCTCTGCTCTTCTGTTTGTCTCTAACTTTCTGTCTCCGCTGGCTCCCCGTGAGCCCAAGTACCCCCTCACTTGGAGATTTGAAGGAGCCCGTCTTTTGTCCAAAGATGCCAGGCAACCCTTATGTCCTATGGTACAGCCTCTTCTCGGCGCTTTCCTGGCTAACACTTTCTCTCAACCTCCTGATGCCAGCAGTCAGCACGTGTCTCCGGAAACCTCTGCTTCCGGCACTCCCCAGGCCTTTCTAGATTGAAATTCGGACTCGCAACCTCCCAGCTAGGCGAAGGGAGGGGGACAAAAGCAAGTAGCTAAGGGCGCTTTGGAGGGCGCGCTTAGGGGTAGGGAGAGACTCGCGGCTGGGCCGGGGGCCTGCAGTCGCCGAAGGAGCCACGTGGAGCTTTCTCTAGGTAATTCTGGACTGAGAAAGGTGGCTGGTCAGGGGACAAGGGGATGAGAGGAGGGACAGCAGAAAAGAAAGTAACCGTTCCCTCTTTCCCGGCAGAAGGGAAAGAAGCGGAGCTCAATTTCAAAAAAAGCAGACTGGGAGGAGGGGGACCCGGGACAGGCTCCTAGACGCCTTCACGATTACGCCTGGTAAGTATGCTGAGGCTGAGTGTGGCGAGGAACGAGCACGCGGGGAGAGCTGATTGGACCCTCTAGAATCCAAGCTTTGGAGCAAACACAACACGCGCCAAGAAATTAAAATCTACCGGAGGGAAGGATTCAGTCCTCGGTATCCAGCTCCGCACGCCCTAGAGCGCGGGGGCGCGAATTCACACGCTCACTCACGGACCCACGCACCCAGACTCGCTCACCCACCCACGCACGCAGACACGTGTGTGCTAACACTCATGCACACTCGCTCAGACGCGCACATGCTTCTCCCCTCCCCCTCTGGAGGGCCACGTTCTGGGGGAGTGGGGCAGGGTAGAGCGGACCTCCGCGTGGCGTCCACCAGCAACCACCCCTGTGTTTACTTGCCCCAGCAAAATTGTTATTTTTCTTCGCAGTGAATTGCTTGGGTCCGTGTGTTTACCTCTTCCCAAAGTTAAGTCCAGTCACGAAACCAAACTTAAAGCATTGGAACAATCAATGAAGACTTTTGCAATCCATGGCGCCTTGCGCTTCCTGGAACTAAAATAAATGCAAGAAATCGAAACTTAATTACTTGAAAGAAATCCAGAAATCCCTCTGCGTAATTTATCCAGTCATTTTTAGTAGCGTTCGTGTTCGGTGCAGTGTATGTTAACTCTATGCTTTTGGCTACGGTCTAGCTCCCTTCATCGATTCCGTGGGGGTCGCTGCGCCCCACTTCAGCCGGGAATTTTGTCTGGCACTAGGTCCCCCTTTGCTCCCACTGCTCGGAGCTGATCTAGTAACGTTTCTTTTCAGAAGTCACCAGCTATAACGGTACAAGAATCCCTAGGGCTGAGGGTTATGTGTCGTTAAAAAATAAAAAATCTCACCCGTTCTCTTCTTTTTGTTCAGTAGGGCTATTTGAATTTGTGTGAGTTGCTTAATACTAGATCTGAAACCAGGCCTTTTCGTAAATACAAACCAAGACCATTTCTCTGAGGGAAGAGTGCACCATCAAAAAGTGCTATTCTACTGGTGATGGAAAAATTGATTAAAAAGTAGACTTTTTTCCCTTATCTCCAGAGAAGTTCTTTTTTTTTTTTTTTCCCTTAAGTGTCATTATCTTCCTAAGGCACAATACTAGAATATTTGTTCTGAGTAAGCTACTCTTCAGGGTATTTAGCTGGACCACAAACCCTGGACACGAGTTTCTTCCTTTAATATCTATTCCTTTCAAACTCACTCATTTTTCTCCTCTCCTTTGGTCTCTATTTGATAGAGAATCTTCATATCTATGAAGTGCCAAAAGACCTTCATCTGGAGGCACTAAATAAAATAGAGGCTTCAAGAGGTAAAGATCAAATGACTTTTGTACGTATTGTGACTCTGACATTGGGTACTATTGGGAATTTAGAAATTTGGTGATGACTAATGTTATGGCCAGCAGATTTGCAGAATAGAATAGTCCCTGAACCTATTAGCATTTTGTGGGTGACTCCAGAAAGACAAGCTTTCTCATAGACATCTTATAGGAATCTGAAGTAATGTTATGAAAGAATGAAAAATACATTGGGGAACAGCTTGGAAACTGAAGTACATTTTGATTTAACTCACATTAACAGAAATGTAATGTAAAAGTGAAAGGATCTAACAAAACCATTAATAATTAAAAAATAATTACAGATAGTCTATCCTTACTATTCATAACCACTCAACACTTTAGACAAAGAAAACGGAATACTCTTAATGGGAATGAGATGTGAGCAGACTGCTAAAGAGAAGTTAACCAAGGACTGCGCATTTGTCAAAGGAGATGAGTTTCCTTGTTTCCCCCCACCTGCATATTTTAATTCTCTGAGTTAGCTTGGACCTTCCTCTTCCATCAGCATATATACTGCATGTCAGAGTTTATGCAACAGAAATCTCTTGAGCAATAACAATACAGACTTTATCAAATTCTGAAGATCAGGGGCACCAGATGGCTTGTCTATTAACCATCTTCATTGACAAATATTTATAGGTGAATAAGAGATACATGCCTCTGTAATAGATTTTGGTTAGACACTCACATCCCACCAGGATTTCACAAAACAATGACCCTCTAAAGACAGCAGTTTTTTCCCTGTTCCTTATGGTCATTTAAAAAAAAAAAAGATTAATCATCCTTTAATGATTCAACGTTAAGCTTTTTCTTGTACTCTTTCTTCACCAAAGGAGTTGCATCCCAGGATATTAAAAAAAAAAAAAAAAGACTGTGAGTGTATTTTTCTGTTACCTAAATTGTATTTATTTTCTTTCCAGTATGTATTTTTCAATGTCTGAAGTCTTTAGAGCAGTATTCTACACATAATCATGCAGTGAACCTTTAGTCATGCACTAGGTGCATGATTAAAAAGGGTGTTTGGGAGGAAGATACTGTGACTCCATTCTAATCTTCACTGCATATTCTTCTTTATTTTGTTTGAGAGACACATGGGACTGCCCCTAGAGTGCTCCGTTGACGTTTGGAGGCACTGGGAGGAAATCAAAGCAGCCTGGCGGAAAGCAAACTTCACTGCCTCTTTTCAGAGATAAAGGGAAATCTTACAAAAGGAGAGATTTGCAGACATACAACTGGAATTCAATGAAGTCATGGCTGAGGCATCTGCTGGAAAGCCACCAGGAAGTGGAGACCTACAGCCTATGTCAAATCTTGTACATCTAAAGAATTTGAAGGCTCCTTCCTTCCTTCCCCATTCCCAAATGAATTAGAAACAAAACAACATGCCTTTTGTAGGAAACAGAAAAACCTAAGGAAAAATGCTAATAGATTGAGTGCAAAGATTATAATTACTTCTTAGCTATATAAATTTGAGTTGAGCATATAAAATGTGTTAGATTCTCTGTAGGCATCCACTCTCGATTTTTCAATGCAGCAGAAGGACATTACAACAGCAACGGCAACAAACTCACCTTTAAACATTTATCCTTTCTTGAATTTAGATATGGCCCGTGATTTGCCTCTAAATCTCATGTATACAAAAGTGTGCCAATCAGTGGTAGAATTATACAGTATTTGTACCCACATATGTGTTACTATTTCCCTCTTCCTTTGTCTCCTTTTATATGTGTATACAGATCATCAAGATATAATTCAACCAACATGTGTTCTGGAATATGCTATACCTTTGTGCCTTGACTAGTTTTTCCTGATGTGCATATAAGACATTAAAGAGCCCTAGCATCATGACAAGCCTGCTGTATTTGAGAGTACTAAGCTCTCTTCTCTTCAAAACACAAATGCTATTTACTTTATGATGTTATGTTCTCATTGTACCCCTCCTTTGCCTTTCAAGGGCAAAACCAAAGCATTATCAACATTGTGCTTATCTGGCATATTCCTCTCCTCATATTTCATTGGTTTCTCCTGGCCTCCATTCATTAGTCTGGACCACATGATCAGTCATCTCTATAGTAACCCTGTTAGATACCTTGATCTTTTTGATCCTTTCCCTTTCCCTTATCAAACTACCTGTTTCCCCATGTTTGCCTATAGACTGCTGCTAAGTACATACTATTTCTTGAATACATATTATTTATATCTGTAATAACTTGGCATGCAACATCATCTCCAACCTTCTTCTGGTATTCCTTCTCTGCTGCAGTCTGTAAAGCTTAAAAACTACATTTCTCAGACTCCATTACAGCTCTGGGACTGTCTGTGATGGAGAGGCAGAGGCATGGATTATTTCTTCTCTGGTGTGAATCTAAGAGGAGTGGTACTTTACAGCCAACAGTTGTGTGCTGCAAAAAATGGTATATTCCTGAGGTCTGTGCTTCCCCAATGCTCTCCTTACTCCCCTCCTTCCTGATAGTGGTAGAGCTCACAGCTTTCCTGGCAAGCTAGCGCTGCACCATGGTTCTGGGAGTCATTCCCAGAAGTTCAGCCCAAAGTTGCCTTTCCAAAGATTTATAAGCATCTACCTGCATTAAATCTCTCTGCTTAAAATAGGTGAAGAACTTTCTGTTGCAACTTGCAACTAAACCCTGACTGATAGGCCAACCTTAGCATTATTTTCTCTATCACTTGGTATTCTTTTTGCTCACCTTTAATTGACTCTCCATCTCCTTCCCTACAGTATTTATTGCCAACATTTTCTACTTCTGTCACAACTTTGAACATACAACTTGCCTCACAGTTTACTAAGATAATAGTTTACTAAGAAAATAGTTTACTACTCCCTCAAGTTTTCGACTGCCATCCAATCATTTGTTCCTATGTTTTCACCCAACATCTCTTCCTGTGATTCTCCCATAAATGTTAGCCTCCTTCCTCAAATTAACCCTCCAGGTGTTCAAGCTTTTTCACCCTCTCCCCTCCTTCAGAACCTTGCTCTATCAATTTACTCTTTTTCTTGAATCTTCAATTTTACTTCTCCAGTCTATCTCTTCTATACCACAATTGTATTCAAATGTTTTGGCCATAAAATTTAAATAAGACAAAAACTGTCTTTAAATGTCTTTTCTCCAATATCTCTCAAAAGGCTTGCCACCAAATTTTGGAAATGATAATTGCATTCACTGCTTCCTTCTTCTCACCATCCAATCACTTCTTCACTTCTGAAGAGTGTAGTGTCCTTAACTCTCTACTGATGGCCATGTAGTTTACGCATCCTGTGGTACTTCTCCTAAAAGCATGGGCTTCAGACTTGGAGTTTTGTGCTAGCTCTACGAGTTATCGATTTCACTTTTCATTCACTTCTCTGAAAAATGTACGTGATAATAGTATATTCTTCTCCCAGATTACTGAGTCGATTAAATGACATATTGTATGTAAAAAGTTTAGCGTATTTTCTCGAATGTAATAATCACCTAATAATACAATAATATCAATAATAATCTCTGCAAAATGTGAGGGCTGGCAATTCTCTCCTTTTTGAAATGGATTGGCTTGGATCTCAGTCTATGATTTGAAAAGGCAGAATATGTCAACCTAGCAGAATCATCATTTAAAAGGCTTTGTCCTTTCTTGGTATTCTTTGCCTACCCTTTCCTGTCCATAAAACAAGTTCCCCAGTGGCCCATCTCCCCAAGGCAGTTATATAAAAAATGTGGGCTTATATATCATTTATTCATTATCTCAAAGACAAACTCAGAGAAGCAGGGGCTTAATTATTATTGGTTAAATTCTTCATCTTGCACAGGGAAACCCAAATTTTTTGTGACCAGTCTTTCCTTACCAGTTTAACAGCATTTCTAACTTACTTCCTCAAAAAAAAAAAATTAATGAATTCTGAAAGAAAAACATACTCAGGGGCACCTGGGTGGCTCAGTCCTTAAGCGTCTACCTTTGGCTTAGGTCATGATCTCAGGGTCCTGGGATTGAGGCTCGCATCGGGTTCCCTGCTCAGCAGGAATCCTGCGTCTCCCTCTCCCACTCCCCCTGCTTGTGTTCCTGCTCTCACTATCTCTCTCTCTGTCAAATAAATAAATAAAATCTTAAAAAAAAAAATACTCAGTATCTGCACCTGAGCATGTCCAATATAGTTTCTTTCCTCAAGTCAAGAGTATTCTGCATATCTACCTTCTGAGACACTCTTTCCCCCCTCCCCCCTACTCTCCCATTTCCTGAAAGGTAGTGATTAATTAAGGATCCATCAACTCTAGTTTTGCTTCTCCCTTGTTAATTCCATCAATTTCATAGCTTCTACTCTTACCCCAAACTATATTACTCTCATCTCTTCTGAAAGTCAGTTTCATATTCCAACAATTTATTAGATTTCTCCATCTGGCTAACTTGCTTTATTTTCCAACCCACCTCCTACAGACTCATACCATTTTATCAATATTTCACTTATGGTGTTTATTACTTTCCATTTCTATACTTTTTTTTTTCTTGTCTGATCTCCTATGTGAGACTGAGATTTCTGAAGGCAGGGTCTATGTTTAACCTCTCCAGTGGCCTCAAAATGCTTATCATTGCATCTTGTCTAGAGCAGGTGTTTGATACGTATTCACTGACTGGCTGAATGAACGATCATTATGATAGCAGGTAATATGAATGTTGTGCATTACAATTTTACTAATGCTTGTTGTTTTCTAAATCTTTTCAGTACCTGACCCAAAGTTAACAGGTAGATGGCAGACTAAGAGAAAACATTTACATTGGCTAAAAACTACAAAGGAAAAACTAGATTATACAAGTCACCCCTGCAAACTAACATGAAAAGAAGCCTAAGAGAAAAGTGGACAAAGGATATCAATAGGCAATTTATAGGTTGGCAAAGTCTAGTGCTAACTAAGATTTGAGAGATGCCAAATCTCACTACTTAACAGGACAAATGCTAAATAAAACAGTGAGGTAATACTTTATCACTATCATCGTCATAAATTAGAAAGTTAGATAATGCCAAAAATTATTAAGGATGTGGGATGGAAACCATAACATATTGGTAGAAGTATGATTATTGGATGGCCCTGAGAAAAACAAACTGGCAAACTTAAGGAAAAAGACCATGCAAAAAACTTCTGGTCTACCAATTCCACAGCTGGGTTATACTTCAAAATAATTGTTTTACAGATACAAAAGGTAATATGTTTGAAGATGTCCCTATCAGTATTGTTTATAATGGCAGAGCGGTAGAGGCAGCAGACAGAAGCAGTGACTCTTATGGCAATATAAAAAGACCTTAAGAAGTTGAGTGAAAATGGAATAGGTCCTGTGATATAATATACACAAAAAAAGCTGAGTATTTCATATACATAAACACACACACACAAAAAAAAAACCTGTGTATTTTTCAAGGAGGTATATATATCCAGGACCTATTCAACTCATTAGACTAAGTGCCATTGAATGGTAGGAATGTAACTGGGATATAAATTCATTAAGACCTATCAAGGACCTTAAGAGAGTTCATTTTCTCCTATGAACCCTACTTCTAGGAATCTCTCTTAAGAAAATAATAAATAATGCACAAAAAGATGAAAGGCAGTCTTGTTTATAAGAGTGAAGACTGGAGACATCTAAATGTCTGATTATCAGAGAAATCATTTAATAAACTGAAGTACAACCATATTATTAAATAGCGTTCAACCACTATAATCATATTTTCAGAGAATATTTAATGGCATGGGAGAGTACATTATTTGAAAAAAAAAAAAAACCTGATACAAAACAATGATTCTTTGTGTTCAGAAGAAGTGAAAAAGTAAGTATTTCATTTTAAGTGTTGCATCATGAGAGATTTAAATTTTCCAAATTGTCTACAATGAGCTTTTATTCCTCTTATTACCAGAATTATGTGTGTATAGATTTAGATATAGTTATAGATATAACTTTCCCAGGTTGCATACTTTTTCACATAAGATGCATTGCATCTCTTATTTAAAGTGCTGTATCTAAGTGATCCATCAGCTGAACCATCAACTGAACTCATTCACTATCACTAGGTGCAGTGAATATTTATAGATCGGAAATGGTATTTAATTGACTTGAGAAGGATATATTCAGCCATCTGAGTTTTATAGTACATCTCTGAAATGTGGAAAAGCTCACAGGCTTATATAGAGAAGCCAATCTTGCCTATCAAACACTTAGCTGGGGATCCCACACAATGATCCTCTAAATATGGCCTAAATCATTTCAATAAGCCTTCCTTTGCCTATAGCTGGACCAAGATGCTTCCTAGGCAGGTAAGAGACTGGACAAGAAGGGGTTTATTATAAGACTCTTATTTTCATCCTTCCCAATACTTTATTAGGGAAAAGAATACACACTTGGTTAGTTTAAAGGAAAAAGACACTTTATTAAGAAAGAGTTAAAATAGTATATCTAATCTGAAAGGCAGGATCCATTACATTCTCTACCTTGGATTTCCTAGATGATACATACTTAGAGACCTTTTGTAAATTAGTTCTTATTGTTGTTTTTAATTGAAAAACAATAACACACAATGATGATTGCATTTACGCTCAAGGTAATGTGGTAACTTCGATTTTGACCACTTCATTAGCTGCAAACACATGGCAAAATCAGAAAATATATATATATAAAAGAAAAACCCATAGTGGCATGATGAAGAAGAACCAGGGATAGGAAGGGAACAAAGCAATTACTCACAATTGTCCAGGAGGGTAGTTTCTGGCTCTTTGATAAGAACATTGGATTCAATTGCACACATATCACATCACATCACATCACATTTCATGACAAGGGTTCAAGTGCAAACTGGTGTTATTATGTGGACTTATATTCTCCCAACAACCAATGAATGCCTTGACATTGAACCATACACATAAGATTGTTTGGTTGCATGCTTTTAATCTATGGCAGGAATAATGTGATCCATATTTTTTTCTTTACATCTCTTAATATTCTTTACTTAGTAATTCACTACAAATTACTAATTGAAGTTCAAATATTTCTTCAAATGAAACTCATAATGGAAGAACCTGAAAAACTAGAAAATTCTTCTTGATGCTACTTGGTCTCAGAAAATCTATAGTGAAAAGAAAATGTAGAGTTAAATAGTTCTCTCATAAAATTAATTTGTAACTGAATTTGCTAAATTAACACAAATGATTTTTTCAAATTATCAACCTAATTGTCCAAATTACTTATTCTACATAGTTTCCCCACCAATATTTTTATATTGATTTTAGAAAGACAACTATTCAATATAAAACCAAATATGCTAAGTCCAGATAAAATCTAAAGGGATATTTCAGCCATAGTTGAAGTTTATAATTTTATTACCATACAGTTGGGATGTGGGTAAACTGAATTTCTTCATCCATCCCAACTGTTTATTAAACAAGTGTTTGAGTGCCTACTCTACTAAGAAGTATGCTAGGATAGCTTGAGAGAGAATGAGAATATGTTTATGACACTGTGAAACAGTTTGCTGAATTGGGGATAGGAGAGGTGGGCTACTACAGAACCACTCATGGCTACTCAGGGATCCCACAAGAAAGGAAGAGTATTACTTCACCCATCAGCTGGATACTTACTAAGCTTAAGAATTTTCAGGCCAGGCCGCCGCTGCTGCGGGCTTGGTTTGTGAGGAAGGGCCTAGGCCCGGGCCTGCTGTGGTGGGCTCATCCAGCACCTGAGCTCTCGTCCTGCCATCCCCTCAGCTCCAGCTTCACCCACTTCCTGACCCAAATGGGCTGGGCGTAGGGAAGACCTTTGGGAGCCATGGAGGACGAGGTGGTCCACATTGCCAAGAAGACGAACAAGATGGTGCAGAAGAAGAACGCGCTTGTATCTCTGACTCCAGTCTCACCAAAGAGATCTGAGTAAAAAAGGAGAGTGTGGTGAAATTAATGCAAATCTATCTATTGCTTCTACTTGGAAAACAGCTTATGCCACATTTCTGATGTGTTGGAACAATCAACTTTATATGTGACAGCATTATGATGGAGCACTGGATTTACTGAAGGAGCTTAAGCATATTCCCGTGACCCTGGAATTATTACAGTCCACAAGAATTGGAATGTCAGTAAATGCTATTAGGAAGCAGAGTACAGATGAAGACGTTACATCTTTAGCAAAGTCTCTCATCAAATCCTGGGAAAAGTTATTAGATGGACCATCAACAGATAAAGACCATGAAGAAAAGAAAAAAGATACTGCAATTACATCACAGAATAGCCCTGAAGCAAGAGAATAAAGTAGTTCCAGTGGCAACGTAAGCAGCAGAAAGGATGAGACAAATGTTCGAGATACTTATGTTTCATTTTCTCCTCGGGCACCAAGCACTTCTGATTCTGTACGGTTAAAGCACAGAGAGATGTTTGCCGCAGCTCTCAGAACAAGAGAGGATTACGTCGCTATTGGAGCTGATGAGAAAGAATTAGGATCTCAAATTGAGGAAGCTATATATCAAGAAATAAGGAATACAGACATGAAACACAGAAATAGAGTACGAAGTAGAATATCAAATCTTAAAGATGCTGTAAGAATCTGGATTCTTTATTAGAAAATTTAAAGGAAAAATGTACTGTGTGGAAATATTCCTCCTGACTTATTCGCTAGAATAAGCAGAGGAAATGGCTGGTAATGAACTCAAAGAGATGTGGAAAAACTTACCCAAAGAAGCCATCAGAGAGTATCAGATGGCCAAGACAGGTGGAACCCAGACTGACTTATTCACATGTGGCAAATGTAAAAGGAAGAATTGTACTTACAGGTACAAACTCGGTATTTTTGATGAACTGATGATAACATTTGTTGTCTGCAATGAATGTAGAAATCGATGGAAGTTCTGTTGAGTTGGAAGAAATGGCAAAGTGTCTGGACCATCAAAAAACGGATTTTGTAATTAGCTTTAAAACTAGGCCAAGCATCTAGTTTTCCTGCAAATCAGATTTTTAAAGTGACATACATCCCTTGGGTTAGTCTTGGTTTTTGACATAGCATAGCATTCCTTCCTTAAATGCCTTCTGTAGTTTCAGATCAGTAGGGAGATGACATAATAATTGTATGGTATCTGTTTCAAAACATTTTTTTCATTTTTATAGTAAGTTGATATTAAACTTTTATCAGTTAAACTTTCGGCAATTTATTTTTACCTTTTTGTTCTTTTAAAAGGAAAATGTACCTTAACTTTTTTACAGTCCAAACATACACAGTAGAAATACTATTCTTCTCAGTTAATATGTAAATGGAAATTACATTTCTTTTCCCCCATATTGGCACGTACCTGCAAATAGTAAAGGAGGAGAAGAGGTAATATAAGTTTATCACATGTGGTGTGTATTCAGATAATACTTGACCAACTTATCTAAATTGTAAGTAATATTTGAACTAGCCTATGAGATTGATCTTAATTATTATGTTCACAAGTCTGAGATAAGTAGATATTATTTTGCATTTGTAACTAATCGTGATAATCATTTCTTATAACTTCTTGTACATGTTTATGACTTGTTCTTAATAGATTTTACTTTTGGAAACATGAAAAAAAAAAAAAAAAGAATTTTCAGGCCAGGCCCCAATTGAAATGTATGGTGAGGGAATTTTTGGAAAAGCTTTCTGAGGGTAGTCCTTTTAACATAAGGACTGGGCTCCTGGGTGGCTGTCAGTTAAGTGTCTGCCTTCAGCTCAGGTCATGACCCCAGGGTCCTGGGATAGAGTCCCACATCAGGCTCCCTGCTCAGCGGGGAGTCTGCTTCTCCTTCTCCCTCTGCCCCTCCCCCCTGCTCATGCTTTCTCCCTCAAATAAATAAATAAAATCTTAAAAAAAAAACAAAAACATAAAGACCAGTGACTGCTCTTTATCTGGTGATTTCAGAAGGTGGGAAGCTTACTGGAGGAGCCCCCAGAAGTACTATGTGTAAGAATATTGATAATATTTCTGAATCTAATATCTTCTGATTCTATGAAATACCCTGTTGAGCAGTCTTTTGCTCCCATTGCAGCAACTGAAACAGAAGATAATTACAAAAAATGAAATTTTTGAAGATATTGGAGGGCTATGGGAATAATGAACTTCGGAAGAACTGGGTGGATGACAACAAGAAACTTAACAAGGATGTTATAATCCTGTAGATGGGAAGATCAATGGAATCTATAACAAGTGTGAAGATATTCCATGGATCAGAGTATAAGGCAAATGGAAAAGTCATCAGATGAACAGAGTGTTTTTCCTAGAAAATGATGACTAGCACAGTCGCCTGAGTGATCTTGCAGATCATAGCTGATTGACTGAACACATTGCCAAGGCTTTTTGCCTTGCTCTTTGTTCCCACCTGAAGCTTCTGAAGGAAGATGGAATAACTAAACTAGGACTACATGAGACATTTGACTCAGATCAGGTTAGCTATCAAGCAGGGAGCAATAGCCAACCTTCCTTCACAATACATGAACAATCTGGACAGTGCCTTGGTGTCAGTGATCCATGGAAGGACCTGGCAGCTCAGTAAGGGCCCCATCATCATGGAACTCATCTTTATATTCTGGGAAACATCACATAGATAGAGAGGACTGTATTGTCTTTCTGTCCAGACCTGTTGCAACAGCAGTTATACACAAATCATTTGCATTTTAGAACTGGAATGTTAAACTTTTGTTAACACTATTAATGGGAGGTGGGGTGGAAGCAGGGGCTTGAGGGACAGGGATGGGAAAGGGTGGTCAGGGGGACAGATTCTAAGTCTTCTATAGATTCTAAGTCTTTTATGCTTTGTCCACCAAGAAGATCTGGGTAGCTTTTGTTACTACACAACACTTACGCTATTCTTGCCACTGTTAATCCCCTTCCATTACAGTTTAGACAAAAATTCTGCTCCTCTGTTTTAAGACTTACTTATGGTCTTATGCTTGGAAATGTTCAAATGGGTATAACCATCACAGGATGGGGTTGGGAGGGCAGAGGGGAAATAAAAAATGAAGCATCAGTCTTGCAAAAATAAAATAAAATAAAATAAATAAAATAAGTACTGCTTGGATGGGCCGTGCCTGAGATTGGAGAATTTTTTTAAAACAAGGTATGGCATTTATTAAAACATTATCAATCATACCAAAAACAGGACAAATGACCAAAAACAAGAGAAAAAAAAATAGATGATAGAATGACCCCATAGATGACACAGATATTTGAATTATCAGACAGGGACTTTTAAATAACTGTAATTAATACACTTTAAGAAAGTAGATAACAGTTGTAATCCATTTAAAAAATCAAATGGAGGGGCACCTGGGTGGCACAGTTGCTTAAGTGTCTGCCTTCAGCTCAGGTCATGATCCCAAGGTCCTGGGAACAAGGCCCTGGGCTCCCAGTTCAGCAAGGAGCCCTCTACCCCTCCCCCACCCTCCCCCCAATTACTCATACACATGTTTTCTCTCTCTCTCTCTCTCAAATAAGTAAATCTTTAAAAAATCAAATGGAAATCCAGAAGTGTATAAAATAATAACTGATACTAAAAACTCAGCAAATGTGTTTAATATCAAGTTAGACATAGCAGGAGAGAAGATTATTGGTCTGGAATATGGACCAGGACTGAATCATGGAAAGGAAAAAGGATGAAGTATGCCGAAAAGAGCTATAGCTTCAAAAAGCTCTACAAACTTCCAGCAGGATAAATACAAAGAAAACAATACTTAAGCACTTCATAGTAAGACCCTTGAATGCAAACAGAAAAAGAAAGTCTTAATGTAGCCAGAGGAAAAACATACATGAACTTCAAAGGAACAACAATAAGACATACAGCAGACTTTTCAAGAAAAATGTGGAAATGAGATCTTTAAAGCATGGAAAGACAGTAGCTGCCAACCTGTGACCCAGTTTAACTGAGAAAATATACTTTAAAATGAAGGTAAAATGAAGACTCCAGACAAACACTGAATTTTTTTTTTTACCAACAGACTTATACTCAAAGAAATTCTTTAGGAAAAAGGAAAATAATCCAAGAAAGCAGCGTTAAACTTCATGAAGAAATGAAGAGCATTGTAAAGGATTAATACAGGGTAAATAAGAATGTATACAGAATTAAAATATATGACAACAATAGCACAGAAGAGTTGGCAGGGGTTAAATGGAGTTGTTCTAAAATCCTTGCATTATCCAAGAGGTGATAAAATACTAATGTATAGTAAACACTGTTAAGGGTGCATGTTATAATCTTTAGGTACTACAAAAGGAATAATAAATGCTAATACAAAGGGGAAATATAATTTTTAAATGCCTGATTAAACCAAAAGAAGTATGAAAGTAAGTAGTAGGAGCCAAAAACCAGAGCCAGTAAGCAGGAAACAAATAGTAATATGGTTAATTTAAACTCAGATGTATTAGTAATTACATTAAATATGAATTAACTAGATATTGCAATTAAGCAGGCACCCTGTAAACAAGGAGTTAGCAAATTTTTATGTAATTGGCCAGATAGTGTTTTAAGCTTTGAGAGCCACATATGTCTGAGCTCCATATTCTTTGTTTTTTCTTTATAAACCTTTAACATGTAAAAACTATTCTTAACTCTACTAGTAACACTTTCTAGGTGTTAAAAAAAAAAACCAACTATATACTTAAGTTGTTGTTTCTTGCTCAAATTACAGGGCTAATATTTTTATTAGCCAGGGTGTATTATTTAGATGTTTATCAAAGATCGATATACAAATGGTCATTTGCAAAAGCTTTTAATATTTTGTATTTTTCAAAGATTTTATAGAAGAAAAGTGGATATCATTGAGATGTATAGTTTATAAATAACTATAGGTGTAATTACCAGTTTTTTACTCTTTGATTTTTTCAGAAAAAAAACAGATGGAAGAAAATTTTTAAATTAACCATTCATAATAGCATAATGCAGTGAATTTTTATTTGAGGTTCAAATGCTGCAGCAAGCATTTTATGTACTATCATTTGGACACTGAAATATATTGTCTGAGATTGATAATTTAGGCATTAAAAAATGTGCCCTAATAAAAGTGTCACCACGCAGCATGGGATAGAGACTATTTTCAGGGCCAGATGTCCAATATACTAAAATATATTCAACCATATCTTTGTGTTCTTACTTATTTCTCCTTGAAAGTTATTTTAGCCCTTACATAGGTACTCCTGCTATATTTGAAAATATTATTTTGAATGGAAATAATTCTGAAAAGTACTATAGTATTAGAATAGCAATATAAAGAAACACATTTTCTCTAAAATCTCAGTTCGTTTTGTAAACCCCTGAAAGCTGTTAGAAAATCATCACTTGAATATGTGAAGCCATGAATGAATGAAGCTCTGCTACAGTGAACACACACACACAAGTTCAATTCCAGTTGGCACTCGATGTTTAAGTGCAAGTCTAAAATTCCCTTCCCTTTACAGATGGGATGTTATAAAATCCCTGGTGGTAAACTCATTTCAATTTTGCTTGTTTACATTCTTCATTCCTCTGGCAACCTCAGTCTCTTGCCAAATAACTGTCCCTACCATTTGGCTCAGTTGTTTTCTGGCAACAGAAAAAGAGAGGAAAACCATTGGAGATGTTCTTTCTGAGACCAAACATGTGGGTTGCTGCAGTTGGCAGCTTTCGCTTATTCTCCACTAACAAGAGTCCACAAAGAGATTTCAGGGGCAGCTCATCTTGTTCACTGAAGATTTCCCTATGAAGACATTTTCAGGAGGAAGATGGCCTGAACACCTCTTGCAAAGGACTGTTTGGATCTTCTGCTTTTTCTCGTTCCTTCTCCTGATTGCTCAATTCCCTCTTTTTTCCAGGGCCTTTCTGCTCCTGTTCTCCTCAAAATCAGCTCTTAAGAAAGGCTCTGATACCTTCTTCACATTACTGCTATATCAGGCAAGCATCAAGCGTCACCTTTTCTGGAAAAATATGCATTTTAACAGAGTTCCTCAAAATTACTCTCTAGTTGTAGAGTGTCCAACGTTAGCAAGGAAGACTATGGTGGAGAAAGAGAAGTGGCCTTGAAATAATACAACACAAATTGCCACTTATTCTACTTAATTGTTAGGGCGGACATGACAAAAAGAGGCTAAACTACTTAGGTTCACTTGGTAAAACAGGCAGAGAGTCGACCTCTTGCCAAGTGAACTTAGACCTGTGAACAGACAATAGGGAAAACTGAAGACAATGTTGAGGTATTGTCTTCAATAATTTAACATGCATATATGTATCTACGTGGGTATAAGACTGATGAACGATAACACACCGGCAAAAGGAAATACATAGTTAAATTTTACCAATGTTGGCCTTATTGCTTCATTCAATTACTCTTTACCATTTTTATGGATCAAATAACAGAGCTGAAGAAAAACATGGCTTTAAAATGGTGGAAAATATGAGGGATATAGCTAGAATTTTTTCTTAAGGAAAGCGCTCTTGCTACTTGTGCAATTTGAGGTGGCAGCAATTAGTTTCTTAGCAGGACCTAATCACTTGCACAAAGAGAAAACATATCACTTTAGATACAGAATCAGCATTTGGTTTGATCAGCAGATTCCTAATTTGAAGACAGAAAAATAGCTTCAGGGCCTGGGTGGGCCAGAGTAGTGCTCGCATGTAAAATGCTAAGCCTTTGATTAGGAATATAAATAATTATTAGCTTATACCACATGGTGTTTCTCCTTTTTTCTCTCTCATGCTCTGTATCTGCAGGGTATTTTATAAAATTTAACTGTGGGGAGGAGGGCAAACTAGTGAAGGGCCCCTGGACCTCACTTACCTCGCATTAACACAGAATTCCAAGTGCCTTGCTTAAATGCAGATTCCTGGTGTCAGAGTCGTAGGAAAAATCATGGTGTCAGTTATGGATAGAATGAAGTAACATTTTGGAGATTCTAAGATACCTCGTTTCTGGTTCCTTTTTTCTAAAATGACAACTAATTGTATATTCAAAAAGTAAATATGGATGTATTCAGTTTTAGGTGATAGTGCTTTAATGCCAAAATTACCATTGGAATTATGCAGCCTTTTTTTTTCCAGACTTCTTACAGAATTAATTTTGATCAAATAATTCTTATTCTCCAGTGATATAAAGCAGTACTATTATCTTAGTTTCTTAGTAAAAAAAAAAATAGAGTGTATTTTGGCTAAACATTTTTCTGAGAATCATAACATTGAAATTTGATAGAGTGACTTTTTTGGACTTTAGAAATGTATTATATACTTAAATTGGAGGACACTTAGCCTGAATATACAGCTATCTATACAGAATAACATGGGATATTTGGGTAATTGTTCAGAAAAATTCAATATCTACTTTCAGTGTGTTTCCTTTCTTGCGAAAGTTAGTGTAAATATCTCACAGGTCCACAATTGTGTCAATTGAAGGGACTAATCCCCTACACAGAAGTGATGGTTAGAAAGCCATTTTACATAAGGCATGGCTTCCTTTCTGTATCTGATAATGCAAATGTCAGATCAGACCCCCAGCTCACCTCCTTAACATCTAAAAAAATTATGTTTGCTTAACTGGGACAGCAAATGAATATATTGACCACAACCTTATGATGAGCAGTTTATTTTCGAATAATTTATTCTTTTTAATTTTTTAGAATTCTTTTTTTTTTAAAGACCCTATTTATCCATTTGAGAGAGAGCATGAGAGGGGAGGGGTCAGAGGGAGAAACAGACTCCCCACTAAGCGGGGAGCCCTATGTGGGACTCAATCCCAGGACTCCAGAATCATGACCCCAGCCGAAGGCAGTCGCCCAACCAACTGAGCCACCCAAGTGCCCAATTTTCAAATAATTTAAATAAGGGATGATCCCCAGTGTTGGCTTGTAGTTTACCTCCAAGCCGCCATCCTGAGGTTATGAACAGTGGCTGTCAGGATCTCCTTCATGGCTCATTGTCCTACTTCTGTGTCTCTGACCCACCATTTATTTGTTCCTCATTTTATTTTGACCCACATTTTTCTGGCCACTTTCTTTTCTTTCTTTTTTTTTAATTTTATTTATTTATTTGAGCGAGAGAGAGCAAGAGAGAAGAGCACGAGCGCGAGCACATGGCAGGGAGGGGCAGAGGGAGAGGGAGAAGCAGACTCCCCGCTGAGCTGGGAGCCCGATGTGGGACTCGATCCCAGGACCATGGGATCATGACCTGAACCGAAGGCAGACGCTTAACCGGCGGAGCCATCCAGGCACCCTGTCTGACCACTTTCAAACACTAATATTTATTCAGTAATTATAGAAAACTTGAGTCACTTTGTCTGCAACCATTTCCTTAGATTACAGGCTTTCTGCTTCTTGGCAGAGCTATTAATTTTTGCCTTATCTCCTTCTAATCTTGTCCTTGATTTCCGCTGTTCAAATGCAGACAATGCAAGACCTGCTCTTGTATACTTCCTGAAACATAGGGAGGGGTTTTATAGTCCACCATGGCTATAGGTAAGAAGAGAAAGAAATCTTTAAACTTAGAGCTGTGTGGAAGACTTTTCCCATTATTCAAAATTTTAGTTTCTTCTTGTTCATATTAAAGATTCCTGCTGCCAAGGAAGCATTTCCATGGTGGAGAGAATTTGGTGGATATACGTACAGAAAGGATAATTAGTAACACAATCCATGTCTTTCATGAAAAAAAATCAATTTTGTTTGAAGTCTTTTATTTCAGAAGTAGAATGCATCTTTAGGAAGTTTAACTTTAGATGCACAATATAGAGGTTTTTGAAGTGTAGATGTGTTTTAAAATATCAAGAACAGATTTATATTTTAAAATATTCTCAGTGTGGCCTGCACTGGAGGGAAGATGAAAAATGGAGGTTTAAAGTATTATATATTCTTCATACCAGTCATTCAACTCTACAAACTTTGTAAGACAAAAAACTTTCAGTCATTCACTTGATAGAAATTTATCAAATGCCTGCTATGTGTTAGATACCATTTTTAGATGCTATGGAATCAACAGTGAGGAAGATAAACTCCAGAGCTGCCATTCTAGCAGATCTCCAGGTAATTAACAAATGGCCTAGTAGTTGTATAAAATGAGATCTTTAAAAACAATAAAGAAAAATAAAAGAGGGCAAGGAAATAGAGAGTATCAGGGTGTGCTATTTTCGATAAATTTGGCTTTGGAAGACTTCTTTAGAAGAAGAGTATTCTAGAAAGATGGAAGAGTTGCACAAAGGCTTGAGGCAGGAGAGGGCCTGATCCTTGAAGGACAGCAAGGAGTCTAGTATCACCAGAGCATGATGAAGGGGCTGAGATGTGGAGAGCCTCACAGAACACTTATCCTGGTGGGGCCTGTGTACTTCAAGTCCCGCACTTGGCTCTGTGGGTCAAGAAATATGATTTTCATCAGCTTAACCCAAGGTAATCATCAGATTTAGCGTCCCGAGTCACACTCATCAAGCAGAGAAGAGGAAATTCATTCATTTAAGAAATATGTAACGGTCAATTGGGACATTGATACAATAAGATATTGTACTAAGATCTTTATTTATTGTAGTAGATGGATGTGAGTCAGTGCCCCACCCACATCCCCTTTGCCCTGATTATTATGGTATACACAAGACCAACTTCCAAATGCATTTCTTTGCTTGAGGGTTTTCTCTGACAAAATGTAAAGGAATTAATGACTCCCTCCCACCACTACCAATGGCCCTCAACCAATAACTGATGGGAGATAGGGTATAATAATCCAGTTCTTTTGCCCCTAGGGTGGGATAACTCAGGGGCACGTGTCCTATGTTTGCTCCTAGGATTTCAAAGCAAGATTAAGACCCAGTTACCTATAATGGCCATTTTTGTAAAATGTACTAGCTGACACCAATGCCCTGAAATCAACCTTGTTGTCTCTAACTGGCCCAACTTGGATCATATGTCCATCCTGAACCAATTGCTGTTCCTGGTCTGACTGACCAGACTTGGGTCACATGTCCACCCTTGGCATCAGAGGTGGAATAAACTTCACCAGAATCACAAAGATTGAAAATGAGAAAGAAAAGAAAATCAGAGACAATTTCCAGAAAGTATTGTGATTAGATGTGGAACAGCCAAAGAACAGCTGTGTTCTCTTATAGACGGAGGACTAAGACTCACTGAAAAAGAAAAGAGATTTTTTTTTCATTAAGCTCTATAGCTGGTCTGAATTATTTATCAGGCCTTCTAAGGAAAATAATATTTCTCTATTTAAACTTTTCCAGAGAGCCTAAAATGAAATATTCCTTTCTTAAGTAAAATAGGTATTTTTCTTTGGTGGGAGCATGATAACATCCACCCCCACTGAGGCCATAGGCCAAGCATTTGGCTTTTACAAACATATTGAAATATTATTCACCTCTGCAAATATAGCTGAACAGATAAGATTTTTCAAAACTGTATTTGGAGAAGTTTTCAAAAAGAAAAATATTTTGAAACAGTTTGAGGTGTCAGCAATTCAACATGCTTGAAGTTTCTCACACTAAAAGACCTAAAACTAAGCTTTTCCTTAAAATGTTCTTTTTTTGTTAATCAATAAATTCCTCAAACCTAAAAGATTAGCCTTCTCGCTGAGCATTCTTATTCTTTTTAATATCTCTATTTTAGTATGAAATTCAAGTACTTTCACAGGAACACTACATTTCTTATCAATTCAGTATGTTCAAATGTAAGAATAATAATATCTCCCATCTTCAATTTACAGTTTAATTAGTTACGGAATCACCGACTCTGTGGAATGATGGATCACTCAATCTTACCTCAAGACTAGTTATTTGGTTAGTAATCTCTCTTTTTTTTTTTTTTTTTTTAAGTAATCTCTACACCCAATGTGGAGCGCAAACCCAAGATCAAGAGTCACACACTGGGGCACCTGGGTGGCTCAGTCGTTAAGCGTCTGCCTTCAGCTCAGGTCATGATCCCGGGTTCCTGGAATCGAGCCCCGCATCGGGCTCCCT
Source organism: Neomonachus schauinslandi (assembly GCF_002201575.2). Lineage (NCBI taxonomy): Eukaryota > Metazoa > Chordata > Mammalia > Carnivora > Phocidae > Neomonachus > Neomonachus schauinslandi. The sequence continues at coordinate 80,211,078 of NC_058404.1, forward strand.
GCTCTGCGGGAAGCCTGCTTCTCCCTCTCCCACTCCCTTTGCTTGTGTTCCTGCTCTCGCTATCTCTCTCTGTCAAATAAATAAATAAAATCTTTAAAAAAAAAAAAACAGAGTCACACACTCTACTGTGGTTAGTCATCCCTTAAATCAAGATGCATAATAGAGGCCTGTTCTCTGAGCATACACTCTTCCTCTTAGGTGCAGCAAACAGAAGTGCATTATCCTTAAGAAGTTCGGAGAGGGGAATAGCCACTTATGCTTTCATTGACCAGTTTTTCCTAATAATAGCTTGCAACAGAACATAAAATGCTGGTGAGAAAGTGTTAGTTAGAAAATTGGAGAACTGGTTGCGTGGCATTTCCCTGCTGTCTTTGGAGAGCACCTTCAGGGTGGGACAAAGAAAATGACTGTTATCTTAAAGACCAAGTCTCTTCCTGGGACCATAGGGATCAAGAGAATGATTAGAAGGAGATGACCAGAAAGAAAGTTCAAAGTATTCCTCCAGACCTGATGTGACATAAGAAATAAAACTGCAGAAACTCCAAAAGTCGGGGAGAATTGATAGGGAAACTTCAGTGAAATATTGTAGAGCATAGAAGTCTGGGGTGAGGAAAGAGCGAAAATTTCTGCAAAAGCCAATACATGCAGAATAGAAACACATATTTTGCATACAATTTTGCCTTTTCCTTAGATACCCATATGCAAAAATCCTGTTCTTTCCCTCCGCGCTGTCTTGGACATTTATGTTTCCAGGATGATTGACTGGAGCACAATTAAGGCCTGCTTGACTTCAGTTATATTGGTATAAAAGAGAGTTTCTTTCTAACAGAAAGAAAAGACTTTGTGGGGATAGTAATTGCTGGAATGAAATTCTGGCTTGACATCTGTTCAGATTCACCTGCAGCTGTTACTTACCTACTTAGAGGCAGCTGGTGACATGGCAAAATACAAGATGTGTGAAAGAAGGAGTTAGGAGAACTGAATCTCTCTATACCACCCCCCCCCCCACCATGCCCACTGAGTTCCACTGGGGTCACACAATCATTCTCTCTACATCAGTGTCCTCAATTTTGCCTGTACATTAGAATCACCCAGCAGCTTAAAAAATTCTGACGTTCAGTCTAGGCTCTAGATCTCTAAGAATCTCTAAGAGCAAGATCTAGGCATTAACAGTTTGTAAAGCTCCCAAGGTAACTGCAGTGTGCTGTTAAGGCTGAGAAACATTGCCCAGAACCCTAGGAATTTTGCTTCATTGCTGGTGGGAGTTAGAGATGATGGCAAGTGAAGATATAAAGAATAGAATCATCTGGGAAAAGACACGGTGGAGGGCAAGGGAGAAAGAAAGAATTACATTTTTAAAATACTTGATCATCTTATAGAAGACATGTTTTTGGAAAAATATTGGTGTTAAGACATAATAAAATTAAAGCTAAGACATATTAAAATCATGTTTACAGTTTTATTTTTAAAACAATTCAGAACAAATCCAATTTTCTTCTACTCAACAGCACTTTGAGGAGAAGATATCTATCTTCCACCCATGTCCACATACCCCCTGCATTTCAATTAATGCTAATATTAATGCATCAATTCACAGTTATAAAGACCTTTTCATATTCATTATGTTATTTGGTCCCCACCAAGTCCCTGCAAAGTAGGCATTACTTTATTATTTCCATTTTACAGATCATAAATGGGAGATTCAGAGAAGTTAATACTTAGCCAAAATTGCACCAGTAAATGCCAGAGTCATGACTTAACTCAGGCCTTCTGACTCTAAATGGGTGCCCTTTTCACCATATTTGTATGGACTTTACTTTTGTTAATGTATCCAAGATGTCATTCGGTGTTTTCACTTTCTTTTTTAAAGATTTGTTTATTTATTTTATTTTTTTTTTTTAAAGATTTTATTTATTTATTTGACAGAGAGAGACACAGTGAGAGAGGGAACACAAGCAGGGGGAGTGGGAGAGGGAGAAGCAGGCTTCCTGCAGAGCGGAGAGCCCGACGCGGGGCTCGATCCCAGGACCCCGGGATCATGACCTGAGCCGAAGGCAGACGCTTAACGACTGAGCCACCCAGGCGCCCCTGTTTATTTATTTTAAAGAGAGAGAGAGCGCACGCATGTGAGTGCAGGGAGGGACAAAGGGAGAGGAAGAGAGAGACTCTCAAGCAGATTCCCCACTGACCACGGAGCCCAACTTACGGCTCGATAACACAACCCTGAGATCATGACCTGAGCTGAAACCAAGAGTTAGACGCTCAACCAATTGAGCCACCCAGGCGCCCCTCATTTTCTTTCAGTATTTTTTTTTAAGATTTTTATGTACTTATTAGAGAGAGAGAGAGAGTGACAGAGAGAGAGAGCAGAAGCTAGGGGGAGAGGCAGAGGGAGAAGCAGACGCCCTGCTGAGCAGGGAGCCCAATGTGGGGCTCGATCCCAGGACCCTGGGAACATGACCCGAGTAGAAGGCAGACGCTTAACTGACTGAGCCACCTGGGTGCCCCTTCTTTCAGTTTTCTATAGCGGTTTTATTGAGATATAACTCACATATATGAAAGTTACCTTTTTAAAGTGTATGATTCAGTGGTTTTTGGTATATTCTCAGAGTTGTGCAGCTATAGCATCAACCTAATTTTAGAACAGTGTCATCATTCCATACAGAAACCCCATATCTACTAACCGTCACTCTCTGTTATCTCTTCCTTCCAGTTCCTGAAAAAATGTAGTATATTCATGCAATGGAATATCATTCAGCAATAAAAGTGGATCAAGTGTCAACATATACTACAACATGAATGAACCTTGAAACATTGTGGGAAGTGAAAGAAACCAGTTACAAAAGACCACATATTGTATGATTTCATTTACATGGAATGCCCAGAGTAGGCAAATCTATTAGCTTTTCAAAAATGTTATAATAGGGCGCCTGGGTGGCTCAGTTGGTTAAGCGACTGCCTTCGGCTCAGGTCATGATCCTGGAGTCCCGGGATCGAGTCCCGCATCGGGCTCCCTGCTCAGCAGGGAGTCTGCTTCTCCCTCTGACCCTCCTCCCTCTCATGCTCTCTGTCTCTCATTCTCTCTGTCTCAAATAAATAAATAAAATCTTTTAAAAAAAAAAAAAAAAAAAAAAAAATGTTATAATAAAATACACACAACATAAAATTTACCATCTTAACCATTTTTAATAATAATAAAAACCATGTTACTAAGTACTTTCATGTTGTTTAACCATTACCACTATCCATCTCCAGAACTTTTTCATCAACCCAGACTAAAACTCTGTTCCCATTAAACCATAACTTCCATTTTCCCCTCTCCACAATTCCTGGTAACCACCCTTCTACTTTCTGTCGATGCATTTGTCTACTCTAGGTACCTCATATAAGTGGAATCATACAATATTTGTCCTTTTGTGTTTGGCTTACTTCACTTAGCATAATGTCTCCAAGGATCATTCCTGTTGTAGCATGTGTCAGAATTTCCTTCCTTTTAAAGACTGAATAATATTCCAGTGTATGTATAGATCTCCTTTTGTTTATCCATTCATTTGTCCATAGACACTTGGGTTGTTTTCACATTTTGGCTATTGTGAATAATGCTGCTATGAACAAGAGTATGCAAATACCACAAGTATCTCTGGCCCTGCCTTCAATTCTTTTGGGTACATATCCTGAAATGGAATTGGAATTGCTGGGTCATATGATAATTCTATTTTTTAGTTTTTTTGAGGAACCACAGTACTATTGTCATCTGCCTTTGTAAGCAGTCACAGGAACCTACAGTAAGTGAATGCTTCCATCCTCTCTGTGATTTACATGGAGGCAGGCCAAACCTGCTGGACAGTAGTTAAATTCCAGGCTTTCAAAGGATGTTAAAAACAAGCAACATATTCCCCATCACTAGCACTGCTTTTCATAAACGATCAAATTAGTGAAATGTCTTATTTTTTGAAATTCAGGGACTAAAACCAATATCATTCTCAGTTTGTTGTCTGTTAAATTAAGGAAAAATTTTCAAGTATTACTTCATTTTTAATAATCTTGTGAATCAAACTTTTGTCCATGCTTGAGCAAGAGCCTGCCCATGAAATGTTCAGAGGAAAAGCCCGTTTATGAATGGGTACTTCTGCATATGGCCCAAGCAGTATGTTAAACACTGAATTTTAGGCATAGAGGATCCAATTTGTATCCCCTCATGGTTTAGTTATAGTCATGCCTCAAGGCATAAGAATAGACTGGATTTTGTATCATTTTATTTTTTCTGACTCAGGAGGGGAAAGGCAGATTGAAGCAGTTTCTGATTTGGAAAGAAGGAGAGAAGTACTCCCCATTTTCCCTTACCCTCAAGAGCTTTCCTTTTTTTCCCTTTTAACTGTTACACTCTCTGAAAAAAAGATATTCATAGTCTTAAACTCCTCAATTTATTACTAGCATTTTCTTTGGAGAAGCAATGGATAGGAAACCACCAGATCCAATCAGTGTCAATGCCCTGTGGGGAGGTCATGGGCAACATAAATAATCTTCTTGTGTTGGGAGACATACTTCAAGACTGGCCCTTAAAATGGGCTTCGTTTTAATAAGCCAATGAATGTTTTCCACCAAAAGCCATCTCTTTCTCAGTGAAACTCATAATAAACCACTTCAGAATTAATTCATCTCTCAAACTCCAACCCAACAAAAACTAAGAATCTTAAGTAATTTTTAAGTTTGCCTTAATTACCTACTTTGTGGAGCACTCATTTTTTCACTAAAAAGAAATCAATCCGGTTCTCCCTTCCACTTATGTACAGTGATGTGTGTGTTCTTGAGAGCGATGTGTAGAAAATGCCAGGGAAAACACATGTTGCATTATCCTTTTAGGTGGAGGAAACCAATTTGTCCATATTGATGGAAGGCCATCAAGAATTTCTTTCTGCTCATTACTAACTGAAGCCCCATTGTATAAATTGACTGTGTCAAAATGCCTGACAGCTCCTGGTGCTATCACATTTGTGTCAGCCTCAAAGCCATCATCAGAATGACTCAACCATGAGCCCTTAGAGCTCTGTTGGCTATGGGCTAGAGACTTCCTTGCCTGACTTCCCTCTTGAATGCACTCACGGCCTCCTCACCTTTGCCTGCCCAAGAACCCACCAGGAATAATCCCATCATATTCCCCATCCCTGTTTACTTCAGCAACCTCAAGAAGGCCACTACTCCTAGATAATGCTCTTCACTCCAGTATTCTCCCCTAAGGCCCTATTGATCCCATAATAATCTGATTCAATCTTTCTTCCCTCTGCAACCACAGTCCCTTCCACTGTTCCCTCTGGAACTCACATCTATAATCAACAAAATCTCCTATATCCTCAATCACATCCTGCTACAACTCTAACTTGTCTCTCCCCTGAGGATACTACTTCCCCTATGGTCCCGTCAGGTAGTGACTCTTTTTGTCTCCCACAACTGTGCCCAGAACTGAAAACTGTCTTCTGTGTCCTTCATTGCCGTTTCCAGACCATCTTTTCTCATCTTCTCTAAACCTGTCAAATCCTTTGAACTTCATGCCTTTTGTCAATTCTACCAAATATCCCTCCATTTTGCAGCCAGCTACAGCCCTCCAGGTCACTCTCCATCAGTCCTTAAAGATAATAGTTCTTGGCTCACTGTCAATCTCTCCAGCCATCTCATTATCACTGAAACAATCCTTCCATTCATGTGAGTTCTCAGGCCTTTGATCTCTCTCACCACCTACTCCCAAGGTAACCTATACTTCGTCATCCCCTGTCCTAGAACTCATTTTCAAGAACTTTTCTTTCTAACCCCACCTCACTTCCTCTAATATCCTGACACCAATGATTCTTCAACCCCACCAGAGCCTTCAAATCCATAGTTTCGGCCACCTTTCTTTCACTCAGCCTTACTCCCCTTGTGTTTTTACTTCCCTCCTGACACAGTTTAGACTCAATTCTCCTTCATTAAAATTACATGTAGTAATATTGTCCAAATTAAAAACACAAATAAGCCTCTTGATTCAGCTCCATTCAAACCTCCATTTAGTTATAGGCTCATTCTTTTCTCCTCTTTATAGCAAAATTCTTAGACAAAGTTGTCTATTCTCACTGCCCACTTCCTCTTTTTCCATTCTTTCCTGAGTCCACTTTATTTATTTTTTTAAGATTATTTATTTATTTATTTATTTATTTATTTCAGAGAGAGGGAGAGAGTGCCGGGGGGCAGGGAGGGGCAGAGGGAAAGGGAGAGAGAGAAAATCTCAAGCAGATTCCCCGCTGAACGTGGAGCCTGATTCCAGGACCCTGAGACCATGACCTGCGCCAAAATTAAGAGTCAGATAGACACTTACCCAACTGAGCCACCCAGGCGCCCCTGAATTCACTTTAATCAGACTTTTTGTCTCCACCATTTTGTTAAGCTTCTCTTGTCAAGGTTACTAATGATCTCTGTGTTTCTAAGTCCTCCTCGTACCGGTCTTTTTTTTTTTAAAGATTTTATTTATTTATTTGACAGAGAGAGAGAGAGCACAAGCAGGGGAAGCAGCAGATAGAGGGAGAGGGAGAAGCAGGCTCCCTGCTGAACAGAGAGCCCAATGCAGGGCTCGATCCCAGGACCCTGGGATCATGACCTGAGCTGAAGGCAGCCGCTTAACCGACTGAGCCACCCAGGCGCCCCTCTCCTCGTACCTGTCTTACCTTTCAGACACAGAAAATCACTCCCTCCTTCTTGAAACACTTTCTTCACTTGGTCTATGGGACTTCACTCTTTCTAGATTCTCTTTCTAATTCTTAGGCTCCTTTGCTGATTCCTTCTCATCTTTGAGATCTCTTCAGATCTCTTCTCTAGTGTATTCACATTCTGGAAACTTTATCTAACACCATAGCTTTATCTATTTATTTTTAAATTTATTTTTAACTTAGAAAACTCCATTTATTAACCTCCAAATCTAATAAAACTAAAAGCTCTGCACAAGTGTTTTAAGAGGACTTTGAGCTTTTCCCCAATATTCTGCTCGCTGAAGTCAACTCATTTTTGTTTCTGGAGTGTCTGGATCTCTTCTCTGAGATGCTAAGAGGACTTCATGTGCCCATTTCCTTTGCAGCCTCTCAGCATTTGTGATCATCATGGGATGCAGAGGGAAAAAGCCAGAAAGACCCAAAAGCTACTCTACAGGCTTAGAGAGGTGGGTCCCAAAGCTGATCCAATGCTGGATCTGGTCCAGGTTGAGAGCAATGATTTTCTCTCCATGACTGTAGGCTAGTGGATCATAGGAACCCAGCTCCTCCATGAAAGAGCCATCCCTGGAACACTTGTTGTGAGCAGCCACAAAGTGGTAGAAAGGCTGGTTGGCACAGCCACTTGGGGCAAAGCAGATGGTTAACTGGCCTCCATGGTAGACCTTGCAGGGGACTATAGTGAGCTGGACCCTGGTGCAGCTGGTGTGTGTCACCAGCACTGATCAGTTAGCTCTATAGCTTCTGGCGGGGTGGAGGAAAGATGTGGAGAGGCCCAACCCCCTAGCTTTAAATACTCTCTACTGAGCCTCCCAAATATGTATCTTCAGCCCCTTTCTCTCCTCTGGATTCCAGATCCATATAACCAACTGCATACTGAAACTCCTCGTCGGATGTCTAACAGAATTTCAACTTGAACATGAAAAAAAAAGTCTTGATTTCAGCTATCTACTCACCCCACTCCCCAAAATCTGTTCCTTCTTACAAAGTGGCATTTCTAGGCTTCTAGTCATTCAGCCCATAATTTTGGAGTCATCTTACATACTGTCTTTCTATCACACTCCACATCTAATCTCCAATTCTGTTGGCTCTACCTTTGAAATATTTCCAAAAACCTTGCCAGTTTTTACTATCTCCACTAATACCATCAGCTTCTGCTTGATGATGGCCAGTGGCTTCCTACTGACTTCCTAACTGGCCTCTCTGTTGCTGCCCTTGACTCTCCTGACTCTCCACATCTTAGTCCTTTAATTTTATACTTGCTTGTATTCCCCTACTTTAGTGAGATGTTTCCCAGAAATATTACCAGCTATGACAGGAATCATCAGTGCTTGCACTTCAAAGAATTATTTAATCAAAACCCAGCAAACACGTACTGAGCACCTACTATGTACCAGACATTGTTCTAGGTGCTGGGGATATAACATTGAACAAAACAAGAAAATATAGTTTACCCTCATGGATCTTCTAGAAGAGGAGACTAAATAAACAAGGAGAATAAGTAAATATATAGCATGTGAGGTCATGTTAAGTGCTAAAAGGAAAAAATAAATTCAGGAAAGGAGAAACAAAATATGGGGGTTGAGGAAATTAAAATTTTAAGTAGGGTGTCTGTGGAATGCCCGAAAAAGGTGATTTTTGAAGGATGGGAGGGAGCCAGCAAAGTCAGAGATCATACACAAAGGCCAAGAGAGCACAGACTGTACATTCTGGGACTGGTAAGGAGGTAGTGTGGCTGCTGCAGAAAGAACAGGGGAGGGAGGAGGAGGTGATAGTTAGGAGGACAAGGGGCCAGAGGTGTAGGGCCTTACAGGTAACAGTGAACCAATTGTTGTTTACTATAAGTGATGGGAAGCCGTTGGAAGGTTTTGAGCAGATAAATGACATGATTTGACTTAAGTTTTTCAAGATATTCTGGCCACTGTTCTGAGACTACCCTGCAGAGGTAAGAGCAGAGGAGAACAGGGGTTTTCATAATCCAGGTACAAGATGAGTGGTTTGGGCTAGAGAGATGGTAAAGCAGGTGATGAAACATGGTCTTATCCTAGATACATTTCAAAGGTGGAGCTGCCAAGTGTTGCAAATGAACTTGTTTGAGTAGCTAGGAAAATAAAGCAGTCAAAGATGACATCAAAGTGAGACACTGGGGGAAGGAGATTGCCAGAAACTAAGGTGGTGAAGATTGTAGGAGAAGGTGACTTTGAGGAGTAGCAGGAACTCAGTTTTGAATATGGTTAGATTAAGATGCCTATTATGCATGGATCCAATTAAAATGTCAAGTAACAATTGGATAGGTGATTCTGGATGGAAGAGTTTGGAACATTAAGTCCAGATTACTATAAAAAAATTTTAAATCATTATTTGTAATAGAAAGAAAAGGTTGGAAGTAGCCTATATTAGTCTTAATTATCTAGAGATTTTGAGCAGGACTAAATTATTCCAGGGAGTTGGAAGCTCACATGATTACTGGAAGAGAGAAGAGAGAAGTCAGGAAGATTTTTCAGGAAATCCAGAAATACAGTACTCACAGAGAAGCACCTCCATATTCTTGATGAAATAAGACTCAAGTAAAGTGCTGAGAATAGGAGGAGTAAAGAAGGTTGAGGAAGGGTTTGGGGGAGTATTAAAAGTTGGATTGGTCACTAAAAAATTTCCTCTTAGCCTGCTCATGATTTGTCAAATGAATAGGTGTCAAATGAATGCATGGTATTTCATTTGGTTTTCCTTTCCTGGTGCAGCTCTACAGAAGTAGTTCTGTTTAAAAGATCTTTCAGGAGCACAGTTGCATCCTAGTCATCAATAGGAGGTCAAGCAGAAATTCAACTCTGGAGTTTGTAAAATGCAGATTTTCAGCCCACCCTAGTGATCCTGACTCATTAGGTCTAGGATGAGATCCAGGAATTTGAAATCAATACCATAGGTGATTTTGCACACTGTGATAAACCTGCTTCAAGTTGCTTGCACACTGAAACTATTGATAGGAACAGCTACTGAGAGTTAGGGCTGCCCTTGATTGGTGCTAGAAGCTACTACCACTTGAAGTGCAGCCCTTGCTCAAGTATCAGAGAGAAAAAGTACTGAAGATCTCCATTATTTTAGAATATCCTTCATTACTCTAGAATGTAGTTCAAGGCCCACTGGCTACCTAATAGCTGGGAGGAAAAGTAGAGATTTCTGATCTTTTGTTGTAATTCTTAGTGAAGAGCAGAAATAGCAATTCGCTCCAGAAAATTTCCTGGGGTTTAGCTTAAAAACTCTGGTCTTTGAATCTTATACAAATTTTTAAGCAATAACCATCGAGTACCTAGGCAAGATGATGTATCCAAGAGAAACTTAGAAAATATTAATTTTTCCTACAGCTAGTATTAACTTTTGACTATATTTGGCAAAGTATGAGATGAGGGCAGAGAGAATCACACAGCATTTTAAATGTGCAAATAAATACCAGGCAGATCAGCTCTATGTGATAGCTGCAGATTTTTCTCTTAATAAGGCTGATTTCATTATAAAGGGGGGTGTTTGTTCTTATGTTTTTCTTTAAATTTAATTAGCCAATGTATAGTATATCATTAGTTTTTGATACAATGCTCAAAGGTTTTCATTTTTGTCTTAGAAGATTGTTTAATCAAGGTGTAACTGTATTAACATTAAAGAAGGGTTTTAACTTCTTTAAATAAAATCCTATGGCAGCACATACTTAGTATATTTTCCTAAAAATTTAAAAACTTCTTTTTATTACTAGCAACCACTTAAAAACTCTTAACTATTCAGCTCAATCAATTAAATTAATCCCATGAAATAAAATGTGCAATAGAGATGATATCTGAAATCATTTTTATTCATGGTTAGAGACTACGAAGATTCTTTTGACAAGCCTTCAAAATCTTGTGGGTGATGTTGAAAACTTCAATGTACAAGTGCTGATTCAATTGGGGTGCTCCTCATTTGATAAGAGTCAATTCTACACAGAGAACATGAGAATAGCAAACCCCCAAGCTATACAAAGGCTGCTAGAGTTTTCACATGCTCATTACCGGAATCTTCTAATGCTGAACAACTAAGGAATATGAATATGCAAAGCTCATAGACTCTGATCAGCATCTGCCTCTTTCAGCCTCTTCTCCTTCTGAAAAGGAAGTCACTGTGCCTCTGGCTTTCTAAGCTCTGTGTTCTGAATCCCCAAAGCAAGCAGGAGAAGAGAGGAGAGGGGGTGGATTTGTTTGTTTGTTTTTATAGCAAAAACTGAACTTGCCTTTTACAGAGCATGTGTTTTCAGATAAATATCAGAATATAGCCAGTGACATCTCATGCATTTGCCTACCTACCTACCGGGGTGAGTGCACATGGTTGTCTCCCAGAGCAAAGGAAGGGAAATCTCAGTGGCTTGGCATCTTGAATTATCCTGAATAATCAGCAAATTGTTGCAGTTTTCTTCTCTCCCTCTGTTCCTGATTTTTTTCATCCAAAAAAGTATTTTTTAAACAAGCAAATTCATCATACTGTGTACTTTGTATATTTCCATAATTGTCTTTTTGCTCATTAAAAAAAAAAAAACTTTCTGAGAATTAGTGCTTGTTTGTCCATCCTAAGAAACAGCAGTTTCGCATAAGAATGATTAACCCATAAAGAAAGATCCCCTAAATCTACCAGCATACTTTACCTTTTACCTAGTGGCAGATCCACTGCCTTCTCTCCATTACACCCTATCTGTGACCTCATTCCCTTCCCTTCTCCCCGCCAACAAGCAACCAAACTATCTTGGGCCAACAGTACCACCTACTGGTCATGGTAGTAAATTGTCTAATAAGATTGCTTTGGTATATATACAAACCAAATTCTCCCATCATTTTCTGTACTTGAGACTTGTAAATTGTGTTGGAAATTTCTCTTCAATTGCAAATTACATACACCCACGCTATCTCAGTCCACCAAAAGTAGCCCCAAGACCACACTCATGGTTTTAAATCACATCCCCATACAGCTCTATCCATCCCTTTATATGACCCAATCTCGTTCTTCCTCGCAAAACAAGCTCTTCTTCCAATGTGCCCTCTGGAACTCATGGGCATCAGCAAAATTTCCTATATCCTCAGGGTCTTCTCCACATTACTGCCACCTCTTTATTCTAAGTGAAACTTGTTCTTACAGCTGTGAGTATTCACTGCCAATTCCAGATGCCCCCTCTTCCTTCTCCCTAAACATTTTTGTTTCCTTTGAAGCTCAGCTAGAAGCCCAAAAGTCATCTACTTCTCCATGTGTCAGTCTACAGACTTCAGAGTCACTTCTCATTATTCCTTGAAGATCTTCATGCCCGACCCACTGTCACTTTCTCCCAGAGTACTCTTCTCACAATTTCTTGATGATTTCAAAATCGTTGAGAGAAGATCCTTCCAATAACCTCACCTCTCAGGCTGTTGATGTCCTCCCCTCCTATGATCTTATCCTGCACATCAATTCAGCCACTTGCTCTTATGGTCACGCTGCAGATATTGTCATTATTGGTAACTGTGTCCCCTTCATGATATCAATTTCAGGTACCATTCACTCTCACCACTACATCTCAGCTCTCCATCTCACTGTAATCATTTGTTGAGCCCCAGGAGGAACATCTATCTGTTGACCTTAGTATTTTCCCTCACCTCCTCATGTCTTAATTTACCTCTTTCATCAGTTAAGACTCAGTGGCTCAACATGGTAATCATTACCTTACACATGTCCCAAATCCCTTGCTCTTCTCTCCCATTATCAAATGTACTTGTTCGTAGTCCAGTCCAAACACCCACTCCACTCCCTTCTGCCCCTGAACTGTAGAAGGTGGCTGAAAGAAAACACACTTATGCCAACAGATCTTCAATTCCTGACTACTAATACCAAGTGGACTCTTAAATTGTTGCCAGGAAATTCTACTGCCTTTGAATCGTCCCTTTCCCCTCTCATTCTTCTAGAAAACTATCTTGCACCTTTTTTCTCTCCTCAAATCTGCAGCACTTCATCCTTTATTCTCACTCTTACTTTTAATGATCTTGCTCTTCTTTTTACTAGAAAATAGAGGCAATTAGAAGAAGCTTCCACATGCTCCTAGTATTAAATCCACAAACTTTTTTCCCTCTATGCCCCTCTTCCTGCCTTCCCTTCTCTTACACTGAATAAACCGTCTCTGCTCCCACCTGAGGACAACCCCTCCATGTATAAAATGGATCTCCTCTTTCATCCAAGAGCATCCTTCCTGAAGTTGCTTGTCTTCTCTGCATCAGTGATATTTCCCTCTTTAACTGGATCGTTTTCATCTTTAAAAATAAAACCCAACCTTGACCATACATGCCCCCCCCAGATACTATCCCATTCCTCTGCTTCCCTTTACAGCAAAAATCTTCAAAATGGTGAGCTACATTTGCTGTCTGCATTTCTTCTCCTAATATTTCCTGAATCAGCTCTAATTAGACCACTCAGTGATCAACAATAACGTCCATTTTGCCAAGCTAATAGTTATTTCTCAGTTCTCATCGTCTCCCATTATCAGCAACATTTGGATCAGTTGATTTCTCCATCTTTCTTAAAATGCTTTCTTTGCTTGGCTCTTTTTTGTCTTCCCATTTCTCTGATCATTCTCCCTATCACATCCTTGCTGGTTCCTTCTCATATTCCAGACCTCTAAACTTGACAATGCCAAAGGATTCCATCCTCAGATCTCTTTATCATTCACCCTTCACATGATCTCACTCAGTCCTCTAACTTTAAATGCCAACTATCTATAAATTTTTCCAAATTTCTATTGATAGTTCAGATCTCTCCTTTGAACTCTGTATTCATATAATCAACCCTTCCTTGGTATTATTATTATATGGAAGTCTAACAAGCATCTCAAATGTAACATATCCTAAACTCAACTCATGGTCCCACCCGCAAGTATGTTCCCGTCCCTGCTTTTGTTTATTGCCGTAAATGGCAACCCCATCCCCGCAGTTTCTTGAGCCCAACATCTTGAGTCATTCTTGACTCTCTCTTTTGTTACGGACACTTTAAAAAATACAAAAAAGTAGATTGGACTTTGATTCCACTTTTTTCGTTCATGTTCCATATTCATCGACAAATCCTATTTGTTCTACCTTCAAAAAATATGCAGATCACTTCTTGGCATCCCCACCATTATTACTCTCACCCATCCACAATTAGTACTGTAATTACGAGCCCTCTAACTGTTTAACTAACTTCTGCCTTTCCCACTATATTTTCAAAACAACAGTTGGAGTCATTCTTCTGAAATTCATGCAAGATCATATCACTATTCTGCTCAAAACTCCCTTCTCATCTCCCTTAGAGGAAATTTTAAAGTTCTTAGTATATCTGTGTCCTACATCATCTGACCCACTGCCATGTCTTATCACTTCCCCAGTCATGTCTTCCTTCTCCCAGCTGGTCTTCTTTTCCCTATAACTCACTGCCCATACTCTGCCTCCGGATCTTCGCGCTTCCTTTTACTCTGCCTAGAATGTCATTCCTTTACAAAAAGTCCTTCCCTGACCACCCTACATATGAGCATTTTCCTCCCTCCACCCTCATCACTTAGATCCCCTATTTTGCTTTATTTTTCTTCATGTTTCTCATCTCCACTGACAAAATTTGTTTGTTTTATATTTCTTCCCACTAAATAGAAATTCCATGGCAGTAGGGACTTTGTTTTATTTACTGGTTTTTACCTAGTGTTTTCAACATTGCTCAGTGCGTGATAGGAACTAAATAAATATTGCTATACAAATCTTTTTTTTTTAAAAGATTTTATTTATTTATTTGACAGAGAGAGACACATTGAGAGAGGAGCACAGGCAGGGGGAGTGGGAGAGGGAGAAGCAGGCTTCCCGCTGAGCGGGGAGCCCGATGCGGGGCTCTGCGGGGCTCTGCGGGGCTCGATGCGGGGCTCAATGCGGGGCTCAATGCGGGGCTCAATGCGGGGCTCGATCCCAGGACCCTGGGACCATGACCTAAGCCGAAGGCAGACGCTTAACGACTGAGCCACCCAGGCGCCCCTATACAAATCTTTTTTTATTTTCTCCAACTCTTGCATCTTCATCGCTCATCTCCTGGTCTTCTGGCTTTCATTGCTTTTCTTAACATGTATTTTCCTAACATCTCCCAAAGGAACATAGTCTAGGGTAAAACAACAACAACAATAATTACAACAACAACAAGGCCTTTAGGACCCAAGTAAATAAATGTGTAAAGCAGCTGGATGTAGAAATACAGGTCCATCGAGTGTGTCTGCCCCACCCCCAAACTATTCAAATTCAAATTTTAAAAAGTAAAACAATTCATCTCTAAGACAGCTTTGGCCAGCAGGCCTGCATTTGCCACCCTCATCCTGGCGATGCTCTATAGTTCTTGTAGCCAAGAAAATGCCATAAATTTTGAAATTAAATTTCACAAAATACAAATACACAGAAGTCCCTTTCAGAATTTCATGTTTCTCTCCAACACTTCACATTTACCTTAAATGAAACCCACTTTCCCTCAAGTTCTAGCATTTGAAGTATTTTCTTTAAGTTTTCACTGTTGGCATTTTGACCGGTTTTATAAAATTACTTGTCTACTACTCTTATGTGAATGTTGGTATTTAGTACATAGTATTTTATAGACACTTTGGCCTCAGAACTCCAAACACAACCAATGTTGTTGAAGCAGACGGGATTAATGAATCATGATCAGTGTCTATTTTTCCTAAGCAAAGTAGACCAAAATCAGTGTGTCACTTTCTAGAAGATAAACCACAAAGAAAGAAAACACGTTGTATTTGAAAATCCTCAGCTTAAAGATCCTTTATTTAAAAATCTTGCTTGTTTCGGGGTGCCTGGGTGGCTCAGTCGTCAAGTGTCTGCCTTCGGCTCAGGTCATGATCCCAGGGTCCTGGGATCGAGCCCCGCGTCGGGCTCCCTGCTCCATGGGAAGCCTGCTTCTCCCTCTCCCACTCCCCCTGCTTGTGTTCCCTCTGGGGAGAGGGAGAAGCAGGCGTCCCGCTGAGAAGGGAGCCCGACGCGGGGCTCGATCCCAGGACCTTGGGATCCTGACCTGAGCCCAAGGCAGACGCTTGACGACTGAGCCACCCAGGTGCCCCAATAAATAAAATCTTTAAAAAAAAAATCTTGCTTGTTTCTATAAAAGAATGGGGATACAATGGCCCCTCAGTGTCCCCAGACAAGGTAAGAGCTGTGTTGAATGTTCACGTATGGCTGTAATCTCTGCTCTACTTAACTAGAATGAATCAGAACCCAACCGCTGACTTACCTTTTCATGCTCCTCTCTGAATCATCACCCAGTTAATGCAAACAAGTAATGAGTCACCCTCTGCTGTTCCTTCAAAGGCTGAGTCCTGTCTGGACCCTGTACCATTCCCACAAGGGCAGAATTCTAATACCTGGCCGAGGGTGGGTTCTGTGTGGGTAGGATCTGCTTCTTCCTCAGCACTGCCTCTGACCAGGAAGAGGGAAGAAAGGGCAGGGCTTTTGTTGTCCAGTAATTCTGTTTCACTGAAAGTTTTAAAAATCATGCATATTCTGCCCTGCCTTCTTCATTCTTGGGAGTACTTGAATGATCCCCAAAAATGCCTGTGTGTGTTTCAGACTCTGATTGTTAACAGTTTAGAAAACGAGTTCTAAGCAGCTGGCTAATGGACGAAACTTTGAAACACAATCCAAGTATAAATTGGGAATACTGCTTCTTCTCAAACAGGACCAAATTCGACAGAGGAATGCTCTGGTCAGACTGGGTGGCTGCCAGTGATGGTGAGGGGAGCCCCGCCCTGGTCTAGGTATTATCAGTGCAGGCAGCCCTGTAGAAAAGCAGGACTTCTGAAACACATGGGTTATTCTCTTCGAGAGCATGATTTAATATTGGAGACAAAGACATTCTGCAGAATGAACCAGATAACACTCAAGAGTGGGTGATGGAAAGAGCTAGACAAGCATGTCCATCCAAATTGGACACTACAAGAAGTAGAATTCAGATGCTCCATCCTGAGTAAGGAACTGGCCCAGCTGTGGAAGGCGTTGGTGGAACAGGGCACATTGGCTCTGGCTCCTGAGTTCAGCCCTTAAAACTCTCTGCTTCAGAGCAGAGTCCTTATATGCAAACAGAAAAGTCAAACCCTGAGACTAAGAGGAAACGGTATCTTCTCAGAGGTCAAATTTGCTGAAACTTTTGAATAAGGAACAAAAGGGCAAGCGGACCAAAGACCCTGGCGAAATCAGGACCCTGTCCCCTGAAGCCAATGACTGAGTGGGAAAATAATTTCATATCCGCATGCCTGGATTTTAAGTGCAGAAAGCAATATAGTGTGGCAAAACTATGGGACATAAATTTAATAAAATGAGTTTTATGAGTTGGGGCATGGCAGAGCTTTCCCTAATTAAACTTTACCCTCACGTTATACGGCAATTTTCTTCTTTTTGAGGCCAGCCTACACTTTATTTCTTAACTTCCTGTCATTCCTTTTATTGGCAAAGCAATTGTTTTTACTAAAACCAGTGGACAGAGCTCATAAAGTGATGTTGTTTTGCCCGTACTCTGCATTGCTGAAAGATAGGAGGAATAAGTACATACTTTTGGAGGAGAAATAAGCCACCTAAGTATTACTCATCATAGTAGATTGTGCCCGTGATTATAATTTTAAACTAGGTTTTCTGGGTGAAGATCGGAAAAATATCCCTTTTAATATAGGAAAACAATGTTTGCTTTTGGACATATTATAGGAAATAGATTTCAGATTAAAATATTAACTAGTAGAATTGAAGGAAGATGTCCCCCAGAGGTCCTTAAATATATTCTCTTTGGTCAGAAAATCATACCTAAACCTATCATGACTGCTAAAAGCATTGCATGAAAGCACCTCCAAGTGTCTTATTAACACCCATAGCTAAAATTGCTACCTGGGCCTATATCTGCAGGGAACATAAACTTGTGATAAAAGTCGCTAGAAACTTCTACCATAAAAAAAAAGTGTTTTAAGTTTCATGATTAACCATCCTTATCAGTTATTGAAAAGTTAGTCAGTTGTATACTGAGCACTCTCCATTGGTAAAGTACCAGTACCAAGCAGACTTTCATAATTTAAGGCAAAATCCACCTAAAAAGATCTTGGTGACAAAGTTTTACAAATCACTTGCTTTATTATATGGATTAACTTTACTTTAGACTAGATAGATAGACATTTAGGAGAACGTTTAGATTAATGAGCTCTAGTCCATTCAAAAAGAGTCGTATTGTCATTTGTAGAAGGGGATGAAACACATGAGACCATTAGATATAGTTTTGTTGTTTCTTTTAGATAAAAGACCCTAAACTGAGTGTAGTGATAAAACATACTACATTCTTTGAAGTCAATATTTCCCAAGATATCAGTGTAGTCTACCTGCTGGGATTCTATAAAGAAATGCTGAGTGGCGTTGGCAATCGCTTCAGACTATTTTCTTTGAAAAAATAAAAATGATTCTGATTTATGGACCACCAGATGCTATGTTGAATGCAGTTGTTACAAGGAGACCACAAGAACTTCAAAGCAGCTTGTCCAAGATGGTTTCGTGAGGCAGTCTCTGTAAGATTAATTTGTTTTCGTTATTTGATTGTTTTTCACGAAAAAAAACCCAAAAAGCTTCCAGGGATTTGGGCATCGTGAAGCAAGTGGGGAGCTGAGCAGGACAACAGTGGTGTTGAAACTATAGGGGTAAATAGAGAAGAATCTGGAGAAGGGGATCCTGTTCATCAACATTACAGTTTTTCTCCCAGAAAGAAAAGTTTTTGGATATAAATATAGGTGGATTACTTGCTGTGGGCTATGTTACATAGAACCTAAATAAAATGATGGCAAGTGTTGGTTCAGTCGTGTCTTTCAATGTCACAATATCGGCTTTTTCTTAAGTTCCAAAAGCAGAGTAGGAAAATTTAAAAACAAACCGGTGTTCAGGAATATTTTACTTACTATTTTAATAAACCTTTGTTTATGCCTAGAGGTGCCATTAAATTACCAGGCAGACGTGAATATACAGCTCACTGGGGACTGGCATTGACGCGGTGAATATTGCTGGGCGTTTCACTCGAGGCTCACTCACTGTTCTGTTTACACACAGCTACTGGACACAAGATTGGAAACACAGTTTGTGCTTTGTTTATATCCCCATTGTTTTTCTATCAGACTTGGAGAGGAATAGCGATAACAGGTTTGAAAAAAATATTTAAGACATCTCTAGTCATTTTTTCTGTGATTACAGTAGAAGATAATTTAATTTTTTTTTCATTTGAAGAATTGACTGAAAATACGGCGGTTGATGCTGGATAGTATGATGCCTCACAGGTTCCCAGCCTACCGTTCAGAACTTGGCCTAAGAGTCAAAGGATAGGAGACTGGGTGTAATTGGGAGGATAACTGAGAAGAAGCCAATTTCCACTTGTACAAATATATGCCAATTATTATGTATTTCTAAAAATCAATCAGAACATTGCCATGAAATCTGAGCCTAAATGTGTTTGGAACATTACCTCTAATTATAATATTTAGATTGTAAATAATTCATCACGTATCAGTACAATGGATTAATGACATGACATTTCTTTTGATGGGCAGTCTTGATTTTTTTTCCCCCCAGCTCTTAAAAAATAAGAATGCAGGGCACCTGGCTGGCTCAGTCGGTGGAGTGAGTGACTCCTGATCTCGGGGTTGTGAATTTGAGACCCACGTTGGGTGTAGAGATTACTTAAAAATGAAATCTTAAAAAAAAAAAGAATGCTACCAAGAAACCGAGACTCATAGCTGTTGATTTTTTTTTTAAGTTTACAATGCAAATCTGAGGTTAGAAATCTATTCAATGATTTAAAATGCAATTTTATATTGCTTTCAGGTGCTAGAAGCAACTATCACAGCAGAAGGATAATAATCAGAAAGCCATGCTGGCAAAACGGAGCTGTTTTCCTCTGCTAAATGGAAGTCAGAGAGCATTCTTAACTTTAAGAACTGGTGAGACTAAATGCATAACTTCCCACTGTGGCTCTCAGAACTGTCAGCGATGGTTCTGTCTGACTGCCCAGCATAGCTTGGGAACCGTGGTTATTGAAAGCCTGTCTTCCTTACTTTGAAAATGTCAATGATCCATGAGCCAGGCCAAAAACTTGAGTAATTACTGAATTTTTCTAGTATCACAAATAATAGAATGAGTCTATAGTAATTACCGCCAATTACGTATAATTTTATGTATGTTGTATGGGGATAAATGCTAAAAATAAATATTGGATAAAATGCAGAGAGGAAATGTAAACCGTTAACATCTTTTGAGATTGCAATTCTGGACATATCTATTCAGTTTACAAGTAAACACACCCTTTCACTGAGCCATTCCATAAAAATAAAACTATCAGCACATGAGGGTGTGTGTGCAAGGATGTTTACTGTAGCTTTGTTCATAGTGACAAAAATCAAAACACAAAGGAGTGCTCATCTCTAAGGGTGCAGATACGCAAACTGTGGTTCATCCATACCACGAAAGAGAATGTGGTAGATCCATATTAGTTGATTTGGAGGGATTTTTACTTCGTGTGTTCAAGTGAGAAAAACAGTTTTCTAACATTTTTTTTTTTTTTTTGTGGTAGTGGTGAAGGGCAATGGAGAAGAGAGAGAAAGGAGGGAGATAAACAATTGAACAAAATGTTTTAAAAGTATCCTCAGTAAAATATGTGTATAATATGATCCTAGTCACTCAAAAATTTACATATAGGTCTGCAAATGTGAGTCTGATTGTAAGAGTCACCAAAATGTTAATAGTGGTTATCTTGTCTTGGGTGAATTTTAGTTTCTTTCTTAACCTTTTTTGTTGTTGTTGTTGTTCTGGTAGACTACAATTTAGCATATTTTATTTCTATAGTAAGATAAAAAGGCTTAAAGAATTATCAGTAAAATAGCAATTTCAATGTTATAAATAACACTTAAGGAAAAAACTTTAAAAAGTACATAATATATAAACAGGTTTTCGAAAGGTTAAAAACTGATATTATGTTTTCACATATGAGGCTTAGTATATACTCCAGACAACTGGTAATTTTTTTTTAATTTGGCAGATTTTTAAAAATTTGCCTAAAGAATTTATATTATGCTGAAACGTTATGGCCCAAGTACATAAAGTAGACCATTTGCAAACTCTACTTCTGTTCAAGGGCCCTTAATACCAACTAGATGATCTGTCTAAATTGGATACTCAGGCTTGGAAAGGTTGGGTTTGATACAGAGAGCCAGAATGTATAGCAGAGTCTATTCCTCCTGGGTCAGGAGTTAGGTTCCAATTTCTTCCCAGGACTTGAAACATGCAAGCCCAAGGTTTCCAACAAACCCAAAAAAGCCATCTAGAGATATGTGTGTATCACAACACCATGGATTTTTCTTGGCTTTGAATATGGTGAAATGAATATCTTGGTTGCCATCTATAGAAATAACAGTAATATCTCCTTAGGGGGGAAGAAAGATCTTTTTCCTCCACCTTCTAAATTCTTGCCTGAAGTCTTTACAACACAAGACAGATTAATAAGAGAAAAACATACACGTTTATTTAACATGAGTTTTATGTGACACAGAAGACTTCATAAGGAAGTAAGACCTGAAGAAGTAGAAAAACCTGAGTGCTTTTTACATGAGGCTTGATGAAGGGAGGGCGAGTTGTAGGAAAATGTGGTAAGAAAAGAAAGGGTTGGGGAAGCAGCAAGGCCCACTCATTCAGATTCTTCTGGGTATCCCTCAGTCTTCCCAGGTAAGGCTGTTCTTTCTGAGGGAGGCACCCCTCATATGGGGATTTTATGACCTGCTTCAGGAGAAGGTGAGAAAGTTCCACCTGCCCTCTGCCATTTCTTAAGTCTTTCAGCTTGAAGTATTCAATATGCCAAGGTGTCATATGTTGGGGTATGGGGTTCTGAACCCCATCACCACCATTTGCTGATCATTAAGGATGGGCCAGGCACTGAGATAAGTGCTTTCTATGCATCATCTCATTGAATGCTTCAACAACAGGCAAGCCATGTTATTTTCGCATGACTTGCTCTCACTTCATTCAGATCTCAAACAGCAGGTCCTCCGAGATGCCTTCCCTTGTCACTAAGGGAACATCTAAGCACGGGTGTGGTAGTACTAGTTCAGAGCCTCTGAATCTTCTAGAACTTCTTAGGCACTCAGTCAATATGTGTTGAATGAATGAATGGTTTTAATTTTTCCAATAATGTGAGGTCATAAGCCTCTACTGCTCTGTTTCCTTTATTCTTTCACTTATTCATTCAACAAATATTTATTAAGCACTGACTATATTCCAGGCCTGTTCTAGGCCTTTGGAATGTTCCCCTGAACAAAGAAACACAGTTCTTGCTTTCTTGGAGCTTACTTTTTAGTCATTAAAATATTAAGTTCTTTTTGTTCCACATAGTTTCATTGGTTGCCATAAAAGTAGGAACAAATAAATAGACACTGTCCCAGTTGCCTTTTATGGCATTTTATTTTATTTTAATTTTTATTATTTTTAAAGATTTTATTTATTTATTTGACAGAGACAGAGATAGCGAGAGCGGGAACACAAGCAGCGGGAGTGGGAGAGGGAGAGCAGGCTTCCCCCCGAGGAGGGAGCCCGATGTGGGACTCGATCCCAGGATCCTGGGATCATGACCTGGGCCGAAGGCAGACGCTTAACGACTGAGCCACCCAGGCACCCTTCTATGGCATTTTAAAATGTAGATATGCTCCTTCCAGAATTATAGAAATTAGCAAAACCTTTACATTTCATTTTTTGTAAATATTTAATCCTATACTTGAGTACTTGGCCAGTCTTAGGTGGCTGAAGAGGTAAAATGGACTTATTATAAGCTAATAATAGAAATGTCTATTTAATAAAACCGTTGTCCTAATAAGTAAGGTCATGATAAAGAAGTCAAGGAAGAATTAATTTTGAATCCATTTTCTCTATTCCTTGGTTGTATCATTAGATTTTAACAATTGAAAAAATGGTTTTACCAAGCTTAAAATATTACATTCCATACATTCTCTTCTTAGGAAAAAAAGAATGTTCTATAACTGCCTATGCACAAGCTCTTATCAGGAATCAAATAACTTGATTTATTTGTTTGGTTTTGAACCCAACGTTAACCCTGGGTAAATGTGCTTGGAGTCAGACACTACCCTGAGTTTTCTTATCAGTAAAATGGGGATAATAATATCTGCCCTGTCTATGCTATAGGAAGGTAAGGAGCAAATGAATTCATGTGGATTTTCATGACTGTAATGTACTACATACAATTATATATAAAATATAATTTTTTGATAAAACTTTAAGAAACAAAAATGGAGCCTTTAACAACATCTATACATAGGTAAACAAGTTTAGAATGAGAAAAATTAAATTTAGTGATAATTTTCAAATATGCTCCACCTTTATGAAATGAACGCCAGACTTCAAGAATAACCAATTTCAAGTCTGTATTGGTCAGTAAAGATAGTATAAGAATAAAAATAAGTAAGAACAAGAATAAACCAAGAATTTACTTCATTGCCAGATCAAATTTATAGCTCTTGTAGAATGCCAAAAGGCAAGCTCAGACTGCTAGGAAATTGTATCTTTTGGTATTTTTCCTTGATAATTGAACTGGGTAGAGTAATATAAACACAAAAAGTAAGATGTTATACAATGTAGGTGGAGAGAAGATTTTGATACAAAGCACAGGATTAAAACTGATGTTTGGCATTTATGGGATAATCCCCTACAGAAGATGTGTAGGCAGGGAGGATTGGTCCCACAGCTGGGCTTTTCCCCATTTTACATACAGGGCCTCTCCTACAATCCGCAGCTGTCTTAGACAATGTCCAGCACACCTGATCCCCCAGGGGCATAGTGACCTTTTATCTTTTCTATCAATTGTTGCCAAATTCTCCTTAGCTTCTTTGCACAGGGCTTCCCACACATCAAGCAGCAGGTGTTTGCTAGGGTTGGAGAGACATAGGAGGTACACAGCATCTACTGTCCTGGGAGTGTCAATGGCCCCTTCTAGAGGAAGAGATGCTTAAAGCTGAGTCCTGAAGAGTGAGTAGAAATTGTGCCGAAGAGAAAAGCCACTAGGGGAAGAGAAGACGAACTGAATTAGTGAAACAGAAAAGGTTCCAGATTACAGAAGGCCTCATACTTTATGCCAAGGAGGTTGGATTCAGTCTGATAGGCCAAGAGCACCTTGGCGGGTTTTAAGTAGAGTAGTTAGGAACTGAGATTTGGGTTCTACATAAATAAGGTGACTCAGCTGCAGATTTGACATGAGGAGGAGTAGAAGGGATGGCGGATGGTTAGATATAGGAGCCCAACTGGGAGGCTATGTAATAGTTCCATGTTTCACTAGTGACCATAGTAGCTGCACACAAAATAGCAAAATTAATTTCAGCAACATGCATCAGGGAAGCCTTTAAATTGAGAACATCCTTTTATAGCAAATATGACAGGAAGTGAGAGAATGTTACCAATTCGCTTTTTGACTCTGCCCAGATTCCACAAAATGAAATGATGGTGCAGGGGGCAGAGATGCAGGCAAGTGGTGCTTTGGTCTTAGTACATGGACTTGGTAACAACTTGCCTCTGTGTCTAATCTCTCCCACCCCACTAAGATAAAGGGACAGAGATGAAAAACATGTGGAGATGGAATACAAGGGACTTGAGGATTGGCTGCAGGGGGTGAGAAAGAGAAGACACTGGATGGCTCCCCAGTTTGTGATTTGGGGTGACTGGGGAAGCAGGGTTGTTGAGAATGCTTAGGCTGGCATTTCTCAAAATAAAACTTCCATTAGAAATGAAAGCAAATAAAAGCAAGAGCATAAAAGCACAGCAACGCATAATTTTATGTGATATGGGTTCCTAGTTTAATTAATTAAGATCTAGATATTAATTGAATAGTTGACTGGCTATCACAGTTCAGGAAACTTCCTTGGATATTTTTCCCTACTATCAACTTCAATTCTCTTATTCACTCAAAGGAAGAGTCAGGTTCATGTGTAAGTTTCCCGCAGACTGGTAGGAATATATATTATTTATATATATAATTATAATATATAATTAATCAGCTGATAGGATTCCCAGATTAGAGAATGACAACTTTATAGGAGATGCCAACTTCTTATCCCGACAGTTCAGGACCTGCAATGGGTTAGTTAATTGAAAAAGGCTGTTAAAGCAGGGATATCTATGGATTATATTTTTCCAAGTCTAGGTTTATATATACCTCATGTGTTATATGTGCATAGATACAGATATGTGTATATACATATATGCGCTAAAAATATAAATGTCTATTCAATTTTTCAATCTTTTGATTTAAGGCTAAGGCTTTTTCTTTGACTTTTGCACCGCCTTTCTTAAATAACCACAGCCATATGCATCATGTACAATTTTCAGTTTCCATTTCTTTAAGTTGCAATAAGAATTGTGAGGTAAAGGTGCCCGGGTGGCTCAGTCGGTTAAGCATCCAACTCTTGGTTTCAGTTCAGGTCATGATTTGAGGGTCATGAGATAGAGCCCCCCATGGGACTGTGTACTCAGCAGGAAGTCTGCTTGAGATTCTCTCCCTCTGCCTCTCCCCTCATACTCTCTCTTTCTCAAATAAAGAAATCTTTTTTTTTTGAGAGAGAGAGAGAGAGAGAGAGCGCACGTGCGCTTGAGCAGGGAGAAGGGCAGAGGGAGATGGAAAGAGAGACTCTTAAGCAGGCTCCATGCCCAGCGCAGAGCAGGCCTGAGATCATGACCTGAGCTGAAATCAAAAGTCGGACCTTTAACCAACTGAGTCACCCAGGCACCCCAATAAATAAATCTTAAAAAAAAAAACAATTGTGAGGTAATGTCAATGCAGAATCTTAGCTTTTTTTGTGGATTTTCCCCAGAATTTGCTGGTGTCTTACCCACATATATATGATAGCAATTTTAAGCAGTGTTTCCAGAGTATTCTAGTTAGTCTTCATAGAAACAATAAACCTCTTTCTTTTGTATTCATATTTCATTAGTCTAGGTAACATTTAATTAAATAATACAATCCAAACAACAGGTACAAAATATAAAAACCAGCTTGGGCACAAATGCAACTGACTTTTGGTAAGAGAGTTTCTGCTATATTCCTGAATAACTTCACATTAGCATATGAGAACAACTCCCAAGCAGCCCTTAAGTGGAGTGTAGGAATTTGAACCGTCTGGGTGGAATCTGGACTCTGCAGTTTACTAGCTGTGTAAGTTATTTATTGAGTCAGCTGTCTATTCTTTCTGAGCCCTGATTTCTTGGAAGACAGCATGATAATCACAATTCCCAAAATTGAGCATTAAGTGAAATGACTGGATGAACTCATCTAAGAGTTCCTGGGACAGTGTGGATACTAGATAAATACTCGTTTCAGTCTTTGTGAAAGAAAGAGAAAATTTTCTATCATCATCACCTCTTCCAACTCTTTTTGTTGATATTATGTATCGTTATCGAAAGTTCCACTGAAAGAATTTACACAGTTGAATCAAACTGATTTAATATAGGAAATAAAAGTTTCTTAGGATATGCCTAATGAGTTATCCTAAATCACTTGAAAGTGCTACAGAATAAAAATCAGGTGAGTATTTCTAAAGCAAGTAACAGGATGAACATTTCATAGGCTCACATACCACTTTGTTCCATGTCTCCCCTCCCCACCTTTCTATAGCAATAACAACTGGTAACTGGAGAATAGGAGAAAAAGGAAGGCGAGGGTGCCCTCAATACAACAGGTTCATTTCAGAAAACTTCTCTTCCCTTCCCCCCTTCTTCTGTCCTCAAGAAAGTGTTATTCTCTTGGGGTGATAGAATTACGTTTCCCAACCCTTTGCTAGTTTGAATATTCATATACAACCATAAGAGGCCTATTCTTGGTTCCATCGTGAATTCTATTCTGGTCTTCTAGAAACCCCCTGTGTTGGGCCTTTGTGTGCTTTCATTTGAACACTGGGTCTGGTGATGATGGGGGAGGGTAATAAGGGCTATTTTCCCTCACAGAGATGTTATAAGGATAAATGAAATGATATTCATATAGCACTTTAGGATGTTCTTATAAAAGGCACCTTTGTAAATATGAAGTATTCTAAAAGGCCAGTGACTGCAACTTCTATTTAAAATAAAAATTGCTGACAACAATTTGAACCTTGGAAAGTAAACACATCAGCTTGAAATTGAAGTGCACTTTGCCAGGTAGCAGAAGGCTATTCGCATATCTGGGTCCTTATTGCAAATAAGGCTAAATGTTAGCATGGATCACTGTGTACAGTTCATCCTGCTCTGCTATTTGGAAGCGTCTAAAGGCAATGACCTGGTCCTGTTTTCTTTGTGATCCAGGAACATCTGGAAGTGTGGCTTGGTCTTAGAACCTCCAAGGGCATTGCAGTCTATCTCAAGAAACGTCATATCAGAGACATCTTTAGGATGTTGAATTGCAGCAGGACCCAAGCCTGCTCTTGTGATTGATTCACTGTAGTCCCTTGGAACACGCTAAAACCATCCATCGAGGTTACTCTGAAACCAGGTCAGAATGAAAAACCTTCAACTTGGAGACAAGAGTAAAACTGTCATCTCTCAGGTGGCTATGATCTGGAACATGTTTGGAGCTGTGCATATGCAAACACCCCCACTCACAGTATATTGGGGGGTGTTCCAACATTGACAGGGTACTGGAGAGTTTTATACTCTAGCAAGCAAGAGATGGCCTAGGACCATTAGAAATCACACTCCAAGTTAGCATCTTGAGTGCAGAGGGCAATGACCTAGCAGTGGTGAAATCTGTGTGAGTTGACAGCCAAACCAACAAATGCAATAGGGAGAAGTAGGAAGCAAATAAGTCTTGGGGTACACAGCTCTGGTAGATATCCCAGGCAACTACATCATGGGACTTGCTGCTGGAATAGCACAGAATAAAGCTTCACAGATTCAGCAGTGCAAGCATAGGAATTTCAGTAAGAGGTGGAGAACAAGGATGCCAACCACTGAAAAAAAAAATAGCTTGTCAAAGGACCACAGCCTTGGCAGCTGTCTGTGCACCTGCTCACTTACAGACTCATTCTTTGCTCTCCGCTGTGAAGTTCTCCTGCAGTCATGTTTGCCTTCCTGATCTCAACATGTAATGGGGCTTGAAAACTCTGCTTGAAAACTCACAGAAGAAATATACAATCTAAAAATAACTAGTGACTTCACCACTGGTTGCTGATACACAGACAAATACACCAAAAATATCTGGAAATAATGTGCTTGTTTTTAGAATTTTGAATTTCAAATGTGGAGATTCTGATATTCTTTTTGGATCTGTTCATTAAGTAACTTTAGGGAAGGTGTCAACACTTTGGGTGGCTTCTGTATTTTTAAAATGAGACAAATTAAATGGATGAAGGAAAGTGGGAGGTAAAGGTGTCCAGTTATGGAATGGATAAGTCACAGGAATAAAAGTCATAGCATAAGGAATATAGTCAGTGATACTGTAATAGTGATGCATGGGGACAGATGGTAGCTACATTTATGGTGAACATAGCATAACACATAGACTTGTTGAATCACTATGTTGTACACCTGAAACCGATGTAACACTGTATGTCAACTATATTCAAATAAAATTTTTTTTAAAAAGAGGAAAATTGTAGAGTATTTCCTCTGAGCAAAGATTCTAGAAAGGTATTAGCTGTCTTGTCATCATTTTAGGTTTTTCATTAAAAGCCTGAGACTGTCATACTATCCTGTTCCTAAGTCCATTCCACAAATATTAATGTTTAGGAACACTATTGACTTTTCTCCTCTTTAAGAACAGGAAGAAGGACAAAACAGAAAGGGGAAAGAATTAACTTTATTGACCATTAACTCTACCGTGGGGTGCTTTCTCTATATTTAATCCTCATGACCATCTTATGATGTAGGAATTATTAACCATGGCACATGTCACTAGAAAGTGGAGAGGTCACTTGCCTCTAAATGAGGTAGTATGAGATTTTTATGCAATTCTTAAAGTAAGAATGTCTTTCGTATGATTTTTGAGAACTTAAGTTTGTCGGACATTAACTCTGCTCTGTGACAATTCTGCTCTATCAATGAAGAAACACACCTGTAACTGTGGTTAGGTAATTGACTCAAATGGTGGGTGTGGAGTTTGAAGCCTCCAGGTTTTCAACTCCCTTGCATTCTTAAGTGTTTTAAAGTAAGGCATTTCAAATGGGTTTTAGAAGTGTATTCATCTGTAATCACCACTTAGCCTTCAAAATAAATCTTTAGGTAGATGACTAAAATGATCATGAGAAAGTGATAAAGCATGAAAATGGGATCATTTAAAACATGTTTGTTCTTTCCTTCTTTATTGTTTGTAGAGTGTTTGGTTTTAGGAAATTCAACAAGTAGGAATAATACTTTGACATGTGATAGACCCCAGCTGTTTGCAATGTGGTACCAAGAGAGGAGGCATATGATTTCAGGAAAAAAAAGGGGAGGGGGCAAACAGACTTTGCAAAGCACTCTTTTTAAAATTGCTTTTTGCTTTGTTCTAGAAAGCAATACAAAAACAGATTTATCTTGTTTTGTGGTTAGTCATTTCTTAAAGTCTCAAGGTTTATACTTTGCTTTCTTGGATTAGGCAGTCAGTGGATGTATAGGCATGCTTCCTATAACGTATACCTCAAGCGTAGGGACTCAAGTTGTGAAGAAATCAAAATATTTGTCAGATATTCCCAGCTCTTTATGAAGTTAACCCAATGAAGACAGACCCATAACCAGAGGAAATGATGATCTTACTCTTTGAGAAAATCCCAGTCTTCTTACAAGTCCATCAGAGCAGAGAACCAGAAATAGCTTTTTAAAAAGATATTTTAGTTTAAAACACAACAGATGACAAATCCAGTCCCGGAGCCCTCTGAGGATTTGGCTACCAAACACTGATGTATCGCAGCAACATTTATCTTGTAAGTCATGTTAATGATATTCTCAGAGCTCTGTGTTTATTGTTTAACACTGCTATCATTTATTGATGACTAATGGCCAATAAACAGAGCCTCTTGCCTTTACTCTGACTTCTAGTCAGTATTTATGGATTAAGCCCATTAGTCTCCTTTAGAAAGCCATTGAGACAACGCAGCTGGTACCCAGCTGAAGAGGACATGCAAAAAGCATCTGCCACTCAAGGAAAGACAAAGAAGTAAACTTGTTGGGAAGATGTGCTATAGCAAGCCCAAAGAAGCACTTAAATATAAGTACTATTATGACCAGGAGGATCGAGGAGTATGGCTCACGTTTTATTCCAGCGTCTATCTTTAATAGTCTCCACATTCTCTAAAACTGAGAGTTCCATGAGAGACTATAGAATACAGTGGTTGAGATTACTTTAAGGAACATAAGTGCTTAGGCACTTCAGAATGTGGAAATAAAGGAATGACAAGAAAATGTAATTACCGACACAAATGGTAAAAGGAAGATAGCACACAATTCATAGAAAAATACACCAAAAAGACACAATAACTAAAATGCTCAAAACTTTTTATTAATTCATATACCACATAAGGAAAGAGGAAAAAATATTAGTAGAGTTTTCCCCTTCTCTAATCTTAATTTAAAGATACAATAGTTCCCCCTTTCCCTTGGTTTCGCTCTCTGCAGTTTCAGTTACTGAGGTCAACCCCAGTCTGGAAGCAGATGATACTCCTAATAGCCTCAGAAGGTCAATAGTAGCCTAACACGGTCACACAATGCCTGCGACACCTGCCTCACTTCCTCTCATCACAGAGGTATCTTACTATCTCACATCATCACAAGAAGGGTGAGTATGGTACAGTCAGGTATTTTGAGAAAGAGACGACATTCACATAACTTTATTACCATATTACCATATAGCGAGTAGCGTTGTAACTGTTCTATTTTATCATTAGGGATTGTCGTCCATCTCTTACTCTGCCTAATTTATAAATTAAATGTTATCATAGGAATGTATGTGTAGGAAAAGACAGTGCATATAGGGTTCGGTCCTATATACTCCTGCAGTTTCAAATATGTGTTAGGGGTTTTAGAAAGTATCCTCTGTGGATAAGGGGAGGGATACTGTATGCTTGGGTTATTGATGTACTGTTACATTATATCCACTTTGCAGCTAGCACCTGTATACTTAGGAATTCACTTTATCTTTCAAGTGAACTCCTAAAGGCTTAAGATGACTCTAAATCTCTAAAGGTTTTATACTTTCCCGAAATTGAGTTCTGTATCTAATAATCTTTGCCACTAAAACAGCTCTTCTGGGAGGGTATGTCCCAGGGTACGGTACATGGAAGAGAGAACGCTGTGAATAGGAACTGTGACCGGCTGACCCAGCTCTGTCACTGGGCAGTGTGCAATTTTTAGGAGGAGCACAATTGGTTCTTGTTGGTATAATGGGCATACTGGATGAGAACTATTTTAAAGTTCACCTCTGGTTTTAAATTTCTAAAATTCCAAATAGACAAATGCAAATAGAATCGATTCTCTAGCAATCTTTTTTGATTAAGCACTCGTGGCAAAACATGTGAATAACTTCTATCCAGAAATGAATGACTCAACCAGGACAGTCAAACTGTTTGTCTTATCTGAATTACTTCTGTCGATCTCTATATATGCTCACACTGCTTTTCCTCTATGCTAAATTGTCTTAATTCTCTTTAACTTTACTTATTTCATTCAGCCATATATCTGTCTTCTAGATATTTTTTTCTATGTTTGTGTTCTTGATCTTTGGTTGGTTTTATTTCCTCTGCATTTTTCCTATATTCCAGAAAGGAACAAAAACTATGTCAGAACAACCTCTGGCTACCCAAGGACATAACTTTCTAGATGAAGGTACTAATTTCCATCCATATACTTTTTGGGTTCGGGTCTTTATATTGTATTTTCAGGAAAGTGTTGCTTATTTGGGGTTGATGCAGGCAAATTTGTCAGTGGGATTTTATAATAAATTTCCACTTACTCCCTAGCAAAGTTTGTAAGCTGCACCCAGGAGTAGACAGATCCAGGGAGTTATTTTAGGGTAGGAAGAACTTAAAAGTCAAAGGTTAAACTTAAGGACCTTAACTTTTTCTTATTTAAGGTTTATAGTATAGGGATGGGGTGGCAAACTTCTTTTAAGAGGCAAATCTCTGTAATGGGCCAGATAATAAATAATTCTGGCTTCACTGGGTGATAAAATCACTTTGCAACTAGTCAACTCTACTGCTGTAGTAAAGGAGCCATAGACAATACTAAAAAATTGGGCAAAGGTGTGACTAAGTTTCAATGTAACTATTTATAAAAACAGAATTTGTTTTTATTTACAAAAACAAGGCCTTTAGTTTGCCCACTCCTGGTATAGTACAAATACTAGGCTAGCAATTTGGACATGTGAATTTAAGAGCTCTGCTTTGATAAGCTGTATAGATCAGGAAATGCCATTGGTCTGGCTATTCAACTCTTTCTTTCCGGAAAAACACAACTGCAACGGCCCCTGAACTAGAAAAAGAAAGTTCTACTTCCTTTGGAAAATAGCAGCAGTACTTGTTTTCTTCCTCATTGTCCTAGAGTTTCAATCCCGGTACCCAGGGCCACTTAAAATTCGTGAGCCAGCCTCAGTGCCGATGCTAAGAAATGCAGTTTATTCAAAAATAAGACTTACAGATACAGCCTGGCTGGTGTGGCTCTAAGGTATCTTCAGATTCAGCTTCTGGCCTCCAGGCCAGACTCTTTCTTTCTCTCAATATGCACAAATTGGATTTACCAAGACAAGTAGGCCAACCACAACAGCTTACTCCCATCTTATTTTTCTACTTCATAATTAATCACTTTTCTTCAAGGCAGTCAAGGGAGGAAAGTACATGAAGCACTGTCAGCCAGCTGCCCAGGTAGTGGTGGGGCCTTGAAGGTACAATAAGGCCCATGAGTGTTGAAGATGTACCGAGATTGTTGTGATAGATGTTTTCCAAGAACTTGCGATAGAGGATAGCTGTGGAAAAAACCACTAGGACCACAGCTGCATGTAATGAGCATATGGGTAGCTGTAGATGAAGGTTCAAGTATTTAGGTGTACTGTTCAGAAATGTTTCATTGCCTCAAGAGTAGCATGCAACAGTTTGGAAGGAAAAATGAAGAACTGGTCAAGAAGGCATGAACAGGGGCACCTGGGTGGCTTAGATGGTAAAGGGTCTGCCTTTGGCTCAAGTCATGATCTCCAGGTCCTGGGATCTTCATCGGTCTCCCAGCTCAGCGGGGAATCTGCTTCTCCCTCTCCCTCTGCCTCTCCCCCTGCTTGTGCTCTCTCTCTCTCTCAAATGAATAAATAAAATCTTAGAAAAATGAAGACAACAATAAAAGCAAATGATGAAGATCAATATTTTATTTGACATTGATAATCTCACAATAAATGATGTAGAAAATTAAAACAAAGGCCACAAAATAATCAATCTATCATCAGTGATTCAGTTTCTACTGTGTAAGTTCAAAACATTTTATGAGTTGAAAGCAATAATTAGGCATTATTCAGCATTAGCAATTCACTTTTTGATCACTCTTTAGATCAAGAGATTACTGCTTACTTTTCTAGTTTTCAAAAATGCGTAACACATTAATTAAGATTAGGAAACTCAAAATAATAGTGATACAGAAGATAGAAGTTTGTTTCTCTCTCATATACATACAATCTGAGGGTAGGCAGTCTAGAGCAAGTAGGGCAGCTCCACAAGATGCCTTTTGTGCTCTGCCAGTCTTGGTGGAAAGACAGATGCTGGGATTTAAGCCTTTCCATCTGCATTCCAGCTAGCTAGAAGAGAAAGGTACAAAGAGGTGAACTTCCCTTTTCTTTGAGGTTCTTCCTAGAAATCAGGCCCTTCCAATTACATTCCATTGGTGGAACTTGGTCATATGCCAACTTACCAGCTACTAAGGAAACTGGAATCTTTTTCTGGCAGCATGTGCCCAGCTAGAATCAGGAGTTCTATCACTAAGAAAAAAAGGAGAATATGGACAAGGGGAGACTGCCAGCAATCCCTACCACCCATTCTGATTACACAGCTCTTGAATCAGCCAACCCAATCTGTTCTTCGAAACATGCAGCCTTCGGGAGCACCGAGAACCTCGTAGAATGTACACAAGTCTGCAAATTACAGAGACGTAAGGTTTCTAAGTTTCTTTTAGATCTTTGTTTGTTCTTAAATCAGACTTATTACTCCAGTTGATGCCCAATCTTACAGGACAATCAGAGATACAGCTATACATAATTTTCTAGTAGGAGAAAAAAAATGTCCTCTGGAGAATTTTAATGTGTTTGGCATTTCTCTCAGGGATATGAAGTGGACAGCTACTCTATGAATGATCTTTGCCCTGCCCTAGAGGAATGCAGGCAGCAGCTATCTTTTCCCTAACAACCAACATTTTAAAAAATTACTCAGGTAATTATCATACATTAATTTTTTCTGATAATTGTAAGGTAAAGTAAAACATTTAAGCAACAAAACCTATATTATTCATGCTATTTTCTACACACACGCGCTTTTGAATTTTTCCTTCTTATCTCAGTCATTCTTTTTTTTTTTTTTTTTTTAAAGATTTTATTTATTTATTTGAGACAGAGAGAATGAGAGACAGAGAGCATGAGAGGGAGGAGGGTCAGAGGGAGAAGCAGACTCCCCGCTGAGCAGGGAGCCCGATGCGGGACTCGATCCCGGGACTCCAGGATCATGACCCGAGCCGAAGGCAGTCGCTTAACCAACTGAGCCACCCAGGCGCCCATCTCAGTCATTCTTCATTAATGGTACCAAGTTATGTCTTTGTTTTTAGCTTAGCTAGTTTTTCCAAGTGCTTCTGTGATATTGTTATGCACAGTGTTGGCTTTATTTCTTTTACTCTTTCTATCCTTCATCATTTATTAATGACACAGATTGTGTGATGAAGAGTTGTCAACATTATCATTTTTCTATATTTACAGGTATAATAACTGCATTGAAGTGGATTTGTCATCTAATAGTCTTAAATGATCCCTCTCTTTCGGGCTGCATTTCCCTCCATTATTTACTGTGCTTCCCAATAGCTTATCATCCACTGCTGTCTACTCTCCTCTTTGTCCTTAATTTCCTGAGACAGATTTCCACTTAAGAGACTGAGAAACTATTAGGTGGAGAGTTTCCACAAACCACAGGAGCATAAGGTCTTCTGTAAAGAGACACATTCACAGACTATGGGTTAAGGAAAGAAAGTAGCATTACATCTTTCACAGTGACAAACCCAGTTGCTATCAATGTGAAGAGGGCATAATGACCTTTGAATTGAGGGAATCTACATGCATAACTCTCATTAACACAAATACAATAGAAGCTAAGTGCCTAAATTCCTGTGCAGGAGAAAAGAGAAGTGGTTATACTCCTAGTCTAATGTAAAACACAACCTCTTATATTTGAGTTGGAATTTTCATAACTATTTAATATTAGTCTGTGTGTTGTTCTTTATCAAAGAAAAAAATATTACTCTATCTCTGTAAAACGTTTTAGCAACACTCAGAGAAGCTGATTACCATATATTTATTTTGGAAATTAGCTAGCTAGCTACAATATGTTTTCAAATTAAGTATGTATTGGTAGTATTCTGTTGTAATTGGCAAGACCACTATGTATCTTTATCTTTGTTATATTTAGAATACAGGAAAATAACTCAGCATTTTCTTTCATGGTAACATTTTGGGGCTAAAAATATTCATTAGCATAGAAGTATTCTCCAATCAAAACTATTGCTCTTAAATATACATCTGTTCGAAGGTTACATGACATGTCAAGAATTATGTCCTTATGGATTTTTCATTTAAATTGTAATTACTTCAAATAATTAAAAAAGCAAACATAAGACTTATTCAACTTCTCAAAAGAAAAATATAAAATCATATCATAATGCCATTGTAATTTTCACAAATCATCCACCAGTGATAAATGAATTATATGGGTTGACTACTGAACAAACAATTCCATCTAAATTAGGTTTCTATACATCGCTGGGGGGCTTTTTATTTAACTTGTCTGAATGGAGTTCTACACTTCCAATTTCCTTTTAAGTCCATGCTAAGACTTGAGTTCTCTCTCTCTCTTTTTAAAGATTTTATTTTTAAGTAATCTCTACACCCAAAGTGGGGCTTGAACTCACAACCCTGAGATCAAGAGTTGCATGCTCCACTGACTGAGCCAGCCAAGTATCTCAAGACGTGAGAAGTTCTTGATGGAGAGTGTGGGAGTTGGTTGAGTTAAAAGCATCATAAAGACAGGAAAGAGTTGGTAAAATCTGGGTGAAGTATGACAGTATAGGTAGCCAACTTGGAGCATTGGAAAGGAACCAGTTGTTTA
Source organism: Neomonachus schauinslandi (assembly GCF_002201575.2). Classification (NCBI taxonomy): domain Eukaryota; kingdom Metazoa; phylum Chordata; class Mammalia; order Carnivora; family Phocidae; genus Neomonachus; species Neomonachus schauinslandi. Next base: position 80,247,192 of record NC_058404.1, read on the forward strand.
ATCATGAACCTAAGAATTAATAGGGGCTAAATTTTAACCTTTTCATTTGTTTTTCATTTATCACTCACTTCATGTTATTAGATATTTATTAGGTTCAAAGACTCATTGCCTGGTATATACTTTGTTACTCAAGCCCATACTTACCATGGGAGACATTTATACCCTGTCTACACTAAACACTCATCTGCATATGATCTGAAACACCTGGTTTGGCTGTGTCAACACAGTAAACACTCAGAATATATGCTACCAACAAGTGAATAGACGGGGTGATATGGAACTGAAACAATTAAATTAATCCAGGAAAATTTTAACTTTGGATACATGGTATAATAACAAAGAGGTAAATCCTGCTTTTTTCTCTCTACATTATATCCTCTGATTCTGCACCAATTATTCCAGTCAATAAACATAGCAAATGTTTATTATATCTCATGGTACTATGTTAGCTGGTGTGGATGTCAGGGAAATAACAAAAAACAGAAAACCACAATCCTTATTCTTAAGAAGCTTCTAATATAGTATAGGAAAGTAGGTACACAAATAATTTTAATGTAATTGCAACAAGGGAGGAAATGCACACAGGGAAATATTATTTCTGGCTCAAGAGAGCAGGAAAAGCTTTCATAGAAGTTGCACAATTTGATGTGGGTCAAGGTATAAGGGAGAAAGTATCACAATATTTTTTGACACTGGTTATGTTTCTGACATATTTACTTATCATCATAACGGCCCATAAAGGTAGATATGACAATTACCCCCATTTTCAGATGTGGAAACTAAGGCTAAGGAATGTCAAGTGACTTTTCCAGAGTCACCTGGGAATAGCAGTAAGTAATAGAGTCAGGATTTTAACCTGGGCATTTGGATGCTTGGAGATATATTCTTTTTTTTTTTTTTAATTTTATTTATTTGACAGAGAGAGACACAGTGAGAGAGGAAACACAAGCAGGGGGAGTGGGAGAGGGAGAAGCAGGCTTCCTGCTGAGCAGGGAGCCTGATGTAGGGCTCTATCCCAGGACCCTGGGACCATGACCTGAGCCGAAGCAGATGCTTAACCACTGAGCCACCCAGGTGCCCCTTGGAGATATATTCTTATCACTAAGGTCCATTCCCTGAAGTTCTAAGGTCAAGCTTACTTAAGTTTGAAGCCTGAATCTGCCATTTATTGGTCATGGGGAAAATTTAGCTTATCTTTCTTCATTTTCCCATCTGTAGTATGAGGAAAATAATTCTTGTCATAGTTTAAATGGCAAACTACCATTGGGGAGTTACCAGAAGAAAACCTGGCTGGCCACTAAGAAATTACTTACTGTGGTGGTTTCATTACCATTCAGGGCCTGTTTCCCAGTTTTACAGGCTCAGAAGTTTGACCCTGTCAGCATCGCCAAGCTGACCAAATTCAGGGAGGCTCTCATGAACACAAAACCTATTGTGTGCCAGGCACCAGGTAGGAAGATATGAAATATTACCTGAGCAGAGAAGTGGTGTTATTAGAGTTACAGAGATGGAGAGATCAGTTATGTAGAGCCAATTGCAATGGTCCAGGTAAAAGGAAATGAACAATTGAACTAGGGTAGTACTAAAACGAACAGGAAGGGTTGCACACAAGTAAGTACAATTTTGGAGAAAAAAACCAAACTAATCTTGGTGAGTGATTAATTATAGACTAGGAAAGGAAGAAATCAAGAGGAATGCTGTGGTTGGAGTATGGTTAACTGGAAAGTGAGGATGCAGGGCTCAATCCCAGGACCTGTGGGGCTCAATCCCAGGAGCCTGGGAACATGAGCTGAGACAAAGGCAGATGCTTAACCAACAGAGCCACCCAGGCACCCCGAGAGCTGTACTCTTAAAAGAGAAGTAGCTGGTTCATGTTTTAAGCCTCTGTTTTGGGGTGGTTTGTTACACAGTGATAGATAATCAGAATATAGAGCTAGTCAATGCAGTATCTCTTTTTCTGGATCTGTCTTTATGTACTGCTTTATGCATCCCTTAAAGAAATCCTAAACCATAATATAGAAACAATCTTTTTAAAGAACAAATGGTCATTTCCCAGGTTAATATGGTCTGGGGATATAGAGGCTTTGCCTGTGCTCTAAATTCCTCCAAACCTCAGCTACTTGAGGGCAAAAAGATTTTATCTTCCCTCCCATCTTTATAGAAAGGGTCAATATTTATCTTCTCAAGTACTCAAGTTAGCCACTGTATGAATTTCCTATAGCCCCTGTAACAAATTATCATAAATTTAGTAGGTTAAAACCACATAAATTTCTTATCCTACAGTTTTAGAGGTCAGAAATCTGAAATAGGTCTTATTGGGCTGAAACTAAAGTGTCGGCAGGGCTGCCTACTTCTGGAGGCTGCTGGGGGTTGGGAGGGGTATCTCCCTGCCTTCTCCAGCTGCCAGAGGCTGCCTATATTTCTTGGCTCATGGACCCCTTCTAGTCATCTCATCACTTTAAATTCTACTTCCGTTTCACATCTCCTTCTCTGACTCCTGCAGCCCTCTTCCATCTTGTAAAGACCCTTTTGATTACATTGGGCCTACCTGGATAACCCAGAATGTTCTTCCTATCTTAAGGTCCTTAAGCTAATTACAACTACAAAGTCCCTTTTTGCCATGTAAAGCAACATAATCACAGGTTCCAGGGATTAGGAAGTCGACATCTTTTGGCAGAGGTCTTATCATTAGAATAATGACCTATCATTATTATGACCTATCATCATTATGACCTATCATAACCCCTATCTCTCCTTCATTAATAAGGTTTCCCTTTCTAATGGATCATTTTGTCAGCATATGGAAATGCTCTAATGTCACTCATCTTCAAAAGAAGAAACTCCTCTTTGATCCACATCTCTCCACAGTTCCCAGATAATTCCTGTGCTCAACAGCATAACAAAACTTCTTGACTGAGTTGTTTATGCTCACTGTAGCCTCTTTTCAACTTTTTCCCATTTGGCTTGAGTATTAGGTCTCTATTACTGTGTAATAAGCTACCCCTCCAAATTTCCCATCTTAAAACAACAAACATGATTTATCTCACAGTTTTTATGGGTCATAAATCTGGGCATGGCTTAGCTGGGTGCCATGGGCTGCTGTTGAGGTAGAGGCCAGGGCAACAGCCTTGACATTCTATTGAAGGATCCACTTCCAAGCCTTAGGTTCTGACTGGCTGTAGGAGGGAGAGATCACCTCCTTGCCACTGGGCATCTTGATAGTAGCTTACCTCATGGCAGCTGGCCTCCCTCAGCAAAGAAACAAGCTAAAGAGAAGATCCCAGACGGAAGCCACAGTTTTTTTGGAAATCTAGTTTTGGAAGGGCCATGTAATCACTTCTGTCATATTCTATAAGTCCACTATTATAGGCTGAATTGTGTCCTCCCAAAATTCATATGTTGAATTCCCAACCTCCAGTACCTGGGAATATAATCTTTTGGAGATAAGGCCTTTAAAGGGTGACTAAGTTAAAATGAGACCATTAGGGTGGGGCTCTAATCCTACATGACTAATGTCCTTATGAGAAGAGGAAAAAGACACCAGGGATGTGTGGGCACACAGAGAAAAGGTGTGCAGAAGCAGCAAGAGGGCAGTCATCTGCAAGCCAAGGAGAGTGGAACCAACCCTGCCAGCACCTTGATCTTGAACTTCCAGTTCTACCGGAACTGTGAGAAAATAAATTTTGTTTAAGTCACTCACTCTGACCTACAGAATGTGTAGATCATGGTATGTTAGACTAAGGAATGTGGATTTTATTCTACAGGATATATGAAGCCATTGAAGATCTTTGAGTAGAGCACGGCTGTATGTCTGAAAAGAGGGTGAGATCTCTGGAGGGTGGTAGTTCACCTGTCTTCTTTTATTGTGACTCTTTTCAGTACACACTGATTCTCTGGGTAATTTTATCCAATCCCATAGCTTTAAAGACCACTCATGCCAATGACTCCTACATTTTTCTCTCTGTTAGAGAGACCTTACTCTGAACTGTTTAGCCAACTGGCTAATCTCCAGGTGAATTTTACACAGGCATCTCATGGCTGTCTCAAAATAAATCTTGATTTTCCTTACTAAATTTGCTCTTCCCTATCTTTTTCATCTTTATAAATGATACCAACATTTACCCAACCAGTGGATTTAGCTAAACCTTAGGAGTCATCCTGAGTCATCTAAACCTAATCCAGCAGCAAATGTTGTCTCTGCCTCTGTAACATAACTGGAAATGATCTACCTTTCTTCCTCCCCACTACCACTTGTCTCTCGTGTGCAGGCCAACAAGAGCTCTCCCTTCAACCACTCCGAAAGCCTCCTAACTGGTTTCCCTTCTTCTTCTTTAAAGCTCCTGCCCCCCACAACAGCCAATATGTTCTTTCCTTGCTTAAAATTTTCCTATAGCTTCCCACCACAGTGAAATAAAATCTACATTTCATAACCTAGGGTCTACAAACACATACATGATCTGGATGATCTGGCCCCTGCCTCTTCCCACTCAGTCCCCCTCCCCTGCAACACACTATATTCTGTCATATTGGCCTTCCTTTCTATACCTTTAACATGCCATAGTAGGCAGAATAACGGTCCCCAAAGATGGCTCCATTCTAATCCCCAGAACCTGTGAATATGTTATTTTACATGGCCAAAGGGACTTTGCAGTTGTGATTAAAGGAGGCATCTCAAGATGGAGACATTGTGAACCCAGAGAACCCATCATAATCAGAAGGGCCTTTATAAGTGAAAGAGGGAAGCAGAGTGTGTCAGAATGATTCGTCATGAGAAAGACTGGGTGGGCAGTTGCTGACTTTGAAGATGAAGGGAGCCAAAAGCCAAGGACTGCAAGTAGCCCCTAGAAGCAGGAAAAGGAAATAGATTCTCCTCTAGAAACCCAGAAAAGAGTGCAAACCTGCTGATATGCTGATTTTAGCCCAGTGAGATCCATTTTTGACTTCTGAGCTCCAGAACTGTGAGATGACATATTTGTGTTGTTTCAAACCACTAAGTTGAGGTAACTTGTTAACAGCCACAGTAGAAAACTAATACACATGCCAAGATCATCCTACCTTAGGGAAGTAACTTAGGTTGTTCACCACTTGTTCCCTCTGCCTTGAAGTGCTCATCTTCCAAATATTAGCATTGTGGACGTTTCCCCATCATTTGGGTCTCTGCTTAAATTGCATGCCTTCAGAAAGGCCTTCTCCCACCACTCAGAGTAGCCTCCTTGTTACTCTATCATGTGACTTGTTTTCTTTTCATCACGGCATTTATCACTACTTATTCCTTTTCTTTTTATGCAATTATTGGAATACAGAAGCAAAGCTGAACCTTTGTCTCTCACTTTTCCTTGTAACCCCAGTATCAGAATAATGCTTCGCAAAAGGAGCTCAATAAATATTTGTTGAATAAACGAGTAACCGAGCATCTGTTCCGTGCAAGGCAATCTATATACACTATCCCACTGAACCTTTTCAACAGCCTGATGAGCGAGAATTCCTATCAACATTTTATTAAACATAAAGTCTGTGAGAGTAAGATGTATCCCTGTTTTGGCATATAGTAAACATTCATAAGTATTAGAAGTAAGCAAACCATCTTCAAAGAGACTGAGTAACCAATGTGAATAACAAGGTTTAAATGTAAATATTTGCTACATTAATAACTATGGTTTCCATAAGCTATTGTTGAAGAATCCAGGAACTATAGCAACTGTGTTTTCATGAGCTCAAACCTTCATTTTACCTGCCTTCGGACATCTCTCTTTATATGCCTAGGTGGCCTTGCACACAAGATATAAACTAAATTTAAAATCTGTTCCCCAAATCTGCTTTGTAAAGATTCCCTGGCTGAGTGAATGGCACTGGCATCTATCTGAAGGATATTCTGGGAGTCATTTTAGACTGCTTCCCCATTCCCCTAGAGGTGACTGGTCATTTGTTTTTAATTCTTTCTGCTTAACAGTTTTTATACTAATTGTCTTTCCCAGCTCCATTCACTTAGTCACTTCTTCCTGAACTGTTTGTGGAGAAAATGCTTCTTAAGGAATTTTCCCAGCACACTGGACATATCATCACTAGCCAGTCTAAAATCCTTCAGTGGCCTCCTAAGTATTTAATAAAATCTGAATCCTTGGTGATGACATGAGAGGTCATACGTGATTTGTACCCTGCCCAGTTCTCTCTACCCTTTCCACATCACTCTCCCTTCACTGACTCATCTAGCTATCCGGGTCTTTGAATTCCATGGTGTCAAGCTCTTCCTTGCTGAGTAATAGCTTTCTCCCACCTGCCTGCTCATCCTTCTGATCTCAGCAGGCTTTCCCCAATCTAGATTATTCACAACATCCTGTTCCTTTCCGATGGCAACTTGTAATTACATGTTTGTTTACATCTGTCTCCTCTACTAGATTATAAACTCCTGAGGGCAGGTTTTGTCTTTTTTTGTTCATAACTGAATGCACAACACTGACACATGCTGGTACATAGTGGAGACCATTAAATATTTGTTCAATATACAAATATAATATTTATTGAACAAAGAGCATTTTTCATGTGTCTCTTAGAGACGTGTGCTTTCACATGTACATTTTCATTGGGATGATGTCAGGTGAAGTGGCAGGGGTAATAAAGAGAAAAAACTAAGGTGAAGAGACAGAGGGAAGGAAAAAATGACAGGAAAAAAATGAATGAAAGAGAAAGGGTATAGAATTATTGAAGAAAGAGTAATGGAAGAAAGAGAGGGCAGGAAGGGGTTTGTAGTAGGTTGAACAGTGGGCACACCAAAAACAGATCCATATCTAATCCCTGGAATCTGTGAATGATTCCATTTCTAGTTTTCTAGAGTTGCCAGAACAAAGTACTGCAAACTGGGTGGCTTGAAACAACAGAAATTTATTCTCCCACAGTTCAGGCCAGAATTCTGGAATCAAGATGTCAGCAGGGTTGGTTCCTTCTGGGGGCTTTGAGGGAAAAATCTGTTCTATGTCTCTCTTCCAGCTTCTGGTGGTTGTTTCCGAGGCAGAATCTTGGGCATTCCTCAGCTTGTGGACACATCACTCCAGTCTTCTGCTTTCATCTTCATGTAACTTTCTCCTCCTCATGTCTCTTTTGTGTGTTACCACATGTTCTCCTTATAAGGACACCTTAAGTGGATTTGGGACCCATCCTAATCCAGTATGACCTCAACTAATTACATCTGCAAGATTCAATTTCAAATAAGATCACATTTGGAGGCTCCAGGTGCACATAAATATTTGGGGGACATATTCGACAGAGTACAATCACCTAATTTGGAAAAAGAATATTTGCAGGTGTAATTAAGGATCTTAAAATGAGATCATTCTGGATTATCTGGGTGGACCCTAAATTCAATGGCAAATGTCTTTATAAGAGACACACAGAAGAGACATAGAAGAGAGGAGGCAATGTGAAGACAGATGCAGAGACTGGAGTGATGTGGCCAGCAGCCAGACACACAGAGAAGATGATGGGAAGATGAGGGGCAGAGATTGGAGTGATATGGCCATAAGGTAAGGAAGCCAAGTTATGCCAACAACCACCAGAAGCTGAAAGAGGCAAAGAAGGATTCTCTCTCTAGAGCCTCCAGAGGAAATATGGCCTTGCCAACACCTTGACTATGGACTTTTGGTTTCCAGAGCTACGAGAAAACAGATTTGTTATTTTAAGGCATCCAGTTTTAGGTATTTGTTAGGGTAGTCATGGGAAACTAATATAGGTCTTACAGTAACATAACAGAAATCACAGCACACTATATTTTCCTTTAAGTATCATTAAAAACAAAAAAACCGGGGCGCCTGGGTGGCTCAGTCGTTAAGCGTCTGCCTTCGGCTCAGGTCATGGTCCCAGGGTCCTGGGATCGAGCCCCGCATCGGGCTCTCCGCTCTGTGGGAAGCCTGCTTCTCCCTTTCCCACTCCCCCTGCTTGTGTTTCCTCTCTCACTGTGTCTCTCTCTCTCTGTCAAATAAATAAATAAATAAATAATCTAAAAGAAAACTTTAAAAAAAAACAACACCTTTCCATGAGTTAGATTCTGCTGTAAACAGATCAAAGAGCTCTTAGTAAATAGGAATTTGCAAACAGCCATAAAATTAAACTGGCCCAATTCTCTGTAATCATAACATTTAATGATTTTTTTTTTAAATACAAGAGCATATCTTCAATGACTGAAGATAATTGTGTGTAAACTATCTTTCATCTCCACTTATCTGGTGACTGCCTGATAATTAACATCAGGTTTCATCACATCTCATGTGCTTTCTTTTCCATTTTCAGGTTGTTTAATGTCATCTATGTCTTCCTATTAAGTTCTTTTTATCTTGAGTTTCACTTTTTGTCATTGTGCCTGATGTAATAATTAGATGACACTCCACACTGTGTAACCTACAACTGGTAGCATAACTGCAAAAACTGGCTTAGTTTTTGGACAGCAAGTCATGTCATCAAGATAAAGCTAAATAAGTAGAAGAAATTACCAAATGAGTCTCTTTCAATCTCCAAATAAATTCAGAATTAAAGGCTGGCATCACTGAACAATCCTAGAAGTCTCTTACAAACCTGAGGTTCCAGTTAGACACCACACTACTTCAAAATGTCATATAGTATTTTATTTGTTCATTTATTTTGGTGCATACTGGGGAGAAGTTGAAGTTCCTGCTGGGTCTAGGAGTAAAAAGCCCATTCATGAAATAATCAATGTCACTGGTTGCTAGAAAACCTCAAGGGAGAAACTGGGGGACACATAGAATCCAGCACGAGGGCCAATGGAAGGCGGGAGCTCCCCTCTATTCGGTTCCTCATCATTTTTTTTTTTTTTTACTTGAGGTCCTTGGCCCCCTTCCCACAGTTGTCCTGCTGCCCCTGAGGGTCAAGCAAGAGCGTGCACTCTCGCACCCTCCAGACTCCCTTGCTCGGACCCCACCCTGCCCATCCTTAGCTTCGCTGGGAGGGAGCTTGAGGACTGCCTGGAGGGAACTTGAGCACTCATCACTGCCCCCGAAGGAAGACCTGGTCCCCTGCTCCCAGGAGAGGACTGAACCCTTGCAGACCTCCCCACTCCCGGGGGCCTGCGGGGTCTCGGGCCTCGGGGCCTCGGGTCCAACAAGCCACGGACCTGGCTGGTCCCGCCCGCCCTCCCGGGATGCAGAGGATGCTGGAAGGCAGGGGTCCTGCGGACTTGGGCGTTAGGTGAACGCCCAATTTTCAACCCACCCTCGGGGCTAAAACTCCCCAAAAGAAGGAGCCGCTTTCCCGCGCGGACCTCGGAGCGCGTCTAACTCCCGGGGCTCCCGCGGAGAACCTGGAGACCGACAGTGGCCTCCCCTTCCCCCGGCGCACACGTCAACGCCGGCGTCGGGGGAGCGTCGTAATGCCCCGAAGAAGCGCGCCACCAAAAAAACCCTGAACCCCGCCGCCGCAGCTGCCAACGGAGAAATCCCTGCCCGGAGTCCATGCTAACCTTTCCCGCAAGTTCATGGCAAAGCAAAACAAAGTTTCTCCATGGATGTGCTCCAGGGGCGCGGGCAGCTGTGCCTAAAAGTTTGTTGGAGCGGGACCCTCGATAAGGCTGGGTGGCTGTGAAGTCTAACGTCTCTCCGAACACCAGTCATTCCTAAGGTTCCGCAGGTCCTGGCGGTGGCGTCTGTCAGCCACACCAGGCAGCCAGTTTCCCTTATCTGATCGCCTGCCTTGGCCGACTTGGCCCGTGTCTGCTTCAGAGCATTTGTGCTTGGGAGCCGCGGATAGAGCTGCCGTGGCAACGTGCGCGTCTATTATGAGGCGTGTGGTAGTGATGGCGGCGCTCACTGAGACTTCCCTGTCACTGGATACTACTACTCCCAGCCCTCCTCAAAGCCGCCGGAGCAACCCCCTGGTCTTTAGTTTACAAGTCGCAATTTGACTTGCTCTGCTGCATGTCTGGAGGGACCGTGGAAAGTGTGGAGACGCCCCGGGGATTAAGCGATCGCAGCTTAAAAAGAAAAAAAGCCAAACAAATAAACAAAACCCACCCACCCTAACAAACATGAGGCTGCTGGAGAGAATGAGGAAAGAATGGTTCATGATTGGAATAGTGCTGGCGATCGCCGGAGCTAAACTGGAGCCATCTATAGGGGTGAATGGGGGTAAGTGCTGCACCTCTGAACGCTCCATCGCGATTCCCACTTCAAAACTAATTTTTGAGTCTGGGAAAGGAGGGGGAGACCGTAGTCGGGAAGTGGATAGTTCTCTCAAGGGCACTGACCAGCTCGGGGTGTCATTTGGCCCTTTTGCTGATGTTCTAATTTACCGACCCCAGATTGTAATTAGGAATGGGGCAAAGGAATTTGAACGCAGGTTACCTTTTCCACGAACAATCAATGAGTATCCATAGTGTTAAGGAGTGAGCTTACTGAGAGTGAAACTTACTCCTCTTGCCTTCAAAGTAGCATCCTATCCCAAGGGACGCTAGGTTGCCAGGAGTTCCTTATCTATCTTGGAGTGGCCATCATTACCTTGTCTATTTCCGGATCTCCCCCCCTTCCCCGCCCCCACGTTTAAAAAAAGGGGGTGGGGAAGAAAAAGAAAAAGGGATACCCTTCATTCTCCAATTCAGATTTTGTGGCCCACATGTTGCAGAATGATGATTTGCTGCAATTGCCGCCGCTTCAGAAACTCCCAAGCCGACTGACACGTTGCACTTTTTCATTACAGGACACTACTTCCGTGTGCTGCCAGGACTCAGTTGTTAGTACTCTAACAGATACAGTCTGTGTTAGGCTATGTGTAGTGTGTATTTTGGCAAGGAAATGTAGGCAGGCTAAAATCATACTCAGGTTTCTGAATAGTGGGAGCCTTGTACTGTGGAGGTGGGCGTTGGTGGAAACGACTGGAAATATTATTAGTCTTTTATTCTCCTCCCTGCCTTTTCACCCTTAGACAATCGTGTCCTACTTTTCATAAACATTAATTGAATTTCTTCAATTCATTGTCTTTTTGACCTTGTCAGTTTCTACCTTTATTGATAGTTTTAATAGGTCAGTCATACAACAGGGACAATTAAGAACAGAATTCAGCACACACAGTCTTTTAGGAAGTGCTCAGTAAGCTATTTGAAGTTATATATACCTCTTTGTTAAAACATGTTGGAAGTGAATGAAATGATCTCTCATTGGAACAGTGGTTCCTTCTACCATCTACCCTCAATTCCTCCATTTAGAAGTAGCTGCAGGGAATATTTTAAAAGGAATTATTTGAACAAAGATTATGAGGATTAAAACTTTTTATTTATTTTATGTTTTTTCCTTCTATGTTCAATTTAATACAAAATGTGTAGAATATGTAACTGAGAATAAAGCTGATGTTCATCATGGTTTCTCCTTCTGAAGATCTTTGACCTGGCTTCCCTGGGAGCTTTTGGAAAACTTGTGAATGCTGTTTCAAGTTCTGTCAAATGAGTACGCTCTGTTCCTGGAGCTAGCTGGATGGGCAGAATTAAAGTTAGAGTGTCTTTGTGGTGATCTGGAATGTACACTTAACTAGCTTCAGCAGCACACTTTCTAGCTTATGGTGTTAGATCTCTTATTTGCTCATTGTTAAGGTGTAATTACAGGTGATGTATTATCTTTATGTTTAAATCTGCAGGGGCTACCTTTGGTAAAATGCTTTTTATTTTATATTCCCAGGATGCTGTGGAAGAAGGGTTATTGAATGCTGAATCATTTTCCTAGGGCTTCTTCAAAGCCCTAGGAAAGATGGATTCTGTAATCTTATTTGTTCCTTCTGACTCTGCTTCTTGAAGTTTTGGTATATTATCGTATCTTAGAAATAATTGCTTCCGATTTTTACCGGTACTTAAGCCATTAATCCAGGATAATTAACTTCCTCGTTTAATTATAAAAGTAGAATGTTAAGAGCTGAAAGGGACCTTTAAATATTTTAAGCCAACAAGATGCTTTTACAGTTGAAGATACTGAGACCTGAGGTCAGGTGATCATCCTTGGTTAGTTGGCTAGCTCAAGAAAGAGGCACTGGACACCAGGGCTCTCCATTTTTTTTCATACTAGTTGCAAAACCCATACAAATTTTCTTGGCAAAAATAATTTAAAATGAATATTATAAAGAAGGACTCTACAATAAAGGCATTTTCAGTGCCTCAATTTTAGCTCAAAAGAGCAGAGCAGAATCAGCTAATATTAAATAACAATGTACTCATGTGATTTGATAACTGTCCATGTGCAAAAATTACTTTTTCCAAAAAATTAGAACAAACGATTGTTTGGGATTTCTTATATAGGCTGTCAGGCTAAGTTCTTGATAATTCTGTTGAGCTTTTAATTGACCTTCCCACCTGTGAAACCTCTTAAGTAAAAATAAACCTCCAAATAGTACCAAATAACACTTTTCACTTCACAAGTTAAAACAACAAAAATCTAGGATAAGGAGAAGAATGGTTGCTGAAAATGTTTCTATTACATCTTGCTCTTTAGAATGGTCAAAAGCACCTCTTTTTTTTTTTTAGATTTTGTTTACTTATTTGAGAGAGAGCATGAGCTGGGGGAGAGGCAAGTGGAGAGAGAGAGGCAGACTCCCTGATGAGCAGGGAGCCCCATTCGATGCAGAACTTGATCCCAGGACATGACCTGAGCTGAAGGCAGATGCTTAACCAACTGAGCCATCCAGGCGCCTCCAAAGCACCTCTTTGTACTTGTAATTTTTATTTTTTTATTTCTATTTTTTTGTACTTATAATTTTTAGTCATAGGTTGCATTTATGGGCTCTGTACACTTGGGGACTGTGATTTTTAGTGCCTTCATATTGACTGAACAATTTTCAATAGAACAGTTTCCTAGACATTCTTTTAAATAGGAAAAGTTTTGGTAGTCTTAAATTTGTTAAGATGTTCACTTCATCTTTACCTGGGTCAGTACCTTAACGACTACACTCTTTATACTGAAGTGATTTAAGTGCAAGACCTCTGCACTTAAAAATATCATACCTTTGATCTGACCTCCCTTTAAAAACAGTCTGTACGGCCAATAGGTGAATTATGTATCACAGGAAATTTATAGGTAATGGAAACCTGAAAATTAGAGATGTTGAATGACTTTCCAAGTGGGAAAAAGCATCACATGTACTAGCCTAGATAATTTAATTCTTAGTTCACTGTCCTTTTTACTCAGGTACATTTCATTTTTAAATATATAGGAGAAGTTGAAAATAGTCGGGGTAAATGTAAATGTGTAGATTCTGAGGTGTTGATAATCTGTTCCAGTTCCAGTGCAACCTAGGGAAGCCCTGAGCTATGCACACCTTAGAGTTTACCAGAGTCTAACACTGTGCTATTCATTCTTGGGAACAGAAAGGTTTCCTTCTTTGGAAGGACAGAGTAAGTTTCTCATTTCTACCTGCATCTTAATTTAGATTATTGACATTAATAAGACATAAATCCTAAAAGGAAACTGCTTTGTTTTTCCATTAAAAAACATAAGCAGAAACATGTTGAAGCTAAAGTATGTTCGCATTAATATCCTAGATTAGGTTTAGAAGTGAAATTTACTTGGTGATGAGTAGATTTTATGAAATGGTAATAGTTCCTTGCATTTTTAAGCATTCCAAATCATTTTCTTTTATCTCCCCCAATAAAAAGCATGGATTTGGAGAGCCCAAAAATTGCCTCGTTTTTTCTGGCTAATTTTTCTTCTGATTTTGCTACCCTATTCCATTTTCACTGAGAAACTTTTTTTTTTCTTTTGTTTAAAGGAAAAGCTAAAACTTTTATTTCTGCTTTGAACTTTATAGCCATCTTAAGATTCAGATCTTATTCAGATCTATTTTGGTGACATGGAGTATATAATCATTATCTTGGAGAGAGGCCAGATCTCATTTTTATATGTAGTCTCAACTCTCACCTCTGGGCAAATATTTACCAAGTGTTTATTTCAGGCCTGTGTGACTTCTAGGTCCCCATCCCCAACTTGGGCAATCTATTAGCATTTCAGTTGATCACCTCTCAAAGGGGCTTTAGGTTTCTTGAAATCAGAATTAATTCCTTCTTCACCCCACCTTTTTTTTAAGAGAGGGAGAGAGAGGCGGGAGAGGAATAGGGGGAGAGGGAGAGAGAGAGATCTAAAGCAGGTTCCACGCCCAGCATGGAGCTCAGCGCAGGGCTAGATCTTACGACCCTGAGATCATGCCCTGAGCCGAGATCATGCCCTGAGCCGAAATCAAGAGTCGAACACTTAACCAGTTGAGCCTCCCAGGCTTTTGAAAGGTACATTGTAGGAAGACATGGAATATCTTCATCATGTTCTTCCATGGATTAAAGTTGTTTAGATGTGCATCTAATACAAAAGACCGTGTACCCCGTCTCTAGAATTTAAAACATTAAAAGCCAGGAATCATTCCACTGAATTATGCCAATCAGTTCATAATTATCATGTGTATTTGTGTGTGTGTGTGTTTGTGTGTGTGTGTGTTTGTGTGTGTAGCATGGAAGAGTTAGCTTCTTAAAAAAATATAGTTGTTGGCCAACTAACGTAGATGCTTTAGCTGCCCCAAAGAAACATGCAGTCTAAGGAAACCATGTCCCTGCTGTGGAGGTACATCTTTGGACAAGTCCCCTGCTCTCCTTTGTGACCACATTGCTCATTTTAACTCATCCCATATAGAAATTCTGGGGCTCCACTGTGGGCAGAGGTGTAGCTGACAAGAATAAGGTCTCATAAAAAGCAAAGGATTGGAGGAGAATAAAGATTTTATTTATTTATTTGAGAGAGAATGAGATAGAGAGAGAGCATGAGAGGGGGGAGGGTCAGAGGGAGAAGCAGACTCCCTGCTGAGCAGGGAGCCCAATGCGGGACTCGATCCCGGGACTCCAGGATCATGACCTGAGCCGAAGGCAGTCGCTTAACCAACTGAGCCACCCAGGCACCCCAGGATTGGAGGAGAATAAAAATGAGTTCAAACAAACAAACAAACAAACAATTTAAAATTCCTGGAAGGAATTTACTTCCAAAACAAGTCAGATTCCTTGACTTTAAAATCTGTTCCTGAATCAGCTTCCTCAGTTGTAGAGAACATATTTCTAAGTGTGAGCTGTAGAGACAGATTCACTCACAAGTATAAAAAATGCACCTCTTTTTAAGTTTTGGAATACTTTTACTGCCTTGAAATGTAATGCCTTTTGCACTTGCCTTCTTCCTTTTGCTCCCTTTTCTCAGATCTCAGCAAAATAATTTGTTTAAATGCCAAGTATATACAAGAATTTATTGCTATATTTGAGAAGATCTTTGTTTCTTTTTGTTCATTGATACAGTACAAATGCCTAAAATATCAGAGTTGCTTAGTAAATATTTGTTGACTGAATGGTGATTTTTCCTGAGCTTGGTCTTACTTATCGAGCAATACCTGTGGGTATGGTGGAGGGCCGCAGGGAACGGTGGAGCTATGATTGTGGTCTTGTTGCATAAGGGAGGGTCTTAGTTTCCTAATGCTACCACACCAGATTCACACAAACTGGGTGGTGTAGAACAACAGAGATTTATTTTCCAGAAATTATTCTGGAGACTGGAATTTTGAAGTCAAGGGCCATGCTCCCACTTAAGACTCTAGGGATGAATCCTTCCTGGCTTCTAGCTTGTGGTGGTTGCCGGCTGTCCTTGGTGTTTCTTGGCTTATGATAATATAATTCTAGGCTTTGCTTCTGTCTTCACATGGCCATCTTCCCTCTGTGCGTGACTCTGTCGAAATTTACCTCTACTTGTAAGAATACTAATCATTGGATTAGGGTCCACCATAATCCAATAAGACCTCATCTTGACTTGGTTACATCTATCTGCAAAGAACCAATTTCTAAATAAGGTCACATTCATAGGTTCTGGGTGGACATGAATTTTGGAAGACACTATTCAACTCAGCATGAGAGGGCTGAATAGAATGTCAAATATGAGGTGATCAGATTTTTAAATGTTGGCATATGCCAGTGTTTCTTGACCTCAGCACTATTGACATTTTGGACATGTTAATTCTTTGTTGTTGGGAGGGCTGTCCTGTGCCTCCTCGGTTGTTTAGCAGAACTCCTGATTTCTGTCTACTAGATGCCAGTAACACACCCCACTTGCTGAGTTATTACAACCAAAAAGAATTTCCAAACGTTGCCAAATGTCTGTGGGAGGCAAAATTGCAGTTGCTGGAGAACCACTGGTACATAAGTACAAAATGGCATTTTCTCAGACTACATCTTTTAAAAGAATGTTGTTCTTTGGTTAACACATTGGGTCTTTAAGACAATTGTATATAGGCTACAAAAAGAAGTAAGTATCAGGGTTGCTGTTATTGTCCTCATAGCATTAACACATTTGGGGTGATGCCAGCCTAATTCCAGAGAGGATTTTCCAGAGGGCAAAATCAGGATTGTCTGGTTCACTACAGTATAGCCAGGGCCTGGCACAGTGTAATAATAATTGCAAACCTAACCTATCGTTAGTACTCTATTACTCTATATGTGTTATCTCATTCACATAGTAAGTGCTCAAAAAATATTTGTAGAAATGAATACCCTTGGGCAGAACTGAATGTGTGAATGAATACAAGTTTTATTTCTGGTATCCTAGAAGGAGTAAAGTAATATTTGCTAAAGAGAAGGGACCTTCTTCCACTGATTCTCTTTTTTTTTTTTGGTTTGGGGAATTTTGATTGTTATATAAACACTGATACTGTGGCAGATGCAATTAGGTCCTAATACTAAAGGAGGTTGCCTATCTGCTCTCACCCAGGAGAGTGTTCTTCTGGTCTGAGGATCCTGTGCTGAACTGGACAGTCATGGTCCTTGCCTTCTGGAAAATCCCCTTCGGAGTTAGACTGCATCGCAGCAAATGCTTAACTCTGTCAGAACAGTAGTATACTAGGGCAACACTAAGATTTGAAGCACCATTTGCCCTCCCCCAATGGATTCTTCTTTCATACTAAGTTATCTGCTGAAAATTCTTATCTAACAGTAACTCATTTCTGTCTCTTTAGGACCACTGAAGCCAGAAATAACCGTCTCCTACATTGCTGTTGCAACAATATTCTTTAACAGTGGACTATCATTAAAAACAGAGGTACTGTAACCTATGGGGCATGTGATAAGCAGGGAGAAAAATTTAATTTCTGCTTATTATTTCAAAATTTCAGAATTCTTTTGTAAAGATGTATGTAACTATGGCCTCAAGGCTTCACTGTAACAAAAGATAACTTGAACTTCAGCAAAGGACTGTGTTTTGAACCTACATATTATAGAAATTTTGTAGTTGAACAACACAGACCCTGAAGGTATGGTTATAATGGGTATGTTTTTAATACAGCAACTGAACTGAATGAAGCATCTACTTTAGGTCTTCCTCAGATTGTGGTGGTGACTGTGGTGGTGAATACTGTGGCACATTTAAGTTATGGATGTTTAGTTGGGTTTCCATAACTTCCGTGAATGAACTTTTGTTGTCAGGACTCATGCTGCTCAAATGATGCATGTTATAACTTTTAACTAATTTGTATGTTTTAAAGTATATTCTTTGCTGGCATAGCTATTAAATATTAATAAATGTTTTAAGAGAGAAATTGAGATTTTTCATACCATGTCACAATTCATCATGAAGACATGTAGATAATGTTATTTATTGATCCAAGTGTTGCTGAACCTGGGATTCTCCTAGAATTAAAGAAATCAGACATTTTTAACATCCAAGAGAGGAATGAGTAGAATTTATGATTCTCTTTTGATTTATAATAGAAGGGAAAAAAGGAGAAAAATGTCTATTTATTTTTGAAAGAATTACTTAGGGTTTTTTAAGTTCTTATAAGATGCTTATTCTTATATAGTTAGGGAAATCTTACTATGCAAGGATTTTTTTGGTGGGGGATAGCTTTAAAAGTTGAAATTTTGTTTCAGCATCATGTCTTGCTTTACTTATTTTCTTTTAAGTGTGATTTGAATGAGGACCGAATTTAGTTACCTCTTTCTTTGGCCATCCTAATAGCAATATGGAAAAAATATGGTTTTACTAAATTTATGTATTCTGTAGTTACCTGGTTGGTATAAATCTTTCTATTGGAGCATTTTTTATATAGATGGGATCCCTGTGTAGTATCTGATAAATTTGTGTTAAAAATTCTGACTACCCTTACTACCTGTTCTTCTGAAAATAACTGACATGGGATAGAATTTCCTAAATGTGTTAAATCTAGTTTTTGCAAATTATATTGACACGAAAGGACTATTATCAGTTCTTAGAGGGCACAGATTTTTTCTGTCAACATCTTCGTTCTATTGGTTCTCAAATATGGGGCCTAGTGATACAGAAAAATATTTGCTACTCACATGGTGCTGGACTGTTCTTCCTTGGAGGTCTTCCTGCTGGTTGTGGCTAATGCCCTTTGCAGAGCAGCTGCCTTACCCAAGTCCTCTTCTTGGGATGTTGCTCTAACTATGTCCCCTGGTGGTTGCTTAACGGTTACAGCTGTTACTTATGCCATGAGATATCTGGCAAGAGACTTGATTCTCTCACCCCTAGTTTCTTGCTTAATGTGATTCTGTGAAGCAGCCAACTTTGTGGGATGCAGGAGTTTAAGAAGGAAGAATGTCAGCTTATCAGCATTTCTCTAAGGACCAAAGTCTTCTGTAAGCACCTAGGAAACCTTCAGATCCAGCTAATTTGGATCTAATGATGAAATGCCTTAATCCTGTGCTTTATCACGGTATCTAAGTAGCCATCAAAGCCATTTCTTCCATCAATGGCCCTTTTCAAACTATACTACATTAAGTCATTTTCAAGATCCATTTAACTTAAGATGTTCTAGATTGCATCATTGTATGTTAAACCATCTTTAAGCCCTGCTAATTTCCTGGGCAACTGAACAGTTTTAAGTTAGGAGGTAGCAGTCTTGTTATTTATTTTCTAGTTAATAATCTTACGTTTATTTCAGCTGGGACTACTGTTTTTGAGCCCTATTAGAATAGTGCATTTTCACACACAGGAGACAGTAAATTATTATTGACTTGAGTTTATTTGAGCATTTATAGTGGTCCCATTCAAGTTTGATTTATACTGAACATTTCATGCAGTATTACCCATACATTGATGTAATGATGTATATTCTAAAATTTGTCTTGCTAATTTATTAAAATCATAAAGAACTGTGTGTTAATACTAAAAAGATTAATGCTGTCTTCAGTTTTATGACTATTTCTAGATTTTAAAATACCTGTTGAAATGTTTTCTGAAAATTTATGTATTAAAGTCAAATAAGTCACATTTGAAATATATTTTATGTTTAGCTAGTTAGGAGCTACAATTTCAGAGGATTTGTCACTTAGCAAACCATGACAGGACCAATCTCATAATACCATGAAATGCCTGTGGCTACAAGGCACTGTGTTTGGCACTGGGTTGGAAACAAAGATGAGCAAAATGCTCAGGGCCTGGAAAGGGTCCTGAGTAGGGCAGAATATACAGATCTTTTCTTATTTTCCTAAACAGATTATTTTTTGAAGTTCTATTACCTTAGAAGTAAATATAGCAAATTTTAAATTTTAGGTTCTTGCTGCTTGTTTCCAGCCCAGAGCTATGAGACTGATTCTCAGAAACTGAATCAAATAAAGGTCAAATAAGGGTTAGAAGGGAAATTGGTATGTATGAAAATCTTTCTACATCTCAGTCAGAGTCCCTGATTTTAAGCAATTTTTGATACTGTCAGTGATAACTCTGGTATAATCAGTATTTGGAGTCTCTCCTTAAGTTTATTTTAATGGAATTTGACCTGTATTACATGTGAATAAATAAAATGTCATGCAGAATCAACTTTTCAATTATTCATGACAGCATTTATCTGAGTATATGGCCCTAAATTCTGCATGGGTATGTATGGAATAATACTATTTTGGATGTGATAGTGTTCACTGGCTTTTTCTTTTCCATTGTTACCGTATTTTATCTTTATGGTTATATGAAGAAGATATGGAAAATATAATGCTGTTGTCAAAAGGCCCCTCATGACCCAACATGGTCAGCCTTTGTGATTCATTTTGCTGGATTCTTTATTGTTCCATTGATCTGATGCAATGGCAATTGCTTATAATTGTCATTTATTACATCAGCTAGTATTTTTAAACTACATTTTGTTTTTTATAACTTTTTCTGATTATAAAAGTAGTATTTCCCCATTGTAGAAAGATTAGAAAGAATAAAAACAACTAGTAGTAACATCTCTGTGATTTTTAGTCCCTTTTTTCCTAAACATGTTTTACATACAGAATATTTAAAAAGGAAATATTTTAAAAAATTGTATATGTATACTTGCATATATGTCACCTATGCCCACACATAAATAATCTTTTTTCCCATGTAACTTGTAAAATTATAATTTTTCATGTAATTTAATATATTAATTTAATTTTTCTTCATGTATATAAAATTTACATTTTGTTTACTTTTATGAACATAAATCAGAGGGTACAAAGGTATATATGATGAGGAGTCTTTTTTTCTCCCCTATGTCAGATATCTGGAGATAACCAATGTTAATAGTTTGTATCTTGCCAGAGATATTCTGTGTAAAACATATGTGCCCCCCTTTCAAGCTATGGTGTTTGTACTGCTTGTCACCCTGTCTTGTTTTATTCAAAAAACCTATCTTGGAGATTGTTTCATATCAGTACATAAAGAACTCCTTGTTTCTTTTTGTGTGCTGGAAAGCATTCCATTTTATGAATTTGTCATAATGTATTTTATTAGTCCTCATTGATGGACATTTAGGTAATTTTTAAGGTTTCGCTGTTAAAAAAATGCAGCAGACGATAACCTAAAAATTGTCCATTTTCCCATGTTTGGGAGAAAATGTGAAGGATTAATTCCTAGAAGTAGAATTGCTAAGTCAAATGTTATGTGCAGTGTAAGTTGTGACAGATATTCCAAGTACCTCGAAAAGTGTCAGGTTCTCAGTGTTTGTTGACTGAAGGAATGAATTGCCAGATTGCTGTCCCTAAGTTGTGCCAATTTATACTTCTCGTGGTTAAGTAGGGAAGAGATCTTGTGTTACCACATGCTTGTCAACACAGTTTTAACATGGTTTTCACTAGCTCGTAACAGTCTTGTTATACCTTAAGTTACTTAATTATTCACCCATTTTTGGACTTTTAATTTGTTTCCTAATTTTGCTATACTAGATGATGCTGTCGTGATCAATTCTGTATATAAATACTTATAACCACATTTTATATCCTTAGAATAAGTACCTAGACATAACACTTCGGGATCCAAGAATGTGAATCGTGTTATAGTCTTTGAAATATATTCCCAAGTTACTTTTCAGAAAAGTTATGCTGTTTCATATTCCTATCTAAAGTATATGCAAATTCCTTAGTAACTGCATTCTGGCTCATCGTTTTGTTACAGTTAAAAAATTAAAATATTAACATTTACTTGGTATTTATCGACCACATCTGAGTATATTTGAGTGGGATTTGGTTTTGAAACTGCTGAGCATTCTTGGAACTGCTGGTGCTCCTCTTTTCTCAGGGTGAAACTTTAAGAATTCTGATACGGTGTAAGGATGACTCCTTTGATCTTAGATCTGATCCATGGACCTGGTGTGGCTTCTGGTCTGCCCTGGGCCTCCCATCTGTCCGAAGTTAGACCCAGATGGCCAGAAATTACTTAGGTGTCATTAGAGATGTTTGGTGGCCACATAGCACTGCTGTGTGTCTTCACACAGGGAGATGTGTAGTGTGAGCCGATGAGACAGATCCCTGAACGTGGTGAGCAGAGTCAGCATTAACCCACTGTCCATCCAACTGATGGACTTCGGCTAATGTCTCTGAGGCTCAGGACTTCTTAAAAGTCTTCCTTGAACGAGGGGAGGCAGTCCAGTGCTATGCTTGTAACCAGTGAATCTCTGGCATCTTTGTGCTTTAATGACTTCTTGCATATTTTATTGGACTTTTTTATAGCACTTATTTTTATAGTATTTTTTCTGCTACTTTCTGAATTTATTTCAACTGAATAATGCTATAACTCAAAGAAATCCAAATGCAAGTGCTTGTTAGTTTGTACATATTTGAACCCCCAAATTTAACTCATTATCCTTTTTTAGCTGTGAGACATAGAGCATGTGCCTGGTTTGTCGTGTTTTTGTTTTTTTTGTTTTTTGTTTTTTTTTTTAAGATTTTATTTATTTATTTGCGAGAGAGAGAATGAGAGACAGAGAGCACGAGAGGGAAGAGGGTCAGAGGGAGAAGCAGACCCCCCGCTGAGCAGGGAGCCCGATGCGGGACTCGATCCCGGGACTCCAGGATCATGACCTGAGCCGAAGGCAGTCGCTTAACCAACTGAGCCACCCAGGCGCCCTGGTTTGTCGTGTTTAATGTGACTTTCTTTCGTCTGGGGCAGTAGTGTGGCACGATGGATGAAACAGACATGAGTTTGCTAGCATACCAGAAATGAGTTCGATTCTGAACTGCACTGAATGGTGGCTCCCCACCTCAATTTCCTCCTCAGTAAAATAGATTAATAATATCTGGTGGGGTTGTTGTGAGGATTAAATGAGATAACATACATAAAGTGACAAGCTCAGAGCATGGCACATAGCTGCTGTTCAGTAAGCATTAGCAAAAAAATCCAGAAAGTTGATTTGGGGGGAAAAAGCCATTTTGAATTATAGAACACTGTTGGGGAAAACATTTTTAAAAATTATTATTTGTGTGTAGATTTGGTAATATCTTGCCAGAGTGAAGCCTTCTTAGAGATTAATCATATTTAATTAAAATGTGATAGGTCCTTAAGTAGTTATATACATGTTTGTTCATAGCGTCAACAATCCTTAGATCTATACTAATGTAAAGGTACTTGGCTCAGTTTTGGTCCAGAATTTTACAAATCTGAATTGTTGGGGTATATTGTATATTCAGAAAAAATTAGAATTTTTCAGAAATTTTGTATAAAAATACCTCTTTTCCCCCCTTAAAGTCTGTTATGCATATACTTAGAGGTAAAGATTTTAGCTCTGAAATAATTCCAAATTAAAAACTAATTTATTTGATGTTATTTTAGTATCAGTCTCTCTTCAGAAAAATAGTTTTCTTACCTTTGCTGTTTTGTGTCTTTCATTTTTGCAGGAGCTGACCAGTGCTTTGGTGCATATAAAACTGCACCTTTTCATTCAGATCTTTACGCTTGCATTCTTCCCAGCAACAATATGGCTTTTTCTTCAGCTTTTATCAATCACACCCATCAATGAATGGCTTTTAAAAGGGTACGTTTAAATATTTGGAAGGGTCCACTTTTAATGAGGCATCTGTGGTGACTTTATTGTTTCTGTGGCAACTATATACAAAAGGGCTTACGTGTGGTATTTTATAAGGAAAAAAAATTTGAAAAATTATTATCCTTTAAAATGATAGTGTTCATCAAGGAGAGTCACCAAAGAATTTTAAAACACGATCTTTTTTTTTCTTCTCTCTAAGGGTTTTATTAGTAAATTTTTTTAAATTGTAATTTTGGTATTGTTAACATACAGTGTGATATTAGTTTCAGGTGTACAATATAGTGATTTGACAATTCTATATATTACTCAGTGCTCATCAACATAAGTGTGCTCTTAATTATAACAGAATCTTAAAATACACTGTCATGTTTAATCTTACGGTTCTGGGATGGACACTCTTCTGGGAATTTTAAAAAGTTGTGTTGGGAGAGAGATGGAAGGGAATAGAAGATGTTAGATGTGCTGTCAGTTGGGTGCTTTAGCTTGTACATTCTGTATCTTACCGAACGTATACAGATAGTAGGTGAGTCTAAGAAATGTTTTTTAAATGTATAGGAAAGAAAAAATATATATAGGGAACAAACACTTTTTTTACTTGTTCTATGTTTGATATGATAGTTGAATTAACAATAGATTTTTATTAGACTCTTTTCTTCCATTAAAAATGCCATGTTTATTAAAGGGATTTAATGAATTTAAAAAATTATTTGAAGTGGTTTAAAACTAACCACATTTTAGCAGCATGGTATAATAGTCTAATAGTTAAAACACTGAACTTAGAGTCCCGAGATCCCTTTCTGACCCTGTCCCTAACTTGCTGTGTGACTTTGAAGAAGTCATGTCATAGATTTAAACCTTACTTTCCCTGCCTATAAATAATGAGGATAGTCATACTTTTACTGTCTGCTTTGGTAACGGTGTGCAGGATCTCAATTGAGATCACTTACTCATCTATTCAGGTCACTTGTTTTCTTCCTACTGTGTGCCAGGAGTTATTATAGGTGTTAGAGAAACAATAGTGAACAAAAATGGCAAAGTGCCAGTTAGTTTTACAGGTTGAGAAGACCTGGGTGTGATTGGCAATAAACCAAGTAAGCGGATGACTAAGATGGAGATAAGTGATGGGAAGTAAAACTGTGATATGGTTGAAAGTGGTTGGGTGGGCAGGCCAGTGATTAATTTAGATGGCAGAGTTCTAGGGATAGAATGGTCTAGGCAGAAGGAAAGAATGTGCAAAGGCTGTAAGGCAGGAATAAGCCTGGTATGTTCTAGGGTCAGGAAAGTGATGATGATGGCCAGAGCCTGGTGATACAGAGAAAGAATAATATGACTTGGAGCTGGAAGGGTAGGCAGGGACCAGGTCACACAGAGCCTTGTAGGTCCATGATAAAAGCATTCAGATTTTACTCTGCATGTGACAGAAAGCTACTGGAGGGATTTAAATGATGGAATGTCGTGGTCGGATTTATATTTTCAAATTATTGTCCGTGCTGCTGCATGGAGAATAGATAGTAGAGGGGCTGAGAGAAGCCTAGGAGAGCAGCTTGGAGGCTCCTGTGGTAAGGTCACTGTGCAGTAGAGAGAAATGGGCACTGGAGGATTTACTGAGCTCTCGGAACCTAGAGGGGGATAGGATGTGGAGAGAGGAGGACAGGGAGGAATCAAGGATGACTCTGGGTTTTGGGTCTGAGCCACTGGGTAACTGGTGGCATCATTTTCTTAGCTGAGGAGAAACAGAGTGGGACAAGAAGGGGAAATTAAGACCGCTGGTTTGGCCAGATTGAGTTGGAGAGAATGAGCATAACATTTTCACCGAAAAGCATAAAATACGGCAGAACTATGATGACATCATTTTTGAGCAGCAATGTATGATGCATAGTAAGAACAAATAGTTACTGTTTCCCATGTAAAGGGCACTCAAGGAATAGGAAGATATTAACTCATTTTTCTTGTATTCAGGGAACATCCAGGGTAGTTGGATATGTGGGAGATATAAAATAGTAACCAACCACAGTGGGGCAGCATATGAGTTGTTAGGTAAGTAGTGTAATGAGTTAAAGGGTAAGAGGTTCAGCAAAGGTTGTGTATTTCTAAAGTAGAGAATTCAAAAATAAAGCGTTAGTGGGAGGCAAAGATAAAAAAATCTCCTCACAGCCATGTGGCAGAAGGCCTGAACTACTGGGCTGAGGCGTTTGGGTTTGCATCTGTAGATGATGGGGAGTTCTTAAATGTACTAAACAAGAGAACAATATGCTAAAAAGTGGTCATTAAGAAAGATTAATCTGATAGCATTGTACTGGGTGTGTTATTAGTAGAGTAGGGCTTACAATCTCAGGAAGCTAAGATACAATTCTCACCTCAGGATATGAAGCTTAAAGGAAAAAGCACTTGGCCTAACTAAGTTAGGGAAAGCCCTTACTAGCCCACTTTTTCTCTGTTCCCCTCCCCCCGTTTGAGAGTACACAGTATGTTAATGCGAGGGAGTTGCAGACTCCTACCTCAGGAGCATGTTTAAGTCATTGAAATAAATAAATATTTTGAGCACATCCTTCTTACCTTGTTGTGTAAAGGGAAAGAATGGAGGTAGAGAGACCATTCATTTATAGAAGTCCAAACTTGGGCAAAAAGCATCTGAAGAGGGATGCTGGCAACAGTCATGGGAAGAATGGGAAGTTGGTTGTGGTAATAAATTGATTTATGAGGAGCAAATGGAGCCATGTGTAACTCCAAAGTTTCAAACTGGACATTAGGAAAAAACCCACCAAAAGTATCCCATTGACAGAAATAAGTCAATTCAGAGGTGAAACTGATTTTTTAGAAAATATTAGACATGGGGGCGCCTGGGTGGCTCAGATGGTTAAGCATCTGCCTTCGGCTCAGGTCATGATCCCAGGGTCCTGGGATCGAGTCCCTCATCGGGCTTCCTGCTAGATGGGGTGCCTGCTTCTCCCTCTGCCTCTGCCTCTCTCTCTCTGACTCTCATGAATAAATAAATAAAACATTAAAAAAAAAAGAAAATATTAGACATGTTTAATTTGAGGTGGCTGTCACAGGCAGCTACAAATTTGGGAATGGTGGTTGGGGCTAGAAATGTAATGGCAACAGTACTCATTTTGCTGTTACTTATTTACATTTGTGTATTGAATATTCTTGGAGGTAGGAATATATAAATATATATATAAATAAATATAAATATATATATACACATCCTTGTGTAGTATCCTAACTATAGAATGCATGTGTGATATGTATTCAATAAATAGTGAAGGATTTTTTTTTTTTTTTTTAAGACAGGGAGAGCTCTGGTTTTTTGTACATAGAAGGGAAGGGGCCAGAAAAGAGGGAAAGATTGAAAATACCTGGGAGGACCTGTCCCTAGTGTTGGGGGTAGGAAAGATAGAATGCAGAGAGGCTAGAATAGTAGGCCTAGATAAGTCTTTGACCCTAGATTCCAGAATAAGAGTTTAATCCTTGGTAGGTGGCTTTGTGAATTTGGACAAGTTATTTAACTTCTCTTTTAACTTCAGTTTTCAGTAAAAATGAGAATAATAATAGAATTTACCTTAAATATTTGTGAGGAAGAAGTGAGTAAAGTATCTAGAAGAGTATCTGTTATAAATGGTAAATGCTTAGTAAGTATCAGTGATGATAATAGTGATGATCATGAGAAAGGCTCAGAGATTGGGAATTGATAATAGGACAGACAATTTAAGCATCACTTGGGAAAATAGACCTTAAAAGAAGACTTGAATTGAACTGGAAATTCTTTTAAAAGTGTTTTCTCATTTTCAGTCAAAATGAATTAAAGCTTTTCTTTTTTTTTTTCTGATTTCAGAGATAATGTAAATTCATTGCCTAAAGCTTAAATGATACATTCTTACAAAATTAAACGATACATTCTTACAAAAGCGAGAAGAGGTCATCTGTAATCCTGCACTTAAAATTTGTTAAAGTCAGGCACTCTGTGGCCTCTGTTCCCTATATGAACTTTTCTACTTTTAGTCAGGCCAGCAACTCGCTATGTCTAGAATGTATATTCGTAGGTAGAAAGTATATCCATGCTTTGGGTGATAAGTAATGTTTTATATCTTTATTATTTAGATTTACTACTCATAGTTTCATTTGCTTGTTATGCAATGTGTTTTCTATCCTAAACTAAAAGAATAGACTTCTTGTCATGATCTGGGGAGTATACACATAATTTAAGAAAAACTAAATTTACTACGGTTTGAATCCAAGAAGTATATGATCATGTCATGCTTGTTCTTTAATGATGTTACAGCAACAGGAACATTTTTTTTTATGAGCTGAAAGTTTGAGAATTGCTATTTATAATTGAAAAAACCTTATAATTGCATTTTCTTTTATTTTTCAGTTTGCAGACAGTAGGTTGCATGCCTCCCCCTGTGTCTTCTGCAGTGATTTTAACCAAGGCAGTTGGTGGAAATGAGGTGAGTCATAGGGCTAACTTTATTTAAACATAAGTAGATGCTTTACTTTTATTTTATTTGTTTTTATTTTGTTTTATTTTTTATTTTTATTTATTTATTTATTTTATTTTTAAAATTTAATTTTATGATGAAGAAGTCATGTCACAGAAAACGCATAACTATAGCAGCTTATGAAAGAAGTGTAGGTATATTCATTAATTCGGATGATGCTAAAATTAATGCTGATGAGTGGAAGTTAGGATTTCAAAGAGGAGGGGCAAGGGAGGTAAATGAAAAAGAGATGGTGGTTTTTCTATCTCAGTGGGAAATTGGGAGACAGAAGACAAGCAATCCAAGAATTCCTTCCCAGACTGATGAGCGGAGGATACCCCTATGGCCATTCCTTAGTTCTTAAAAAATTTCTAGCAAACTAAATTTGTGGAGAAAGGGTCAATATACACTTAATGACAAGTAAAGATTATATAAAAAGGAGAAATGAGGCAAGGTTTCTTTCTTTTTTTTTTAAGATTTATTTATTTATTTTAGGGAGAGAGAGTGGAGGGGGGGTGGGAGGGGCAGGCAGTCGGAGAGAGAATCTCAAGCAGACTCTGTGCTGAGTCGGGAGTCCAACATGGGGCTTGATCTCATGACCCTGAAATCATGACCTGAACAAACCCAAGAGTGGGTGGCTGAACAGACTGCACTACCCAGGCGCCCTGAGGCAAGGTTTCTGAGATGAGTTCAAAGAGATTATTCAGCAGCTAGAGGACTGTGGCAGAGTGCTTGTAATATTGGGACAACAGTTGTCCATTTCAGGGCTACTTAGAGGTGGTTCCTCTTGGCTGAAAGGCATGACAACTTCATACCGAGGGACTTTGCTTCATGATAGCTTATTCCCCCTTTTCGATTTACAGTGCCTCATTCAGAAAAGAATACTATTCAAGAAGGGAAGATATAAGGGGTTCCTACTTCAAAAAAAAAAAAAGGATTCATTCTTAGGATTTTGCTTTCTTAGCATTTGTTTTTATTTTCATCCACTCTATTTATTCTGAAAATATTTATTAAGTACCTGCTATATTCTTTTTAGAAATAGGTTTATTGAATTATTGTGGACATACAATAAGCTGCATACATTGAAACAATTTAATGTTTTGACGTATGTATACCTGTGATACCATGACCGCAATCAAGATAATGAACATATCCATTATCCTCAAGACTCTCTTGTGTTCCTTGGTAATCCCTCCCTCCTGCCTTTCTGGTTGTCTCTCTTCCCCAGGCAACCACTGATCTGTTTTCTGTCACTGTAGATTAGTTTGTATTTTTGGAATTATTGGTATGTTTTTGGTATTACTGGAATTATATAGTATATGTGGGTGTGTGTATGTGTGTGTGTGTGTGTACACACACATATAATACATTTTTTTTCTTTTCTGCCTTCTTTTTTCACCATAATTATTTTGAGATTCATCTGTGTTGTATGTATCAGTAATTCAGCCCTTTTTTATTGCTGAGTATTCTTATTTTTTATGGGTGTACCATAATTTGTTTATCTTTTCACCTGTTGATGGACATTTGGGCATTTTCACTTTGGGGCTATGAACATTTGTGTATGAAACTTTTAAGTGAATGTGTACTTTCATTTCTCCTGGGACTACTTAGGAGTGGAATGTTTGGATCATCTGGAGGTATATGGTTTAGCATCTTCAACCAAGGGAAGAATCACCAATAAATAGTTCTAAATCATTTCTGAGTATCTTCTGAAGTGGACCATTTCTATCAATAAACAAGCACTCTTCTTTGACCACAGGTGTATATTTAACTTTTTAAGAAATTGCCAAGCCATTTTCCCAAGTGGTTGTACCATTTTATGTTTCAGACAGCAGTGTCTGGAGTTCCAGTGCTCCATAGCTCATCAACACTTGGTATTGCCAGTCTTTTTAACTTAGCCATTCTAATATGTATCTAGAGGTATCTCATTGTGGTTTTACTCTAATTTATATCTCCCAGCTACTAATAATGGTAAGCATTATTATCTTTTCATGTCTTTACTTGCTATACATGTCTGCTTTGGTAAAATATCAAATCTTTTGGCTTCTTCTTTTTTTTTTTTTTTTTTAACTAGGTGGTTTGTTTTCTTATTGATCAGCTTTTTGAGTTTTATATATTCTGGATACAAGTCCTTCATTACAAAGCATAGATATATGCTTTGTACATATTTTTTACAGTCTGTAGCTTGTCTTCATTTTCTTACTGGTGTCTTTTGAAGAGTAGGATGGTAATGAAGGCAGTAAATGTGGTTGGATTCTGGATGTATTTTGAAGGCAGAGGATATGCTGATGAATTGAATGTGGGATATGAGAAAAAGAGAGGGGTCATGAATGACTCCAAGACTTTGACTGAGTAGGTGAAGAGGGGATTGCAGAGGGTTTTTTTTTTTATCATGAATGGATATTGTACTTTGTAAAATGCTTTTTCTGCATCTTTCTTATAAAATGCTTTTTCTGTGAATATTGAACCACCCTTTTGTCACGGGAATAAATCCCACTTGATCATGGTGTATGATTTTTTAAAAATATATTGTTGGATTCAGTTTGCTAATATTTTATTGAGGATTTTTGCATCTATATTCATACGAGATATTGGCCTGTAGTTCTCTTTTTTTGTAATGTCTTTATGTGATTTGGGTATCAGGGTAATGCTGGCTTCATAGAATGAATTTGGATGTTTTCCTTCCTCTTGTATTTTTTGGAATAGTTTGAGAAGAATGGGTACTTAACTCTTCTTTAAATGTTTGGTAGAATTTGCCTGTGAAGCTGTCTGGTCCTAGATTTTGTTTTTTGAGAGTTTTCTGATTACTGATTTAGTTTCATTGCTGGTAATTGGTCTGTTCAAATTTTCTATTTCTTCCTGCTTCACTTTTGGTAGTTTATATGTTTCTAAGAATTTATCCATTTCTTTTAAGTTGTCCAACTTGTTGGCATATAGGTTTTCTTAATATATTCTGTTACCAATGTTTGTATTTCTGTGGTGTTGGTTGTTATTTCTCTTCTTTCATTAGTAATTTCGTTTGGGTCCTCTCTCTTCTTTTTTTTTTAATGAGTCTTGCTAGAGGTTTATCAATTTAGTTGTTCTTTTCAAAGAACCAGTTTTTGGTTTCATTGATCTGTTCTATTGTTTTGTTCTATTATTATTATTTTTTTTTTAAAGATTTTATTTATTTATTTGAGACAGAGAGCATGAAAGGGGGGAGGGTCAGAGGGAGAAGTAGGCTCCCCGCCGAGCAGGGAGCCCGATGCGGGACTCGATCCCGGGACTCCAGGATCATGACCTGAGCCGAAGGCAGTCGCTTAACCGACTGAGCCACCCAGGCGCCCTGTTCTATTATTTTTTTAATCAAAGGGTATTTAAAGCAAAAATTGGATGAGATTACTTGCAGAGAGAGTATAGTTAGAAAAGAGATGAAGTTCAAGGACTGAGCTCTGGGACCCTTCAACATTAAGAGGTCAGAATGAGGAGTAACCAGCAAAGGAAACAGAGAAGATTAAACAGAAGGAAAAACAAGAGAGTGTGGTATCCTGGAACCAGGTGAAGAAAGTGTTGGAAGGAGGAAGGTCTGATCAGCCGTGTCAAATTCTGCTAATATAACTTGTGTAAGATGAATTCTGAGAATTGACCATTAAAATTAAGCTACGTGGAGGTTATTGGTAACTTCGACCAGAGTGGTTTTGTGGAGTGCAAGGGCAAAAGCTTTTTTGGAATGGGCTCAAGGAAGAATAAGAGGAGAGTGGTTAGAGACAGAACGTATACACAACTGTTTTGAGGTCCTTTGTTACAAAAGGGAAGAGAGAAATGGGGCTATATTTAAAAGGGGATATGAGGTCAAGATTTTTTAAATTGCAGAAATGACAGTATTTGTTTAAGATTTATTTATTTATTTTAGAGAGAGAGAGAGAGAGAGAGCATGAGCAGGAGGGGCAGAGGGAGAGGGAGAGAGAATCTCAAACAGATGCCCCACTTAGTGCTGGCTGAGTGGATCTCAATCTCATGACCCTGAGATCACAACCTGAGTTGAAACCAAGAGTAGGATGCTTAACTGAGGTGCCCCAGGTGCGCCACCCAGGTGCCCCAGAAATGATAGTATGTTTCTATCATGATGGGGATATATAGTTGAGAGGAAGTTGTTTATTTAAGAGAGTGCTGAAGTAATTTATTTGGTCAAGTGGAAGAGAAGGGTTTTGGATTGCATGAGCTTCATTAGGAGCTTGGATCGTTTATTGATGATAAAGAGAGAAGACAGAGTGTGTGGATAGAGATCCATGAAGATGGGTAGAAAGAGTGCACTTGGGAGTTTCTGATGACTTTTTGTTTCTTAGCTCTCTTCTTATTTTCTTTGTTGTCTTCTGATTTTTATTTTTTTCTCAGCAGCTGAGAAGGATGATGGAGTAGGTGATATTAACATTTGAGATGAGAGGATAAAATGTGCAATTGCCATCTAGGAGAGTGAATTAACTGGAGTATGGGAGCATTACTGGAAGCACTAAGGATCCAGATGAGACCTGTGGTCGTGCATTGCAAATGAAGCCAGGCATCATGGTTGTGTGTTTTCTCCTTAGTTTCTTGGTGTAGGAATGGAATTGGCAGAGAGTTGGATTTAACCTGTGTTTCATTATGCTGGGTGGTTCTTTTTAGTTGTCACATAATTAGTGAGCTAGAGGAGTTACAGGAGTCTTAGACTAGTCCTTCCATGATTATCTTTCTACTCCTTTGAAAGAATTTGAGGAAAGGGTCTCTTTTGGTATATCTGAGACCAGTGGTAATTGACTGAAAGGTGTCATTCACCTCTTTCTCTCTGATGTGATACCCTTAAGAGCTTTTTTTTTTTAAAGATTTCATTTATTTGACAGAGAGAGACACAGCAAGAGAGGGAACACAAGCAGGGGGAGTGGAAGAGGGAGAAGCAGGCTTCTCATGGAGCAGGGAGCCCGATGCGGGGCTCTCTGTCTCAGGACCTGAGCCGAAGGCAGACGCTTAATGGCTGAGCCACCCAGGCGCCCCTCCCTTAAGAGCTTTAAAACTAAAAAACCTTTTTATTCTCAGATGACTTTTGGCAGAAGTTAAAAGTTCACTCAATTTCTTGACATTAACATATTGCATTAGAAATTATATTTACATGTTTATTCCCCACTAGATATTTAAATAATTTACATTAATGTTATATGTTAATAATGTTGAATTTACAAATATTTCATTTGTTTTCTGATATTGGTCTAGTTTGTTCAATGATTATATTGTGCAGCTTTATCATTATCAAGCATTTTTGTAGATTTCGGGAGTTAGTTACAATTTTTCGAAGATACTGAAAATTGAGCATGCAGAGTCCAGTTGAGTCATATCTTGTTATGAAATGAATAGACTTTTTAAATATTTACATTGGATTGTGGAAGAAAGTGATCTGCAAGTAAGATATTAGATAATTTTAAGTTGAATGTTTTTTAAAGTAATGTTACAAGGTAACTGAACATATGCTTTTGCTGAAGTAAATGTAAAGGGAGATTAATCTTTTGTATAATGTATTGGAAATAATCTAATCGAAGGCTGCACTGTAAATTGGTGCATGTAAATGAAAAGGTCCAAACGCAGAGTCCACTGTCAGGTACCATAAGGAAAAGGTTTTAATTCTACTTCTCTGCAATTCTCTGCTCTGCCTTGCATGCAGCAGACTTACACCCTCATGGATTTCAACATGCTAGGAAAACTGCTGGGCACACATGTCACACTGTCCTTTCAAACTGACTGTTCCCTGCACTGGTTGTGACATGTAAGAAAACTTTCTTCCTTCTAGATTTTGTGTCATTAAACTTGTTTCCATTTAGCTTATGCTCTCAAATA
The DNA here is from genome assembly GCF_002201575.2 of Neomonachus schauinslandi. Classification (NCBI taxonomy): domain Eukaryota; kingdom Metazoa; phylum Chordata; class Mammalia; order Carnivora; family Phocidae; genus Neomonachus; species Neomonachus schauinslandi. The sequence continues at coordinate 80,280,794 of NC_058404.1, forward strand.
ATTTGCATATACATCTTTAGTATAAATATACATGTTTAGAACATGCTCTCATGTATTAAAGGAAATGTGAGAGGAGCGGGGGAAGATGGTGGAGGAGTAGGGGACCCTATTTCAACTGGTCCCCAGAATTGAGCTGGATATCTACCAGACCACTCTGAGCACCCACGAAACCAGCCTGAGATGTAAGAAGATCTGGATCACTACAAACAGAATATCGCAGGCGGTTGGTTTTGAGGCACGAAGCGGGGAGCCATGATTCCGCGGGCAGATATCAGAGGATAAACGGCAGCGGGAGGGTGCCTGGTCGTGGGGATCCTACACCGCCGGTGAGCGACAGCCTCGCGCGCTGCAGACGGGGCACAGACTCGCAGACCAGTAGCAGCGGGGAAAGGACTCTAGGGCAGCCCCCGGGGTGGAAACCCGGAGCGGTGGGGTTGCACAGGCAAACTGGGAGCGGCTGCCGGTTTTAGAAGCACAAAGGGCAGAGACGTGCCGCGACCGGGAGGCAGGACTGGGAGCGCTGCGGAGGGGCGCACAACCCAGGACGCTGCAGTTTATAGCAGCACGGACAGAAACGGAGATAGTGTGGCCTGGAGAGCTCACTGAAGAACAGACTGCAATCTCTCTGCTCTGAGGCAGAGGGTTGGAAACGGTCTTTTCTGCTCTGACTCGCGGAAGAGACGCAGAAAGCCACCAGAGAACAAAAGCCCCAAAAACTGATTCCCACTGAGCCCATCCCCTGCCACAGGGGCACAGGGCAACTCCGCCCAAACAGGGTTGCCTGAGTAACAGTGTGGCAGGCCCCTCCCACAGAAGACAGGCTGGGAAAACAAGAGGCCAGCAACACTAAGGTCCCAAGAAAACAGGTGCATCTTGCTTGGGTTCTGGTCAATAATTTGTACTCTATACATTCCCTCAAACACCCATCAACAGAATGACTAGGAGAAGGAGCCCCCAAAATAGAAAAGACTCAGAGATTATGACTTATGCTGCAGATTTACAAATGGATGCAGATATAACCAAGATGTCGGAGATGGAATTCAGGCTAGCAATTGTGAAGACAATGGCTAGAATGGAGAAATCAATTAATGGCAACATAGAGTCTCTAAGGGCAGAAATAAAAGGTGAATTGGCAGAACTTAAAAATGCTGTCAATGAGATCCAGTCCAATCTAGATAATCTAACAGCTAGGGTAACTGAGGCAGAAAAGTGAATAAGCGACCTGGAAGACAATATAATAGATAAAAAGGGAAAAGAGGAGGCCAGGGAAAAACAACTCAGAATCCATGAAAATAAAATCAGAGAAATAAGTGACACCATGAAGCGTTCCAATGTCAGAATAATTGGAATCCCGGAGGGAGTGGAGAGAGAGAGAGGACTAGAAGATGTATTTGAGCAAATTGTAGCCGAGAACTTCCCTAATCTGGGGAATGAAACAAACATTCGCATCCTAGAGGCAGAGAGGACCCCTCCTAAGATCAAGGAAAACAGGCCAACACCCCGGCATGTAATAGTAAAACTTGCAAATCTTAGAACCAAGGAAACGATCTTAAGGGCAGTTAGGGGGAAGAGATTCCTTACGTACAGAGGGAGGAACATCAGAATAACGTCAGACCTATCCACGGAGACCTGGCAAGCCAGAAAGGCCTGGCAAGACATATTCAGGGTACTAAATGAGAAGAACATGCAGCCAAGAATACTTTATCCCACAAGGCTTTCATTTAGAATGGATGGAGAGATGCAGACTTCCACGACTGGCAGAAGTTGAAAGAATATGTGACCACTAAGCCGGCCCTGCAAGAAATATTAAGGGGGGTTCTATAAAAGGAGAAATACCCCAAGAGTGATATACAACAGAAATTTACAGGGACAGTCTATAAAAACAACGTCTTCACAGGCAACATGGTGACAATTCATATCTTTCAATAATCACTCTCAACGTGAATGGCCTAAACGCTCCCATAAAACGGCACAGGGTTGCAGATTGGATAAAAAGACAGGACCCATCCATATGCTGTCTACAAGAGACTCATTTTGAACCTAAAGATACATCCAGACTGAAAGTGAAGGGATGGAGATCCATCTTCCATGCCAGCGGAGCTCAAAAGAAAGCTGGGGTAGCAATTCTTATATCAGACAAATTAGATTTTAAACTAAAGTCTGTAATAAGAGACACAGAAGGACACTATATCATTCTTAAAGGGTCTATCCAACAAGAAGATCTAACAATTGTAAATATCTATGCCCCCAACATGGGAGCAGCCATCTATATAAGCCAACTGTTAACCAAAATAAAGAGTCATATTATAACAATATGTTAATTGTAGGAGCCCTCCATACTCCACTCTCAGCAATGGACAGATCATCTAAGCAGAAAATCAACAAGGAAACAAGAGCTTTGAATGATATATTGGACCAGATGGACCTCATAGATATTTACAGAACATTCCATCCTAAAACAACAGAATACTCATTCTTCTCAAGTGCACATGGAACTTTCTCCAGAATAGACCACATACTGGGTCACAAATCAGGTCTCAACAGATACCAAAAGACTGAGATTATTCCCTGCACATTCTCAGACCACAGTGCTTTAAAACTTTAACTCAATCACAAGAAAAATTTGGCAGAAATTCAAACACTTGGAGGCTAAAGACCACTCTGCTCAAGAATGTTTGGGTCAACCAGGAAATCAAAGAAAAACTTAAACAATTCATGGAAATCAATGAGAACAAAAACACATTGGTCCAAAACCTATGGGATACTGCAAAGGCGGTCCTAAGGGGGAAATACATAGCCATCCAAGCCTCACTCAAAAAAATAGAAAAATCCCGAATTCACCAACTAAGTGTAGAGTTAAAGAACTAGAGAAAAAGCAACAAATGATGCCTAGGCCATGCATTAGAAGAGAAATAATTAAAAGTAAAGCAGAGATGAATGAATTAGAAATCAGAAACACGGTCGATCAGATCAACAAAACTAGAAGTTGGTTCTTTGAAAGAATTAATAAGATCGATAAGCCACTGGCCAGACTTATCCAAAAGAAAAGAGAAAGGACCCAGATTAATAAAATTATGAATGAAAGGGAAGAGATCATGACTAACACCAAGGAAATAGAAACAATTATTAGAAATTATTATCAACAACTATATGCCAATAAACTGAGCAATCTGGTTGAAATGGAGGCCTTCCTGGAAACCTATAAGCTGCCAAGACTGAAACAGGAAGAAATTGACAACCTGAATAGGCCAATAACCAGTAACGAGATTGAAGCAGTGATCAAAAACTTCCCAAAAAACAAGAGTCCAGGGCCTGATGGATTCCCTGGGGAATTCTACCAAACATTCAAAGAAGAAATAATACCTATTCTACTGAAGCTGTTTCAACAAATAGAAACAGAAGGAAAACTTCCAAACTCATTCTATGAGGCCAGCATTACCTTAATCCCCCAACCAGACAAAGAACCCATCAAAAAGGAGAATTTCAGACCAATATCCCTGATGAATATGGATTCCAAAATCCTCAACAAAATCCTAGCTAATAGGATCCAACAATACATTAAAAGGATCATCCACCACGACCAAGTGGGATTTATCCCCGGGATGCAAGGGTGGTTCAACATTTGCAAATCAATCAATGTGATAGAACACATTAATAAGAGGAGGGAGAAGAACCATATGGTCCTCTCAATTGATGCAGAAAAAGCATTTGACAAAATACAACATCCTTTCCTGATTAAAACTCTCCAGAGTATAGGGATAGAGGGAACATTCCTCAAGTTCATAAAATCCATCTATGAAAAACCCACAGCGAATATCATCCTCAATGGGGAAAAGCTGTGAGCCTTTCCCATAAGATCAGGAACACTTCAAGGATGCCCACTCTCGCCACTATTGTTCAACATAGTACTAGAAGTCCTAGCAACAGCAATCAGACAACAAAAAGAAATAAAAGGTATTCAAATTGGCAAAGAAGAAGTCAAACTCTCTCTTTTCACAGACGACATGATACTTTATGTGGAAAACCCAAAAGACTCCACCCCCAAATTACTAGAACTCATCCAGCAATTCAGTAATGTGGCAGAATACAAAATCAATGCACAGAAATCACTTGCTTTTTTATACACTAACAACGCAACTGTAGAAAGAGAAATTAGAGAAACGATTCCATTTACAATAGCACCAAAAACCATAAGATACCTCGGAATAAACCTAACCAAAGAGGTAAAGGATCTATACTCTAGGAACTACAGAACACTCATGAAAGAAATTGAAGAAGACACAAAAAGATGGAAAAATATTCCATGCTCATGGATCGGAAGAATAAACATTGTTAAAATGTCTATGCTACCCAGAGCAATCTATACCTTCAATGCCATCCCGATCAAAATTCCAATGACACTTTTCAAAGTGCTGGAACAAACAATCCTAAAATTGGTATGGAATCAGAAAAGACCCTGAATTGCCAAGGAAATGTTGAAAAAGAAAAACAAAGCTGGGGGCATCACGTTGCCCTATTTCAAGCTATATTACAAAGCTGTGATCACCAAGACATCATGGTACTGGCACAAAAACAGACATATAGACCAATGGAACAGAACAGAGAACCCAGATATGGACCCTCAACTCTATGGTCAAAGAATCTTTGACAAAGCAGGAAAAAACATGCAATGGAAAAAAGACAGTCTCTTCAATAAATGGTGCTGGGAAAATTGGACAGCCACATGCAGAAGAATGAAACTCGACCATTCTCTAACACCATTCACAAAGATAAACTCAAAGTGGATGAAAGACCTCAATGTGAGACAGGAATCCATCAAAATCCTAGACGAGAACATAGGCAGTAACCTCTTTGACATCGGCCACAGCAACTTCTTTCAAGATACATCTCCAAAAGCTAGTGAAACAAAAGCAAAAATGAACTTTTGGGACTTCATCAAGATAAAAAGCTTCTGCACAGCAAAGGAAACAGTCAACAAAACAAAGAGGTAACCCACAGAATGGGAGAAGATATTTGCAAATGACACTACAGATAAAGGGCTGGTATCCAAGATCTAGAAAGAACTTCTCAAACTCAACACCCAAAAAACAAATAATCAAGTCAAAAAGTGGGCAGAAGAGATGAACAGACACTTCTCTGAAGAAGACATACAAATGGCTAACAGACACATGAAAAAGTGTTCATCATCATTAGCCATCAGGGAAATCCAAATCAAAACCACACTGAGATACCACCTTACACCAGTTAGAATGACAAAAATGGATAGGGAAAGAAACAACAAATGTTGGAGAGGTTGTGGAGAAAGGGGAACCCTCTTACACTGTTGGTGGGAATGCAAGTTGGTACAGCCACTTTGGAAAACAGTGTGGAGGTTCCTCAAAAATTTAAAAATAGAGCTACCCTATGACCCAGCAATTGCACTACTGGGTATTTACCCCAAAGACACAGATGTAGTGAAAAGAAAGGCCATATGCACCCCAATGTTCATAGCAGCAATGTCCGCAATAGCCACACTGTGGAAAGAGCCGAGATGCCGTTCAACAGATGAATGGATAAAGAAGATGTGGTTCATATATACAATGGAATATTACTCAGCCATCAGAAAAGATGAATACCCAACTTTTACATCAACACGGATGGGACTGGAGGAGATTATGCTAAGTGAAGTAAGTCAAGCAGAGAAAGTCAATTATCATATGGTTTCACTTATTTGTGGAACATAAGGAATAGCATGGAGGACATTAGAAGGAAGGGAAAAATGGGGGGGCGGAATTGGAGGGAGAGATGAACCATGAGAGACTATGGACTCTGAGAAACAAACAGGGTTTTAGACGGGAGGGGGGAGGCGGGATTGGTTGGCTTGGTGATGGGTATTAAGGAGGGCACGTACCGCATGGAGCACTGGGTGTTATACGAAAACAATGGATCGTGGATCACCACATCAAAAACCAATGATGTATTTTATGGTGACTAACATAACATAATTAAAAAAAAAAATTATTCCAATGATTTACTCACGGCCCCATAAAAAAAAAAAAAAGGAAATGTGAGATTGTGTAGCATATTTATATTTAATGATTTGGGGGATGTATGCAGATGTAAGAGTGTCATTTGAAATGATTTTCTTTTTACTTTGCAAAGTTGTTCTATGACATAGAAGGAAGTTTTTTCTGTTACTTACACACCTTTCATTTGAAATGCTTTTTGCATAAAACTGTTGGTTACCAAAAGGTTTTGTCATGAAATCAAAGTTACTGCATTCCTTAAGATCACAGCTTGCACTTTGGCAAGAAATAGCCTTATTACTTGTTAAAGTTAAAAAACAATTTTTGTTTTTATAAGTTAGATTGTTTTTTGTTTCATTGAGCCAACTAGTTTATAATCATTTTTAGCATCAAAAGGAAGTAACCGTATGTGCATAGCGATGCATATATGCTGGAATGCTAGCATATCCTTTAGGTATTAAAATGAGACTGTTTAAGGGCATAGCTGACTGAGAGTCTTATTTTGTGGCTTTTAAATTTTAAACTAATTTAAATATTAGAAATACGACTTTGTTCTTTTTTGTCATCATTATTTATTCATTCCAGCGTTTTAAATGCAACTTTTCAAAACCGCAAGATTATAGGGTGTGCTGTTGACAAAAAAGCATTGGTGGTTATGTGGTAGTGTGTGTGTTTGTGTGCGTGTGTGTGTGTGTGTGTGCATGTGGACACACGTGTGTGTGCGTGCACGCATGCGATTTTAGTTCCTTTTTTAAATAATAGAAAAAGTAATAAGTCTTGGCGAAGCCTAATTCATTGCCAAATATAAGGAAGTGATAGATCAATATGTTTTCTATTTTATTCTAACATGGGAGACATGAGATAAACACTTACACTTTGTTTAATTCTGTATACATTTGTTTGGTTTAAATTTATGTTCCAAATGTAAAGTTCTGTTTAAAACCTTATGGGACTTGCTAAAGGAATCATTGTATTTAAATTCAAGGAGCTTCTGCCTTGTAGTAAATACCACAGAAGTTGGTATGAAAGAAGTTTCTCCTTTAAGAAACTGGTACATTATTTTTCCAAGTTTGGAGAGAGTTCTGTGGTTTCCATGCTGTTGTTATAGAGGTATTTCATTTCTCTATCACGCTTCTGTTTCATGAAAAAAGCTAGAAAGGTGGGGTTTGGAAAAAGTTTACACTATCTTCCTTTGTTTCAGTATTTCTTCTTTTGCAAGCTGAGAAGGGGAAGGATGCAGCTAATAGCCAATGCCTAAAAATGTGAAGTAAATAACTAGGTCTTGGTTCCTGAGTAAAGTTGCAAAGCTGTATAACTTTGTAAAATTTTGTGAGTCTGAAACATTAAACCACGTAAGAGAGAAATATAATTAATGTTTTCTGCCTTCAAATATCTGAAGGAAAAAATTTAAAACAAGCATTAAGAATCATAATAAATAAAAATCAGGGCAAGGTAGGAAGGAGTTTCCAGTCAGGTCTGAGAGTGTTTTATGCTAAACTCTATTTTATCTTGGGGCGCCTGGGTGGCTCAGTCGTTAAGCATCTGCCTTCGCCTCAGGTCATGATCCCAGGGTCCTGGGATCAAGCCCAGCATGGGGCTCTCTGCTCAGCAGGAAGCCTGCTTCTTTCTCTCCTTCTCTCCCTGCTCGTGTTCCCTCTCTCGCTGTGTCTCTCTCTGTCAAAAACAAAACAAGAGAAAACACACACACAAAAAAACCCTCTATTTTATCTGTGTTTAAAGCCAAGCCTGGTAGTTTGAACTATGAAAATAAGGCAGCTCCACCACTAAAAGCGGTGTACTGATTACGTGCATGGAATTTATGTTGGTTTGTTTATTTTTTGTTTCTCAAGGTGAATCCCATTAGATCACCCATACCAGCATTATGGGTGGGTGATTAGGGGAAAAAAAAGTCCTTATCTCCACCTTAGATCTATTGAATTAGATAGAATGTGTGGCAGATGATCCTTGGGATTCTCCTTTTAAAAATTATGAATTATATCTACAAAAGGTGTGTAAGACATATATACAGCTTAAAGCATAATAATCACTGTTGTGTTCGCTCGCCATCTAGCTTTAGAAATTAATGTAATACTCAACCAGAAGTTAAGCTCCCACCTTATGTAGACACTGTCTTCTACCACAGGGAATAAAAAGGAAAATGAGACCTGCCTTCAAAAGCCTACAGTGAGTGTGATATTATACTATTCAAAACCTCTATTTCATGTTATAAACCTCACAAAAATAGGTTAAACAGATAAAATGGCTTTTTATTGGCCCATTTTTATCAAATTATTATTTTCCTTTTTTAGTGTAGAAAAAACCTAAAATGCACCCCAAGTGAATTGAGCCCCACATAGGACAGCCAGAACTTCAGCTTAGGAATCTGGACTGTTTCCTTCTTGTAGGCAATAGGCTGTTCCCTTGCCGAGTCTTGGGTTCAGATGGTGTGCTTCTTTTAATGTAAACATATTTAGTTGGCATTTTTATTATATTTTAATTAGCAGGCTGAGGGATTTTAGAACCCTTTGCTAGTCATGTAGAATTCCAAATACATTTCAAAGAAAAGTTTTGATTTCAGGTATAGCAGAAAGGTAATTAAGTTAAGAGGGGTGTGTGTGTTTAATTTCATCAATGGGGCTATTGCCCAAATCTCTTCAAAGAAAATTTAAGAATGTCTCCTGAGCAAAGAAAATTATTACGTGTGGTGAACTCTTTAAGTCCTAGACGAAGGTCATGACAGTCTGAGTGTATTTAAAAAAGGTTTTCTATCTGCTTGGAAAGCAAATGAAGCACTCATTACTAACTTTAAAATTATAGCTATGAGAAGATTTTTGCTAGAGGTGAAAGATCAAGATCATCACAGTCCAAATGGAGACAGAAAGTTCAATTTCTGGCTTATCAGTCAGGCATGAAACATTTCAGGGTTATTTTGCATTATCAGTGGGGAGTTGATCTTGCTAATCCAATGCATGAAGATAAGATTCATTGAAACATTTATAAAGGCATTTAGAGTAGATCTGATCAGCAGAGAGCAGACTTAAAGTGAGAAGGAAATCTGACCTGTCAGTCACTGTCTCAGCTTCAGCAATCACTCGGCTTTTCTGTGCCTTGCCTTTCTCTTCTGTTAAATGGGGTCTGTTACTGCATTTGCTTGCAGTGGAAGTTTAATGGCCTCCTGGAGAAATCTCGTATCTGAAAAAGGCTGTCAGTGTTGAGCCCTCTTGCTAGCTGGCTTATAGGCACTTATTTTCCTGCAGCCTCCTGTGCTCTCTGGGAAATGGTAACCGTTCTTCCTCTCTGACAGATGGAAGAACAGAATAGCAGTGGTGGTGAGAAATTGCACGTCCCTACCCTTCTTCCGTATCTACCTTTTAACATTAGTCTCATCTTCTGGGTAAGGTTAGCATTCTTAGAAGCCCTACAAAGAGTTGCCTGTGTTTGTTTTAAGCTGCAATAAAACTTGTTTGAAACATACCCAGATTTCTCAAGAATTCTGTGTGTAACTTAGAATACTCTCATTTAACCCCCTAATTCCTCTCAAGTTGTCTTCCATTTCTACCACTCTAACCAAAAGGGTCCCCTTCATGGTTGGCAGTGATCTGTGTTCACTGAATTTAGTGGCTCATTCTCAGTTTTCATCCTCCTTGACTTAACTGTAGCCTTTGACACCATGCCTACTTGCCTCTTGCATCCTTTTGCTTCCCTGACACTCTTCTCAATTAATTCTCTCCCTCCTATCTCTCATCATTCCTTTTCTTCTTGTCTGGCTCCTTTTCCATCCCAATGGAAATGTCTTCCAGGCACCTGATATTCATTTTTTTTTTTAATGTTTTTTTTAATTTATTCATGAGAGTCAGAGAGAGAGCAAGAGAGAGGCAGCGGCAGAGGGAGAAGCAGGCTCCCTGCCTAGCAGGGAGCCCGACGTGGGACTCGATCCCAGGACCCGGGGATCGTGACCTGAGCCGAAGGCAGAGGCTTAACCATCTGAGCCACCCAGGCGCCCCCAGGCACCTGATCTTCAAACACTTTGTTTAGCATTGCCATATTCCCATTTCTGGGCCCTTCTCTCTGTAGCTGAAGTCTTTTGACCCCCACCTTTCAGTCTCTCTCTGCCTCAGCCCTAAGGACCAGTCCGGATTGTGGGTGAGAAGTATTTAAACAATGCCAGCCTAACTAACAGGCTGTGGCGTAACATCACCACCTGTGCTGCTGGGCCATCTGACCGTTAGCAAGGGATGCATTTGCCGAGGAATCAAAGCAGGTGTTTGACTCCTGCTTTTACCATTACTCACCTAGTGGTCTGAGTGGTCACCAGGTAAGCCCTGGACCTCTCTGAGCCTTGGTTTCCTCATCCGAGGAGCAGTAGTATTTGCATCCCTAGTTCATCGATGGCTTATAAGGATCTCATGAAATCGTATGCAGAAGGACCTATAAATTGCTCAGGAACATATCAAGCAAGCATCAGCATCATCTTTGTAGAGATTTGTCATTGATGAAATCACCTAGTTATCATTGCTTTCTCAAGAACTTGATCTTCTGAGTTTACTCAGTTACTCCATTCAGTTATTCGAAAATACGTGTTGAGTGCTGGCTATAGCTTGCTACATGTAGTACCTTCATAGAATTTTCAGTTTCGGAAGTGATATAAAGCATAAATAATAAATTGTAGTATAAGATGGCTAGTGTTTAAATAAATTTAATAAGCTGGATAATCCCAGTTTATTAGTTTGTATTAGTCTAGATTATAGGTCTTCAGTATTTTTGTATAAATATTTCTTACCATAACCTGAAATATTAGTCAGATATTCAAGATTACCTTCTGGGAATGAAAGGGCATGGGGAAACATAGTAGTAGAAAGGTTGCTTTGGGAATTTAGAACCAGAGAAAGGGGATTGAACAGATTTGCAGGATGTTTCCTCTAAACTGTAAAGCCTGGAAAACCACCCTGGTTGCATTCCAGCCAACAAACCAACCGACCACAAAAACAATCAGGTTACCATGTCTCCCTTGAACATTTCTATGTAAACACTGAAAATTTGTTATCTGATTCTTTTTCAATATCAGAATGTCTGCATATATTAGGACCCACATAAAACATTTTCAATATTTAGTTTATTTCAGTTAATTATGTTTTATGTACAAACTTCCTTTTTAGGGAAGTACCCTGGGTTCATTAGTGATCTTGAGGAGACACTAGTTTAAACAACACACTTACAGCTTTTTTCTTAGCTAATCTAATTTGATTAATATTCATATTTGTTGTATCTGATTATAGAGAATTTGATTGTTTTTACCTTTATTTTCAAATTCTGGGCATGTACCTCTTTTAGGTTCTGTGGCTTATCTGTGCATTGACTGTATGCCAGTTACTCATGTATTTGTATATCTTTATAAAGTTGTTACTACTGGAAATAGGAGACTTACTCTCAGTAATTTATTGAGCCATGGAGTTACGGAAATATCAATAAATTGGATGTGAGAATACTTAGGTTCTTCCCTAACTAGCTCTGTGATCTTGGGTATTCTCTTTTTTAGCTTTTTAATTGTGTGTAGACCGGGCTGATTTATTTATTTATTTATTTATCTCCAAGTTTTAATTTAAATTCCAGTCAGTTAACATGCAGTGTAATATTAGTTTCGGGAGATAGGGTTGTTTTATTTTCTTTTTAATTTTTATTTATTTATTTTTTTCTTCCTAATTTTTATTTATTTATTTTTTCTTTCTAATTTTTATTTATTTATTTATTTATTTAAGGATTTTATTTTTAAATAATCTCTATACCCAACATGGGGCTGGAACCTACAACCCTGAGATCAAGAGTCTCACGCTTCACTGACTGAGCCAGCCAGGTGCCCCAACAGGGTTGTTTTAGATGAAAATACTTTGGGGGAGAAAAAATAAAAGGACCTGTGTATTTGATTTATTTATCTATTTTTAAATTGAAGTATAGTTGACACACAATGTTACATTAGTTTCAGCTACACAACATAGTGATTTGACAAATATATATGTTATGCTATGCTCACCGCAAGCACAGCTACCATCTGTCATCATACAACATTATTACGATACCATTGACTGTATTCTCTGTTCTTTTCCTTTCATCCCCGTTACTTATTCATTCCATGACTGGAAGCCTATACCTCCCGCACCCCTTCACTCATTTTGCCTATCCTATCACCCTCCTTTGTGGCAACCATCAATTTATTGTCTGTGTTTATGCTAAGAGGATATGGGAGGATATGGGAAGCTGTTTGCTTCTTGGTGAAATATGATCGACTTTATTGCATTAATTCTAGATCTTTATGTTTTCTCAACTTAACTTCCCCTATGAGATTATATGCTTCATAAAAAAGGATTATATTATACATGTATCTTTCATTTGAAGGTATTCAGCATCTATCAGACTAAAGGAATCAAGCTTAATCTTTACTACATTGCTACAGACTTTGAAAATGATCCTTTTAAACTTTACTTGCATTATGAAGACATCAGATTGTGTCTCCTAAGTACCTAATGAGAACATCCTGCTTAGTGCAATAAGATTTTTCAAGCAGATTGTTCATGACCAAGAACACTTGGATCCAAACTAATGGTCTGAATATATTGAGTGGGAATGAGCTGCATTCTAATCAAATGATGAGATATTGGATTTGCAAGGCCCTCTAAATGAGTGATTTTCATTTTAAACACAACCCACAGATAGAAATTGTAAAGTTCCCAAAGTATAGTAACTCTGATGTGTAATTCACTGTCTCTTCTCCTCTTCTTCTCCCACCCTCCACCTTTCTCCTTTCCTTTTTCCTTCCCTTCCTTTTCCTTTCCTCTCTTCCATTTTAGAAAGAAAATGCCAAGCAGTATTCACTAAATTGATTTTGTGAACTACAGTTTGAAAAATAGTTTCCTAAACTGTAGTGGAAACCTACCATCCATATTTCCTCTTGAGTCAGCTCTTCTGATCCTTTAGACAAACTTATTGGCCTTTGATCTATTCGCAGGGGGGTTCCTGGCCATCTGTCATTTGTAGATGGCTCCTTTGGTGTTGGCTCTCATACCACTTTGGGAACTTTGTGTTCCTGATCAATTCTTCTGCTGTTTGTGGTCAGCTCATTTGAGCAGTCTGCTCCTGCAGTACAGACCTCTTCATCCCCCATGTCTACCATTCGAAGTCCTGCTTATCGGTCAAGGCCTAAGTCAAATACCACTTCCTTTTCCAGAAGGCTTTACAGATGCTCAGGCAGAACTAATCTTTCCTGCCTTCCATGGTGCTTCTTTGTGCCTCTGTCATGACACTCACCCTTTATTAGATATTTTTGCTTGTATTTAGCTCTCCAATCAATTTTTGAATTTTCTTTTCAGGAACTGCTTTTCTTTGATCCTTTTAATGCTGTACAAGGGTATCCATAATAACAATGACAAAGGAGGATTTGGAGAAGCTAGAGAGTGACTCCAGTTTCATCAGAGTCATATAATGGTCCCAACAGAGTTGTTCAGAACAACGATGAAGTCACTTACCTGACAGTAATTTCCATAAGTTTGTGTTCTCAATCTCCCCTTCAAGGATATTTTTATATACTTACACTGCTAGAACAAAGTGGGATAGACTTGAACAATATTCTGCCTAGATTAGACATATTTTCTCATTAATGTAAGTACATTTTAAATTTTGTTAAGAGAGCTTATTGTGGGAAGTTTTCAGTTGATGCTCTGTAGTGTTGCTTATTTAATGATCCTCAGACATTCACTCTAAGACAGTGTTATTACAAAGTTCCAGTCTAATTGCAATTACGTTAAGTTCACACTGTTTTGAAAATGGTACACTTTCTCAAATAGTACCATGATAGTTTAGTTCTGAAAAACAGTCTGAGAAATTAACTGTATGAGGTAAAGCATATTTATATATTTATATGTACTCATATCTTTAAAATGCATATTGAGTTAGCCTACGAAAAACACTTTTCAGTTTTGTGGCTCTCCTTATCAAGGACAACAGGGAATAATATGCCTTAATTTTCATTTAAGTTTACATTAAGTCCCTATCAAAATAAGCCACTGTAAATACTCATTACATTTGTGCTCTGCCTTTGTTGGATGCATTTATTCTTTTTGTTTCTCCAAGGTGTGATGTTTCCAGTTCCTCAGGAGTTTTAATTACCAGCTATTCTGCTCTGTGTTTGCACACTTACCATTAAAAAGGTGGGGGACAGGGGTACTTGGGTGGCTCAGTCGGTTAAGCATCTACCTTTGGCTCAGGTCATGATCCTGGGGTCCTGGGATCGAGTCCCGCATCGGGCTCCCTGCTCGGCGGGGAGTCTGCTTCTCCCTCTGCCTCTGCCCTCTCTCTCCGTGTCTCTCATAAATAAATAAGTAAAAAAAAAAAATCTTAAAAAAAAGGTGGGGTACATAGTCACATTTTCATATGAAAAATAAGAGCTGGCATTAAAATTTAAAAAGGATCTACTATGCTCAAGTGGTCTATAAAGAGATGTGAATTCTGTTGGGATATCATCATCTTTTTGTAGATAAGCAAAGATAGAATTTTTGTTGGAGGAATTATGTAATTCTCTTTAAAAAATTTTCATTTTCAAATTGTGTTTGAAATACTTCCAAGGGTTAGGAAAAGAGCCTACTTTAAGAAACAGTTGGCCTATGGTTGATGAAGTTTTAGGACTATAGGCCCAATTCATTACAAATTGACTATCAATCAAGAAAGAGGAAAGAAGTTAATTGAGTTAGAAGCTTGTTTGCTAAATAAAGGAGCCTTTCACTGGTTGGAAGGAGCCTAACCGCAGATTTTTACAAAGTCTTTTAGGGGTGTGAAGAAATGCTAGCATTTTTCTGCACTTCCCTAATCTCTGACCTGGAGGGATAAAAAAGGGCACAGCAGGATGGTAGAATGATTCAGAACTACAGCAACGCACAATCCGGAAAGTACTGTTATTGCGGGCAATCCGTGTGAGAGCACATGGTATGTGTCAGCCCTTGTTCTCGGGGCTTTGCATGCATCAATTCCTTTAATCCTTTTAACAGCCTTTTGAATTAGATACTATTGTTATCCCCATTTTATAGAGGAGAAAACTGACACAAAAAGAGATAAGAAACTTGTCCAGCATTACGTAGCGCAGAAGCAGAGCTGGGAGTGATTGTAAACTGAGCACTCGGCGTCCAATGCCTGTGTTCCTGTCCTTCCCTTCTTGGCCGGCCCCTCAGTTAACACTGGAGCTAGGATCAGTGCACTGAAAGCTCTCCATCTATACACGGTTTTGTGCCCCAGCTACCTAGGTCAGAAAAATAAAGGTTGACCTATGAGTAGACCAAAAAACCAGTAGTTGGATGAAAAATGATCCCTCCGAAGTTGTGTAGGCATTGCTTTTTCTACCTGACTGCAAGTCTCCCTTCGGGAAGCTCTCCCATCTCTCTGCCAGGGCCCTGTGGTACTTACCCCGTCACGGCACATGTAGCTCAGCAAAGGCCTCTGTATCTCGCTGGAGCTTCTTCCATTTGATGGCAAGGAATGTATATATCTTATTTACAGTTGTATAGTGTCTAGTGCAGTATTTGGCATATGTCAGGGGCACGGTAAATATGGTGCGGGTGGGTCTGTGACACAGGTAGGCCAAACCTGATGCATCATGGCGGTCATGGAGTTAAAAGAAAAGATCACCACTGCCCTACTCAGAGAGAGAGTCTTTAGATTCATCTCAGCAGTTTCCATTCCCTGCCGATGAGAAGGTGTAACGGAGTCTGAGATTTCCTTCCATACCTCAACCGCAAGAGGGCTTTCAAATTTGTTTTGGTACCATAGACCCAAACTCCACCGCCAGGAAGCCAGTCCCACCCAGAACACAGCCACAGATATTTCCCTTTCTAGCTAGTATCTGAAACTGTAAGACACATGTAGATGTTTTTTCTTTAAACATTATTTAAATAAAGATAAAAAATTAACTTCAGTGTTAGAAACCCTATTAGTATATACCCACTTTCCTCCCTAAATCCATGCTATTGATTAGGTTATAGAAAATATTTCCTGGCAATAGGTACATGTTGTTTAGTGTTAACTGGTTAAATGATTAAATTAACATATGCGAGCATGCTTTGCAAATTACAAAACATTATAGTTATTTTGCTATTATGTTACTGCTATTAGATGATTGGCTTTTTAAAAATTTGTTGATTAGAAAGTCTAACTGATATAATTAATTGAGTTAAGTATTGGATTGTCTTATTGAATGTTATGTTACTACTCTGGGGGTTAGGAGTTAAATGTGATATTTTCCACCTTGGTTTAGAAAAATAATTTTATCATGATACTTGAAAAAACATTTAGCATTTTCTTTCCTTCCTTGCTTAAATTGCTTCACTTATTATTATTATTATTATTATTTTTGCCTCAAAAGGCTGGGAAGAGAGAAGAGAGAATACTATGATAGTCTACTTAATTTTTTTTAAAGCTTCTTCATTTTTGTTTTTGTATTTTTAAAATCTGTGTCTTTAACTTTTCAACTTTTCCCTTTCTCATTCCTGTCCTGTTCTTGTTTATCTTTCATCATCGTCTCTCCCTCTTTTCTTCTGATGAATTTTAGTTCCTCTACTAACTGGTCTTAACCAAGCTGGACTCATTAGTAGGTCTCTGCATCGTCCTCTGGCACCTTTGTTATTGTCACTGTCCTCAGCATCACCTCGTCATTGTGTGGTCTCTTCCTCGGGGCATAACTCCATTTCAGCCTAGAGTGGGACATCTCAGGTTTCCAAATCCTGAACCTGGCCTTATAATGACAAAGACATGTACTTCCATAGCACTATCTCTTCTAGAAGCTGTTCGGTTGATACATCTGCTCTGGCAATGGACAGGGGATTACCTTCCACACTGGCTCTGTGTATAGCAGGTGTTTGCAGGGTCCACGGGATCCATGAGGCATTCTGCCCTCGGCACTAAGATGTTAGGAAGCTTCCTTTGGAATGTGTGACTAATGTGTGACTGTTTTGCTGTGACCACAAGACCTATCCCAAAGCCTGCTGCTGTCATGTACCCTTCTAGGCAGCTACCTACTCTTTATAAAGTGCTGCTTCCTAAGCCTTCTCAGAATAAATCAATGCAGCTTTATTTGGCTATTGCAGAAGTCAAGGAGATAGATGGCCAACTGAGAGGAACTTGAGCTCTAACTGTAACTCTCTAAAATCTCTAGTTGGAGTCAAATCATATAATCTCCTTAAACTCCCTCTTGTATGATTCTGTAGAAATAATTCTACATTTGGTCCAGGTGTTAGGGTCTAATAGGAAATTGGTTTGGTTATCCTGATTTTCACTTTTACTTCTTTTCTGACATCCCCCCTCACCAGTAGTGGCAAAGGATGGGGGTGGGATGATGGAAAATCATTGACTTCAGTCCATACCTAAGTTATATTCTGCTTCTGAATTGACTCAGTCTAAGCCAACACCAAATATTAACTCATTGGGAGAATCTGCCCAATTCATTTATTTAGTAAGTGCTCAATTCATACTTAAAGAAATAAAGGAAATTCACTGTGTTGCAAGGAAAGGAATTGATTCCTTTTGTCTGTCTCTTTAATTGGATATTATTTTCTCAAATTGACCCAATTTTATTTTATTTATTCATTTTAAAATAGACTCCACACCCAATGTGGGACTCAAACTCACGATTCCAAATCAAGAGTCGCATGCTCTTCCTACTGAGCCAGCCAGGCACCTCAAAATGACCCAATTTTAAATTTCTTATTTTCATCATGGTGATTTTTTAACAACTCCCATTCTTTTATATAAATTACACTAATTAGATACCAATAATAGTAATGAATTTTTTTCTCTTTAAAGAAAACCTGTTTATTTACCTACAATAGTAGTTGTATTTAACTGAATATTCTAGTTAATATATGTATCAAACACCTCTGGTCATTTTCTAATGTCTGTTCTCCCTTCATCTTTAGAATAGAACCCCATTTTCCGGCTGGGCACATTGCATCCAGCTGAGTACTGTATTTACTAGAATTTCTGGTGTTCTGATGACCATGTAACTAAATTCTGGCCAGTGAAATGTAAATGGAAGTATTGCATATCACATTTAAGATACCTCCTTAAAAGTGGGTGGTGTAACCTTCATTTTCTTTCTTCTCTTTGCTTACTGCAATGTTGATTTGATGGCTAGAGTTTGAAGAGTGGTCTTAGATTGAGAGACAGCCTGCTAATGATAGTGGAGCAGCAAGAATAGGATTCTGGGTCCTTTTGACTATGGGGCTGCTATACCTGGATTGCCTACCCCCGGACTTCTTTTACATGACAGAGCAGAGCATACTTCTCTTGTGTAAGCACTATTATTTGGAGTAGTTTTTTGTATGCAACTAAACTTTTTATTATAATTAATGTAAAATATATAATTTTCAAATAATAGGATATAATAAAGTATACTTAATACTGGAAATACACTGGATATAATTCAAAATAATATGATATTTAGAAGCCACTTGAAGAGCTGAAGTCATTCCTGGGTCCATTATAATGTAATAGTATGCAGCATTATAAAAAATATCTCATTGGTTGTCTTGAATTTTCTACCTCTTTTGATTCCTTTGGAAATGCAGATTAATATTGAGTAATAGTTTTGTTATTTAGCAGCAGTATTTCCTAATGCTAAGTACAAAACTCTGGATGTTTAGGGGAATTGTTGGAAATATTCTTTCTGGAATCCTTTTAGCTAATGTGTTCTGAGACTGATTTTGTGCTTTTTTGTTCTTGTTGTTTCTTGAATGATGATGATAAGAATATATATATTAAAGTGTGATTCGTAATGCTTCTCATAAAATTTATGCATCTTTGGTTAAGGACAGATATTCAAAATAAAAGAGCTCTAATTTTCATTATCTTTGACTTTTCATATTATTTTGTATCTAATGTAATTTTTAAAAATCATGGTGAATACACCTAACTTAAAATTTACTATTTTAACTATTTTTAAGGATACAGTTTATTGGCATTAAATATACTTAACTTACACTGTTGTATAATCATCCCCACCATCCATCTCCAGAACTTTGTCATCTTCCCAGAATAAAAATCCATACTCTTTAGATAATAACTCTCCATTCCTCCCTCTTCCCAGTGGCAACCAACTTTCTCATTTTCTGTATCCATGAATGTGACTACTCTAGAAACCTCATATAAGTGGAATCATACATTATTTGTCTTTTTGTGACTTGCTTATTCCACACTAATATAAGTCTTTTGCTTTGCTTAGGGAATTATTTAATCATAAATGAGTTATTGTTTAAATTGTCTTTTTTACATTCATCTTCTGAGAATTTTCATCTGTAGTGGTAATTATAATGGATATTAACAGAGTAGATGGTGTTATGATAAAATAGGGTATTGGAATCATTAATTTATGAAATACAGCCCAAGGTAGAAGTCACTATATAGTTTGGTTTTTTAATATTATAAAGACAATTGAAACATAAAACAAGGAATTTATTTTAACAGATATGACATACGAGATAAATGCAGTAGGTATTTTAGCTAATATGGTGAGTTCCCGGTCATCCTGTATAAGAGCATAAATGTCATATTGTAGTGTACCATTTGATTTCATACATTATCTGAATATATTAGAAATAGGTAAAATGTGATTTTAGGATAAAATATTAAAGTTCACAGATTAAGCAGTTATCCCACGTGGCTTATTTGTGTAACAAATGGTAAATTTTTCTTTCTCAAAATGTATAGATTTTTAGGATTGAACAATAATCCCTAAAAAGGAATTAAGATGTTGATGATTATTTGTTGCTTTGGGGAAAGTATTGATGATCTTTGTTGCTTCAAAAATAACATTTGTCCTTGACTTAATTTTTTTTTTTTTTTAAATCACTTCTTGCTCCTTCTTGGTTTCCTCAGAGACACTTTACAGAAGTACACTTCAGTAAAACCTTTCTGGTAGATTGGTGGCTTAGATTCTTTCAAAAAATCCCAGTTAAAAGAAGTATGATAGGGAGTTGGCCTAATGGGAGGTATGCAACTGTATTTGCAAATCTTAGACATTATCCCACAATTTTGGTGTAACCCTTCAGCTGACAATTAAAATCTTTGTTTTATCAGTCATCACCCAACCCTAACAGATGGGTGAGGAATTAATCTGATTTGTATTTTTCCCCACAACTTTCTCCCACACGTTGTAAGATTCTATGATTCACTTTCAGTGAGTTCTTAAAGATAATTGATGGGCCTTATAGATATAATTCTTATATCCTATTAAAATTATGCCAGAGTTAAAGCACAGCACAGAAGAGCTTCTAAGACCCCTGTAGAAATTTGAAGACAATTTTGATACTCTCGTCCACTCAGAAAAAAAATCTGCTAATACCGTAATGTTTTTTCCCTTGCCAGGACCCTCCTTGCCTGGTGTCATTTCTTGAGCTCTCCTGGGAGGAGATTAGTCTAAAACAACAAAGTAGCCAGATGTCTGGTTCTGAGAGAGTCCCAGAGGCCAGGCTACGGTAGGCAATAGAAACCACGTGGGGCTGAAGATCAAAGATACCTGAGAATTACTTATGGGCACATAATATGTGTCATTCCCATTATTAGCAGTCTGAGAAAATTTGTTTCTCTAATTAACCCTTTTGTTGGAGTAACCTTAAATTTTAGTGAGTTTATTTCTTTTTTGATATGTTTTCTTTTGTGTGGTTTTGAGAAGTATACATACCAAAAAAGAGAAATGAAAAGGAACCCATGTGCTTGATTGAAATCTCTAAGCACTGTTCTTATCCAAAATAGATGTGCTATCCAGTGTATAATCATTTATCATGAAATAAGTGGGCATTAGGATTCTAAGTCAAAATTACAAAGTAATAGTCAGGAACTACATGGTTTAATGTATGAAGAGCTGTTTTTAAAGCCCCAATCCTTACTTTAGAAGTACAATTATTTCAACTTTTAACCGCTTTAGAGTGGGGATTTTTAGATCACAGCTTCCTGGTCTTAAAATGAATTCAGAATAAATCCCGGTGGTGGGAAATCTGTACCTTATTAATAGTTGACCTCTTTCTTTTCACATTGGTATTATAATGAAATGCTAATTAAAAATTCTTGGTATCCTTTACCTGTTTGCTGTATAGATACAATTTTATATTGTAGAGACATAGACAGATTTGGAAAATGTGAATACATTTGCTGTTTTGAGTTTGTTTTAATCCGAAAGCCTCTAAAAGCTTTTAGCTGAATTTAATCCAAGGGATAGGTAAAAATTTAATTATAACTTTTGATATGTTAGCCTCTAGATGAGAGTATCAAAAGAGAGAACAAAAGATTTTGGTTGGTCTTGCCACTTGTTTTTGTTTCTGTTCAACGTCATCATGTAACAAAAAAATTGTGTAAAAGCCTCATTCCTGCTTTCCTTGAGATATAATCATAAACCATTGTTATCAAGAGCCAGCTTTAGCACTTTTAAGTGCTACAACACATTCTTTAACATCTAGTAATATAAACTTGGCATAAAAGCTGTAAAAATGTCTTTAAACTTAATTGGAGATACGTGTTAGCAGAGATTTCATATTTTTTGTGTGGTGGTCAAGGCTTCTTTTAACTCCTTGAGGAAAATGAAACTCCTGGGAGCAGTTTGTAAGGATTAACTGATTCATCTCTTTGCTTCTAGATTTAAGTATTGAAGCAAGAATAAAATTGGCTTCTTGTACAAAGAACTGGAGAGGCAACTGTATTTTTTTTTAAGAGCTGAATTTGTGTTACTTCAGTGACAAATGATCGGTGTTTTTGTTCTTTACACCTGTGTTTCTCTTACTGGCTACCCCATTGTCAACAATACCATTTACCATTGTCTGGTAATCTGTTTTCCTATTTTGAGTGCAAGTTGAGTCAGTTATCTGTTTTCCTATTTTGAGTGCAAGTTGAGTCAGTTATGACCACTCTGCCATAAATATTTCTAAGTTCTAGTTAATGGCTTACTTTAAACAAGTAGTATTCAGAATAACAAACACTTCCCAGTATCACAATATTCTTGTCAGTTCCTTGGAGTTGGTTATATAGCAGGATTTGATCTGAAGGAATGAGCGTCCTAGTTCCAGGACTAAGGTCCAGTGGTAGAGGGAGCATTTCATTGTTTCCTCCTTTCAAGGAACTCCTCACTTCCTCCCCTCTCCCCTCACCCCCAAGACACACATGTTTGTGTATATACACACATTTAAAATAGTGATTTGCTAAGGAGAAGACCAAAAGGTAACTCCTTTTTTTTTTTTTTAAATCTTTCAGAAGTTGCCAGTGTTGCTGGTGACTCACCTGTTAATGTATTCATCTTGAATTGCTTCATTGGCTATTGGTGCTCTCCCCCACCCCCACCATTCTCTCTCTCCTCCCATTTACCTTATGGACCATTACTCTGAGTATCATCTCTTGGGGCATCTCTCCCACAACACTGTGTACAGAGAAGTGCTTAATTGTGCTTTAAAAAAATAAGCATTCTCAAATTTAAGGAGGTAAAGAGTGTTAGTTTTCTAGTTCCTGCTTTTTATTTATTCCCTCTATCTTCCTCATTCATAGATTTCTTTGTATATTACCTACTCCTCTACCCTGTCATATTTGTTTCTCTGTTCTTCATCTTTTAGTTCTTAATTCTGTTTCAGCGTTCTGTCCATAGCTTTCCAGGATGGGTTCTGATTTGAAATAAGAGCTAAATTGTGAGAACAGGCAATTAAGCTCTCTTTTTAAAATTCTTTTGATAACTTAATGTGTAATGATTTCGTACTTGAGCGGGTATTGAGGTAATAATCTATAAACTTTTTTGTGATAGAATTATGTGCTAAATAAAAATGCTTGCAAAATAAATCAAGTTGGCTTTGTTAGAATGTGATGATTCAATATGCATTTTAATTTCTCTTAATTTTAAAAGCTTTGGGGTTAAGTGTACAGTCTTAAACATTTCTTTTTAATCTACAATGGTGTGAAAGATCTTAAGAGCTACTTATTTACCTTTTTTACTTGTTTCCTAAATTTCTTTACTTCTCAAGTAACACTTTTCCTTGCCTGAGGTTTGGAGGAATAGCCCTCAGAACACCTATCACTGTTTAAAATGGTGGTCTTTGATTCAAAGTTGCCTGATACTCTTGAGGCTGCAAAGTGATAGGATTAGATCTTAGCAGATGGGAGGGTCCTTTCCCCAGTGGCAAATGAGGGGTAGCCTTCTGCTCGAGAGAGCACTTTTGGAGGGAAAGTTATGTTTTGAGTACAAAAATTATTAGTTCTTGAATCCTTGTGACTTTTCACTCTATTGCTAAAACAAAGAACAACATTTTAAAAAGAAGGAACAGAAAATTAAGTGTTGTCATTGATTGTATCCAGTATGAGCAGTTGACAGGAAAGAAATGTTTTCAGTGGAGTATTTTTCCTTTTTCAAGTAAGATTTACATGATTAAATATGGAATGAAACGACAGCCGATAGATAATCAGATTCCTCAGAATATGTTTGGGAAGCTGGGTTTCCTAAAGATATGAGGCTTAGTTATTTTAGCCTGGGGATTTTGCCTGGGGAAAAATGTATGTGTCTCAACAGCTGAAGGGCTATTCAGGAAGAAACAAAGTAAAATGGCATCTATTTTCACGTGTAATTTTGCTGTTTCATACTTAGTCTTATCCTTGGCAGAAATGTCAAAATATACTAGCTGCAAACCACCTCTGAAGCCATATCTGCATGACCAAATTGAACTGGGTAACTAAAGTCCTTAAGAATCAAATAGTTTTGGGCGCCTGGGTGGCTCAGTCGGTTAAGCGACTGCCTTCGGCTCAGGTCATGATCCTGGAGTCCCGGGATCGAGTCCCGCATCGGGCTCCCTGCTCGGCGGGGAGTCTGCTTCTCCCTCTCCCACTCCCCCCTCTTGTGCTCTCTCTCTCTCTCTCAAATAAATAAATAAATAATCTTTAAAAAAAAAAAGAATCAAATAGTTTTCCATAGGGAGAAGATGGTCCTTTCTAGGTAATTCTCTGGAGGGTAGGGAATGCTCTAGTGGAATCAAAATGAAGATGTGGGGTATTTCAAACAGAAGAACATACAGCCTAAAAAAAAACTGCTGTGGGGAGGGCATGGGGAAGACTTAAAAATTGGTTTATCATACTTAAACATAACTATGGATTCTTTCAAATCATTTTCTACCTCTGTATATTCCCACTTAAATTTAAAATAACACTTTCCTCCATTTATGTTTATAGTTTTTTTTTTTTTTAATTTTAACCGCATCTCAAATTGAATTGCTCATGCTAGAAATGATACTGCAGTTCCGTGCCTTATTTCCTTCTCTGCTGTCCCTCAGAGGCTAAATTATTCTAGCTGAACAAACCTGTACAAACTATTTAAGTGAAAATCAAGTTCTTACTAATGGAATAGCTAGATTTCTATTTTATATAAATGCTTTTCTTTTGTTTACCCTGGAGTGGAAGGCTGCCCCTTGAAGGAATTAAAATGGTAAAGTCTAGACTACCATTTATCCTTTCACTACATAGCTGTGGTTGATTGTTTTTTAATCAAAAATCAAGTTTCTGTATTTAATGACATGGAAGATGCGTTACATTTTGTCAAAATGTAAGAATTTATGAAGAATAAAGAGCCTCTGGAATCCCCAAAAGATAAAGAAGGGGATGTGTATAATTTTGCTGTTTAACACATATATAAGCATTAAGCATTAATATTTATTATTGAGTTTAGTATTTTGTATTTTCACTTCCATGAACATATAATATATTATAGTATATTATTTAGAGACCATTAAACAGCTCAGGGTTTACTCACAGAAAAGAAAATTTTAGGGTTTTTTTTTTCCTCTTTTATTTGAATTTTCCCCAGGTTGTTTGGTAAAGAGCAAACAAATTTGTTCACGATGAGGGCATTTACATTGAATAAAACCCTGTAGGGTATATGGAAGTAATCCAGAGAACTGACAAGTTGCTGAATGGTCACCATCATCTGTTAACGTAATGCACAGACTGTTAATGTTAAGGTAACAGAGGTAACCTTGACAGTGAAAATCAGTGCCATGTGCAGATAGGGCCCTGGATACTTAATTTTTACTTAATTATTAGAGTGCACATAAAGCATATCAGGTTGGTTGGCTTTAGTAATAGTATTAGTTTCCTAACATTTAAAATTCATAGAAATGTTAGATAAATGTACTTCCGTTTTACGGGAGGATTCATTTTTTATTAAAATAGCCATTAAAAAACAAAACAAAACAAAAAAACAAAATACAACATTTCTAGAAACTCATTTTTTTAAAAAAACACTTGATCAGTAGAAAATATTTCCCTAGCCAAATTGGTAGCCTCATGCTCTTTTTAAATAGCATTATTTGGAATACTTTAAAAAGTACCTTTTCCCCATAAATGTCAAATTATGCCTTTTCTTTGAAACCTTTGTAAGGGGAAATTTTATCAAGGAACGAGAGCACTGTATTTAATTCAGTGAAGTGAGTTATAATTTCAAACATCTGTTTATGATGTATTAAAGATGATCTTGTATCATGTATACATATCTCTTTAGTGGAATATACCCTTTGGCTTTTCCTTATTTAATAGGTATTGTGGCTTGGAAAGAAAACCACACATAGAGTAAATCAAAGACTCCAGGAACTGAGCAGCATTAAAATAAAACACGGAGTTCATATATGCAAACAGTAAAAAGCATACAAATGGGCCAGCTTTTTTTTTTTTAAGTTTTCAATGATAACTTAATATTAAAAAATAATTTTACCGTATCTTTTGTGATTCTCTATTCTTTCAGCCAATTGTAGTGATCCACACACTTTCCTCATGAGGGGATCAGGGTACACAAAAGCTTATGCTTTCTGGGAACTTAGAATATGCTTGGATTAGAAATTTAAAAATCTGCATTTCAAGAAGACATTGGTGTAGGATTTTCCCCCACCTTTGTCCCCTTAAGGAAATAGGGATGACAGCCGTTCAGATCTTCCCAACACCTCTGGTCCTCTGCATCAATGGAAAAAACGCTTTAGACAACTGATGACCAAGCAGTTAGCTTTACCAGCCTGAGCTTTGGTATTTGAAATTTGGTTTTCAGTCTCATTTCCTGCCTACTGCAGCGATATGGCCTTTAGACAACTAGACTTTCAAAAGTTAAAAGGCAGTAAGTCAATCCCCTGGAAACGGTGCAGAAACGTAGATTCAAATCGTAAATAAGGAAATGCATGGAGTACATTAAACAGACATAGAAAAATGGATTTCTGTCTTTTGTAGTAAGGTAATTGGGCACCACTGCTTGGCAGGAGCTGGTGCTATTGAGCTGGCTGTAGCTGCCACAGGTTGATAGGCAGGTGATCAGGCAGCTTCCACCAGGGTCTGCACAGGAGGCCTACCTAATATGCTGTCTGCCCTAAGGGCCTATGGGAACACAGTTGGATTATTATGTTAATGCATGAGCCTGCTGCCCTCTTCCTATCCCAGCTGGGTTCCCTGTTGTTAGGAACTGCTTTGCACTGACAGTGGAGTAATATGCTTCATGATTGGAAGGGCAAAGGGGCTTGGAGGAAGAAAAAAAAAAAGAATAGGCCTGTACAGATATGTAAATGAGGGAAGGAAATCTGTAGGAAGATTTCACTCTATAGAGAGAAAGTTTATTAGAAAGTTATTTTTCTCTCCTAGCATTCTGTAAAACCATTCATTTCTTAATAAATTTCCGGGCTTGCTTTCCTTCCCAACACTGCCATATAGTACATGGCAATGTTTTACAAAACAGGCACTTAGGTTGATTTGTTTTCAACTGAGATGCTCTAACACATTGGTACCCAGGTGGAGTGCTGACAGTAGTTCGTTTTTTCGCACCTTTATTACTCTTTAATACTCGTCCTACACTTACCCACTGTATTTTATAGGAAAGTGGTTTTTTTGTTTGTTTGTTTTTAAGGCACTGAAGGATTTATATTTTGTGTTGATGTCGCTTTTGCTTTCCTTATTTTGGATGAGGCTTTGGAAAATTGCATAAACCTATGTTTTGGGAGTGGGCAGGGGTGGAGGTGAGGAAATGGTTGGGTGGGGTAGAGGGTATTTTCTTGGGTTTATGAGTTTGGAATGAGTGGTGGTTCAAATTGCAGTAGCATTTTGTTTTCAGCTGAGGTGTTTAATGTTGACACCATATATATAGTGAAAAGAGTGTGGTCTCTCATGTCCACAGATCTGTACAAATTCCGGCTCTACTAACTAATAGTTATCTAATTTTGGATAAATTACCTCTCACCTACGTCAGCTGTAAAATGAGTGTAATATGAATTTTAAATGAGAAGATATTGATAGAAATCATTTTGTCTGACAGAATGAGTAGTCATAAATGCTCGCCATAATAAGGATACTTAATTGCTGTTATAGCAATTATAATTTTCAACTATTAGACCATTATTTTAATATGTATGGCTGTATACTTTCCAATGGTGTGAAGATTTTCTGTCTTTTCCTCAATATATGTATATATTTTTTTTTTACCAAGCCTCAACAAATGGGAATGACTTTAGCTTCAACCTGAATTTGAGACAAAAATATTCAGATTGACATTATTTAACTTAAAGGGTTAATGTTAGCATATGTTCTTAAACAATTAGTTTTATAATAAGCCATATTTCAAATGCTAAAAGAAAATTGAATGGAAAAGAAAATCTATTTGGCCAATATTCTAGACACTTCTGGAAATACTTTTAGTGGATGCCTAAATTTGGAAAAGTTTACAAATATTCCTGTATGTGTAACTGTGTCTAACACATTTGTTTATTTAAATTAGTTAAAAATGGTAGTATATAGTTGGGAAGTATTTTAAATACCATCTCTTGTGTTTTTTTACTTAGAAGATGTATGTAAAGATGATGTGTGCACAGTGCCTGGCACATTGAGAAATTGAGAAATGGTGGTCATTGTTAATTAGTGTCAATGCACTTTTCACATCCACACACCAACCTTCATTAAGTGATGCTTTGCAGATTTAAAAGGAGAAACTTCAGGGAGATTCTCAAGGTCAGCAAATATAGAAAGTTGGGTGTAGTATAGGATCCATAGACTAATAAGATGGTTACCATATATCTGGTGAAAAGAGTTCACATGATTTAAAAATGATCCACTAATTTTATTTATTTATTTTATTATTATTTTTTAAAAAATTTATTTATTTATCTGACAGAGAGAGAGAACAACTAGGCAGAGCGGCAGGCAGAGGGAGAAGCAGGCTCCCCACTGAGCAGAGAGCCTGATGTGGGGCTCGATCCCAGGACCCTGGGATCATGACCTGAGCTGAGCACAGATGCTTAACTGACTGAGCCACCTAGGTGCCCCGATCCACTAATCATTTTAATACTCTGTTGAAAACTTTGTGTTAAAGTTTGAGGTAGATACTTTGTGCTATATTAGAAAAGAGACTCCTTTCCGAAAAGCAATTGTGCATTTAACCGTACATATACAGAATATAGGGAGAAAGAACCAGTTCTGTCTAAGCAATTCTTTGTAGTTATAGCAGTTCTTTTATAACATGTCTTCATATTACCCATTTAGTTGGTTACATATATGGTGTGTTTGGGGCATATGTAGATATGTGTGTATATTTATATATATATATGAGTGAATATATATGTGAATACATGAATATATACATATTAATTTGTATCTATGGCTGTATATAATATGTTCACTATATAAAATTTCAGAATCTGACATATACCTAGAAATATTTCAAGAGGAGCTCTAGTCAAGTACATTCCTTAATAAAGGGATTTTAAATAATGCATTAAGTTTGAGCAACAGTTGTTAAATTGTTAAGACTTTGAAGAAAAGGCATTAGAGGAAGCAATAAGACCATGAGATAGGTAAGGAATAGTCAACGGAGTGTGCCTTTATTTATTTTTTTAAATTTCCTTTTTTATCAACCAACAGTGCAGGCTGCTTCACTGCCTATTGTCTATTTCTGTATCTTCCCCCAATACAGTCATTGTACATTAAAAGAAGTCCATCACAGAGTAAATAATAAACTCTGTTTTAAATGAAGTCTACTTTGAAGAAAATCTATGTAGTCTGTTCAGCTTAAATAAATATTTGTCCAATGCCTGGTTTTCTTTAAAGTACCTGTGGATTTGACACATCCAATAGTCCCTAATAGGTTGAATGGTATTAAGGACAAAAGTCTTATTTTATATCAAAAAAAAAAAAAAGAAAGGAAAAGAAAAAAAAAAAACAACGCAGTTCCTCAAACACAGTAGGAGTTCATCAAATGCTCATTGACTGAATAATTGGGACCACATAATAATGTAGTATAATAGTATAATACTACTCAGATTTTAGTCTATGGATCCCAGTGTACCTTGTTTTCTCTTACCTTTACTTAGTACTGCTCTCAAGGAAGCATTATCCATGTGCCCTTTGGCAGCTTTGTGAAGCTGCTGAGTTTACCTTTCCAACCTCTCTGACACCAATGGTAACTTCTGCTTCTGACCACCTTCCTACCTCCACCAACCCATCACACCTCTTTATACCCTCCCCACATTGTTATTCTGAAAGGCCAGCTTCGGAGAAATGATGACTGCTTGAGGTATGCTTTATAGGAAAGAATAAAAGAAACAACCCCAGAGGGATTGTTGGTTTCTGTCCTGCTAGAAGCCATTAGCCTCTCTGGTGGCTATGTTGTCCCTCTAGTTGTGTTCCCCATTCACCCTTTGCTTTTCAGGAAACTTTAGAAACACCCTGAATGATTCTTTTATTCCAAACCCCGATCCTAATTAGAATTGTTAGGACCCACTCCTCTATAAATGTTTCCCCCCACAAGACTTCTTTCAGCTCTTTCAGATTTTTCCCCCAAAGATGGTAAAATATTTTTGTTGACTTTTTTTCTTGGGTCCTACAAATTTCTAAATATCAACAAAGAGTTCTACATAACAGGTTATGATTCTAAAATCACAGTGAGTTATATTGTAAAAAATACTGCATTTTTTAAAAGGCTTGTCTTACATCCCCATATCCATCCTTCCTCTTCTTCCCACCTTAAAATGATTATTTGTCTCTATTTTTCCAAATTTCCCAGAAATTTTATGTCTATTTCTGGGTCCCTAATTTGGCAAGTCATTGATTAATGGTTCTCACCACTTAGTAAGATGATAATATTGATGATACAGTTAAAATAGTTAATACTTATTAAGTACTTACTATGCTAATGGTTTATATAGTCTCATTTAATTTTCACAAATGCTTACAAGTAGATACTAATTTTACACCCATTTTTGAGACAAGGAAACAGAGGCTTAATATGGTTTAAGTTGTTCAAGGTCCTCTCTGTGGAACTGGATTCAGACCTAAGCTAAATGTAGCGCCCTCCAGTGCCTACATTATCTTATGGCTGTTTTAGGTGGTCAACTACATACATACTGAAACCTAGCCTTTCTTTCCCAACTACCTCCCCACAATCTTTGGGTTGTGTCCAAATCTATTCTTGTGTAGGGGGTTGTGTCTCATTAGGCATAATCATTTCACAAAGATATAGGATGATGGATCATGGATAAATAAGAGAAAAACCTTTTTTTTTTCACCCTGTTTTTCAAGGCTGCATGGGTAGGCAGCTTAGTAACTTGTCTCATAATGACAATCTCAAAGTAAAAAGTAAGAGCCAGCATAACTAGTTCTTCTTTTACTAGTAAAGTTTGGTAGTGAAAGTGGTGTGAATAGTGAATAATTATCAGGAAGCTGACAGTTTACAGGCATGAAAGGCAGAATCGAAATTTGCATTAGTTTCCTTAAAAATAAATCTACTCTTGGAGCTAACAGCCTGGTTAGTGTACAAATGGACCCTGGAGATCAAGTAGGAAAGTTACTTGCAGTTATGAAATACAGTTGACCCTTATACAATGTGGGTGTTAGTGGCACTGATGCCCGTGCAGCCAAAAATCTGTGTGTAACTTTTGCCTCCCTAGAAACTTTACTAAGAGCCTACTGTTGAATGGAAGCCTTACCGATAACACAAATAGTTGATTCACACATATTTTGTATGTTACACATATTATATACTGTATTCTCACAACAATATCCAACTTTTTCTTAATTTTTTCAGTATTTCTAGGCTATGCAGTTCATCTGTGAGTTTTTTAAATTGTTGCAAATCTCCAGAAAATTTTCCCATATACTCATTGAAAAAAATCCACCTGTAAGTGGACCCATGCAGTTCAAACCCATGTTGTTCAAGGGTCAACTGAAAATAAGTCATGGAGATGTAACGGACAGCATGGTGACTATAATCAATAATAACTGTATTGCCTATTTGGCAGTTTTTAGGAGAGTAGATCTTAAAAGTTCTCATCACAAGAAAAAACATTATTGTAACTTTGTATGGTGACAGATGGCAATTAGACTCAATGTGGTGGTTATTTTGCCATGTATACAAATATTGAATTAATATGTTGTACACCTGAAACTAATATAATGTCATATGTCAATTATGCTTCAATTTAAAAAAAAAAAAAGAGGAAAGTTACCAGAAGGAAACAGGGCATAACTTATTAATAAACCACATCTTTACTTCATGATAAAGCCTGTCCTGACCACCAGACACTGAGTGAAAAGACAGTGAAGTCAGCCTGGCTTTCAGCAAACCCATGGATTTACAGAAAGAGCTCTGAGAGCCCCAAGAGTGAAACTTCTTGAAGCATTCTATTCAGGCTTACACCAGAGATGAAGTTGTCTTCTCGGGCCACTGAAATCCCAGCAGCCTGTTTGAGAGGATTATAGTTAAATGGACAATTGAAGACAGGTGCTTTGTCCTAGGCTTTCCTCCTGAGGTTCACATTTATATGACAGTCCTTTTACAAGAGCATGGGTTTAAGAGTTCTGATTTTACCACTGATTCCTTTCACTTATTTCTCTCAACCACTTACCTTCTTGAGGCTTGTTTTTCACATCTGTAAAATGGAATAACACTTACCTCATGGGATTATTTTAAGAGTTAAGTGAAATAACACCTATTGTCTGGTATAGAGGATGCTTAATAAATGTCACTTTTTTTCCTTCTGCTTGTGAAGTGCTATTTTGAAGGAAAAGTAAAGTAAAAGAAGTTAAATCATTTTATTATTAATTCCTGGGTCAGAAAAACAGTTTTTATCTCTTCTGCTTGTAGAATTTTATACATCACCTCACATTTAAGACCCTGTGAGCTACTAATCTTGGAGAAAAAATGAAATTCAGTTTGGTTAATAGCACTTCTTGAAGGCAGTTTTTAAACTGTGATGAAGCTAGGTTAAATGGGAGCCAAGTGGGGCCATTTCCAAGGGTTTTGGAGGTGAAGCAATTTGTTTTTGTACTTGTATCACTGCTTTTACTCTTTTTAATCTCATTTCTAGTCCCTTAGGTTCCATAATAAAGTCTTCAGTACTATACATTTTTATTAAACATCTTTTTGGACTCCAATTTGCATTTCAGATAATATAACAAAATGTATGTGTTTCAAATATTCACTGCATAATTGTGATTAGAACATGTAATCCCTCAAAAGATGTTAATTGCAATTTAAATTCACGCTGAATTTAATTAAGTGAGTTGGGGATTAGAAAGTAGATGTAAGGAGTAGTTAAGGGAATACATTTTTAAAAAGCATCCCTATTTTTTCTAAAAAATGTAAACCTCTTTCAACTTTAAGATTAGAAAAATGAGGGAAAGATAGAGAAGAGGAGGAAGCAGCTTAAAGGACAGATTAGAAAAATCTTAAAACTATGCTTACAATTGGGATCTAGAATTTAAGCTAATTGTGGTTAAAGAGGGAGGGCTGGTTTGAGTATCCTTCTCATTTATATTCTTAGAGTTTTCCAGTAGACATTAACTCACTTGGTGTCTGATAAAGACTTCAGTTGAACAGAAATCTTTAAGAACTGCAGAAAATGGGATGGAAGTAGCAACAGAGGTCTTTCAATCCAGCTGTTTTTTGTGCATCAATCTTCCTTACAATGTGCTGGCCAAGGGGTGTTTTATGTATAATTATGTAATAAGCACTTTGTGCATAGACAATTCAGATTTAAGTTGTGCCTTTCTATTATAACTTCACTGTATTAATGGAAATAAAGAGTAGTGTTAGAAGAAAACCAAATGCCTTATTTTTTCCTGATTTATAAAGAATACCAAACTTGAGATTTATAGTCTTAAAAAACTGTGTAAGTAGTCATATCTCTCAGTGATTGGAAGCATGCAGTGTTCAAATTAATTATTTGATGTTGAATCTGAAAATAGTTTTTCAAAAGGCTACTGGAATAACATTGTGCTTCATTTTATATTATTATTATTTTTAAAGATTGTATTTATTTGAGAGAGCGCGCGCATACGCACATGCTCAAGAGCAGGGGGAGGGGCAGACCCAGCTGAGCAGGGAGGCCCACTCAGGGCTGGATCTCAGGACGCTGAGATCATGACCTGAGCTGAAATCAAGAGTCAGATGCTCAACCAACTGAGCCACCCAGGTGCCCTAGTGCTTCATTTTATTTAAAAATTTTTCTAGGAACACATTTTTTTTTAATTATGTTATGTTAGTCACCATCCAGTATATCATTAGTTTTTGATGTAGTGTTCCATGATTCATTGTTTGTGTGTAACATCCAGTGCTCCATGCAATATGTGCCCTCCTTAATGTCTATCACCGGGCTAACCCATCCTCCCACCTCCCTCCCCTCTAGAACCCTCTGCTTCCCCGAGTCCATAGTCTTTCATGGTTCGTCTCCCTCTCTGATTTCCCCCACTTCATTTTTCCCTTCCTTCTCCTAATGTCCTCCGTGCTATTAGGAACACATTTTAAATCAAGAATCCCTTTTAAGGTGATCTAAACACAGTTTTAAATGCAAGGATATTATTTCTACTTTTAAGTAATTTCTTTATTTTTACATGTGTCTAGAAGAGGAAAAATTACTTCATAAACCTGTTTTGAATGAGTCATACCATGAATGTGATAGACAAAACAGTGTGCGTTACACATACTGACTACCTAATATTTTATTGGACTCTATAAGCATAATTTTTTAAGAAACAAATTTCAAAGTCTTTTAAAATGTTCTCTTAGTAAGATATGTTTGAAGTGAAAATTCAGGTGGAAAGCTCTGTCTTTGTTTCCCAAGAAGCGAGCATCCTAAATAAAAGAATCATGAATCTGGCTTTATATCTAGAACAGAGTTCTTCAGACTTTATCTGTGCTATGGTAAGGAGTTGTTAAGGGAATACATTTTTTTTAAATGAGTATAGCAAACCCTTTTTTAAAGGAAACAAAAGCTCTGTTTTTACCTAAGACATTGCTCCTGTAAGTATGTAAATCTTTATCCATTTTTGCTTGCAACCTAAAATCATTCCACATAAATGTCTTCGTTTATTTGTAATTTAATTTCCCTAAAATGACTATTTTGATAATGGCTGTCATGGATGCTTTTTCTAATAACATAAAATTACTCTTATTCTCAATGAAGTGACTTTTTTCTTTTGGGTTAGGTTCACATTATCACATAAACATAATTTTTGACCAATGGCTTATCAAGGAAAAGGCTTACCCATTCACTGTCCTAAAGCACATTGTGTGTGGCATCTCCTAGTAACATACAATATTACAGAATGACTAGGAAACATTATGTTCTTGTATCATTTAAATTTTTTTTAATATCTTAATTTTTTTTTATAAAAGCAGTATGTATTCCTAGTAATCTGGAAAATGTAAGTAAACCAAACAAAGAAATACCATAATCCCACTGGTCACATAATCATACTGATATTTTTATGTGTATCTTCCAGACATTTTTGTTTGCACATACGTCTAATAAAATGAGATCATATGAGGCGTACTGTTTTGTAATCCTATTTGCCCATTAGCAATACATCGTGATCATGTCTCCATAGTGTTCCACAACACTGTTTCTGAAGACTGTTTTATTCTTCTCATGTGTGGATTTGTAATGTTTTATTTCAGTCCTAGATAGTTTTGTCTATTAAAAAATAATGCTATGTGAAGATCCTTTTAGCTAAATCCATTCTTGGATCTGTATTATTTTCTTAGATAATTTTTTTTAATGGAATCGCTGGGTCAAGGGCTGTGTATGGACATTTGTAAGGTTTTGCTGCTCCCTGCAACACTGCCAGCAAGGTTATATAGGATGCAGAGGCATCTTTTCCCTGAACTCTCATCAATCATATGAATTAGTATTTTTAAAAATCTTTGCTTATTTGATAGTTTTCTCCCTACACGACTTCTGTTTTCTCAGGTCATGTCAGTCCATGTTGTAAAGATGGGGAGTCCACGTAATATTTTATAGAAATGTGTATTTAATAAATTTTTTAATTTCATCCACCCCCTAACTGCCCAATTTCTTTGCTCATATTTTAGAGTACAATATTGATGGCAACATTTAAAACGTTGTTCTATCTCTTTATTTGACTTCAACCAAAAGAAATACACATTGTAGTTGCTGGAAGTCATGTTTAACTAGACCCCTAACCATGTTATAAATGGTGCCTGTGGAAGAATCTGGGGACAAAACCTTTAAACTTTTTTTTTTTAATCACATCTTAAGATCTTGGAGAATCTGAACTTATATAAGAATGTTTGGGCTGCTGTTATTACACTGAAACCTTCTGAGAGTATCTTCTCAGGTAATTTTTTTAGAGAAAGTCACTTACAGATATAAAATGTTTGACCAGAAGAAAGCCTCAGGTTGTCAGAGTTACTTATATGCCATTGTTCAGCTGGGCCTCTTTATTAAATCATCTCTTGGCAGTCCATTAGTTGTGGGGCTGCAGCTATTGCATGGCCCACTAAGCTAATATACCTTCAATCACTAACAGAAGGATAACCTTAATAAAAATTTGAAGTCGATTTAGTGCTTCACTGCTTGCTGACTAGTGTTTTACATTTTAGTGTGTCTATACAATTTCCATCCCGTGTATTTTTGATATTCACATATATCTTATCTATATAATATATTGGAATCCAATAAAGATTAACATCCTAGAGAAGGAAGAGCATTTGGAAGTTCTTGTAATTCTGACTTGCCATGGCCAGAAACTGTGTGATCTTGAGCAAGTCACTTCCTACACTGGGCTTCTGTCCACCCCATGTATGTGAAATTAGGAAATTGGGAAGATGTTCTCTAAAATTTCTACCTGTATTACTCTATTATGTATAGAAAACTTAAATTACATTCTGAAGAATCTAATACCTTAAAACTTGTTTTTTTTTAACTTCAACTATGCCTTTGTAGGAAAAAAGAATTTCTCTATTTCCCCCATAAAAATTTGAGTAACTAGAATAATAAAAGAGAAGATCCACGTTATTTAGTGGTAAATGATACAAGAGAAAGCTCACTTAAAGTCAATTAGCTTTGAAAGAAGAATTGATATTTACTAGTAATTACTGAAAAATGTTTAGCTTGTTTTTGAAAAAATGAAACTAAATTATGAGAATAAACTTATCTTACTTTATTTAAACTATTCATTTAACAAAATTTGGGTTATATTGTAACTATGTACTGATTCTTGGACGGAAGGAAGAAAGAATCAAGTGTTGTTTTGGAAGGTAGGGATCAATGTAATTTTCCCAAGAAAATTGTTAAGATGACACGATGTCACATCTTTTCCTTCTGTTTATTTTGCAATACAATTATGAAGATACAAACTTGCAAAAAGTTGTGGTTTCATAAATTTTCACAGATGCTCTCATTTGAAAAAATAGTCCAGTTACTCTCTTTTTAAGTTGTGGTCCTGTCATTTATTTTTTTCTTACTAGTCATGAACTTTGTGCTAATTTCATTGACTTCATGAAATCCTGCATCTTCAGGACGCCTGGGTGGCTCAGTCAGTTAAGCGTCTGCCTTCAGCTCAGGTCCTGATCCCAAGGTCCTGGGATCGAGTTTCACATCAGGCTCCCTCCTCAACTTAGCAGGGAGCCTGCTTCTCCCTCTCCCTCTGCCTGCCACTCCCCGTGCTTGTGCTCTCTCTTTCTCTGTCAAATAAATAAAATCTTTTAAAAAGATGAAATCCTGCATCTTTTGTAGGACTCACAGTTATATTTAGCAACCTATTTGTGTTTTATTTGTGGTGTATTGTCAGGTGTTTAAAATACTGTGCAGAGTAAACCAACCAAAGCTGAAGTACAGAGATAGATATTATTGTGAAGTAGTTAGGGTGTGAGTGTGGGAAGGGAAAATGCCTTCTTGGGAATCTGTTTAGAAATAGTAAGTTCCTGGGGCACCTGGGTGGCTCAGTCGTTAAGCGTCTGCCTTTGGCTCAGGTCATGATCCAGGGTCCTGGGATCGAGCCCCTCATTGGGCTCCCTGCTCCATGGGAAGCCTGCTTCTCCCTCTCCCACTCCCCCTGCTTGTGTTCCCTGTCTCGCTATCTCTCCGTCACATAAATAAATAAAAAAATCTTTAAAAAAAAAAAAAGAAAAGAAATAGTAAGTTCCCTCTCACACTGTTGGTGGGAATGCAAGCTGGTGCAGCCACTCTGGAAAACAGTACGGAGGTTTCTCAAAAAGTTGAAAATAGAGCTACCCTACGACCCAGCAATCGCACTACTGGGTATTTACCCCAAAGATACAAAAGTAGGGATCCGAAAGGCTACGTGCACCCCGATGTTTACAGCAGCAATGTCCACAATAGCCAAACTGTGGAAAGAGCCCAGATGTCCATCGACAGATGAATGGATAAAGAAGATGTGGTGTATATACACACACACACATGCACATATACATAAATAGAATATTATGCAGCCATCAGAAATGAAAACTTACCATTTGCAACGATGTGGGTGGAACTAGAGGGTATTATGCTGAGCGAAATAAGTCGGAGAAAGACAATTATGTGATCTCACTGATACGTGGAATTTGAGAAACAAGGCAGAGGATCATAGGGAAAGAGAGGAAAAAATGAACCAAGATGGAACCAGAGATAAACCATAAGAGACTCTTAATCTCAGAGAACAGACTGAGGGTTGCTGGAGTGGAGGGGGCGTGGGAGGGATGGGGCGGCTGGGGGATGCACACTGGGGAGGGTATGTGCTATGGTGAGCGCTGTGTACTGTGTGAGGCTGATGAATCACAGACCTGTACCCCTGAAACAAATAGTACATTATATGTTAATTAAAAAAAAGAAAGAAAAAAAGAAAAGAAATGGTAAGTTCATTAGTGAGCCTTTTCCTGCTATGATGTCCCTCGTTTCCATGTACAATCTAAATTCTTTAGGGATCTGGAGAATGAATACCTGTGTAATGAAGGCTTGCTGGGCCTTACCCTAAATGGTCCCTTGTATGGTTGTAGGAGACCCAGGGGTTTTATATCTGCCATCCCATTTAATCCTCACAAAAATTGTGTGAAGTGCTTATTGTTATTCCCATTTAATAAAATGAAGACACTAAGGTTTTTAAAAGAGTTTCGTAGCTGAGTATGTGACCAGATTGTTTTGAAACCAAGTCTCCTGACCTTTATTATCACTGCTTTTCTAGTATTTCACAGATGTCTCTGTGATGATTTTAAATTAAGACATTTTATTTAACATGAAATCTTTATCATCTTTAAATAAGT
The DNA here is from genome assembly GCF_002201575.2 of Neomonachus schauinslandi. Taxonomy (NCBI): domain Eukaryota; kingdom Metazoa; phylum Chordata; class Mammalia; order Carnivora; family Phocidae; genus Neomonachus; species Neomonachus schauinslandi. The sequence goes on from NC_058404.1 coordinate 80,319,365, forward strand.
ATAAAATGAGAGTGTCTTTTTTAAATGTCAGCTCAACCTGTAGAGTCTTAAGTATCACCATTATGTTATTGTTGAAAATAATGACTTAGAAGACAGCTTTACAAATTACAAGCAGAGCTCTGAAGCTTTAGCTTTCATAGGTAATAAGTAGTAACAGTACCTCAGTGGTTTTAATTAATTAATTTTTTTATTAAGTAAAACATTAATATTTATTTATTGAAATTTTCTATAAAACCTCAAAACCAAGTAAATATGAAAAAGTTAAACCATAATGTCATAGTTATATTTTTCTACTTTTTAATTTACTTTAAAAATTTTTATATATTTAAAAAGTCAGGTTTATGGATATGTAATTCACAGACAGTAAAATTCACTCTTTTAAAGTATATAGTATGATTCATTTTGGAATATATATAAAGTCATGTAAACATTGGTATAATGCCAAAAATTCTTTTGTGCCTCTTTTTCCTTTTCCTACTTGTGGTCCCTGATAGCCAGTGATCTGAATTCTTTCTGTACAGTTTTGTCTTTTTGCAAATATTGTATTAATGGAATCATACAGTATGTAGTTTTTTGTATGTGGCTGCATTTATTTAGTGTAATACTTTTAAGAGCCACCCATGTTGCATATACCAATAGTTCGTTACTTTTTATTGCTGAGTAGTATTCCATTGCATGGATGTATCATAGTGTATTTATCCATTCACCATTTGATGCACATTTGGGTAGTTTCCAGTTTTGGGCTATTACAAATAAAACTGTTCTGAACATTTGAGTACAAGTCATTGTATGAATATATCAGTATCTGTCTCTTGGGTGAATACCCAGGAGTGGGATGGCTGGATCATATGTAAGTATAGGTGTAACTTTTTAAAAGAAATTGCGAAGCTTTTTTTCCCCAGTGGCTGTATCATTTTGGATCCATCCAGCAGTATATGAGAGTTCTATTTGGTCCACATCCTCACCAGCACTGAACTATTAGTTTTTTTTAAAAAGTTTTAGCACTTCTAGTAGGTATGTGGTGGTGTCTTATTATGATTTTAATTTACATTTGTCTAATAACTAATGATGTTGAGCATCTTTTCATGTGTTGATTTGCCATCTTTAGTGAAGTGTCTGTTCAAATCTTTAGTCCGCTTTTTTGTTGGATTGTCTTATTTAGTTGTAAGAATTTTTAAAAAATATATTCTATATACAAGTTCTTTATCAGATATATGTTTTGTAAATATATTCTCTCAATTTGTGGCTTGCTTTTTCATTTTCTTAACAATATCTTTGAAGGAAAGTTTTAAATTGTGATGAAGTCCAATTTATCATTTTTTAATTTTAAAGTTATGATTTTTGTATCCTATCTGAGAAATGCTATCCTCAACCAAAGTCATGAAGAGTTTCTTTATGTTCTCTTCTAATAGTTTTATAGATTTAGCTCTTTTTTTTTTTTTAAGATTTTATTTTTTGACAGAGAGAGAGAGAGAGACAGCGAGAGAGGGAACACAAGCAGGGGGAGTGGGAGAGGAAGAAGCAGGCTTCCCAAGCAGGGAGCCGGACATGGGGCTCGATCCCAGGACCCTGGGATCATGACCTGAGCTGAAGGCAGACGCTTAACAACTGAGCCATCCAGGCGCCCCTATAGATTTAGCTCTTACATGTAGCTCCATGATCCATTCCAACTTACATTTTATGAGGTAAGGATTAAAGTTCTGTTTCGTTTGTTGCTTAGAGAGGTCAGTTACCACTTGCTGAAAAGATTATTCTCTGTGCATTAATTACTGTGCACCCTTGTCAATCAGTTTATCATATCTATATAGATCTGTTTCTGGACTTTCTATTCTGTCAATCAGTATATCTTCAGCCAGTACCACACTGTTGATTAGTGCAGCTTTATATTAAGTGTTGAAATTAAGTAATATGTTCCCAATATTCCTATCCTTTAAATATCTGAAGGATCTCAAGATGTCACCTCTTTCCTGATAATGGTCATTTCTATATTCTCTTTTTCTCCTAGAACAGAAATGGGCAATCCATGGCTTGCAGGCTAAATCAGTCTTGCTGTATGTTCTTGTACAGTAAGTGAATTAAGAATGGTTTGTACTTTTTTTTTGAGAGAGAGAGAGTGCACAAGCAAGGAGGGACAGAGGGAGAGAGAGAATCTTAAGCAGACTCCGCACCAGTGCCAAGCCCGATCTCAGGACCCTGAGATCATGACCTGAGCCAATAATCAAGAGTCAACACCTAACTGACTGAGCCACCCAGTTACCTTTATACATTTCTATACAGGTAGAAAAAAAAAAGAATAAAATTTCATGATATATGAAAATTAAATGAAGATAAAATTTTAGTATCCATACATAAAATTTTATTGGAACACAACCACACTCATTCATTTATACATTATCCATGTCTGCTTTTGTGCTATTAACAGTAGAGTTAAGAATTTGTAACCATGTGGGCTACAAAGCCTGAAATATTTATTACGTTGCTGTAGTATAATAAAAATATCTATCTAATCTTTGTCGCAGGTTCTTGGCACAGAGCTTCAAAAACCCTTGGAATTTCCTGAGTGATTAGTGTTTTTGTTATTTTAATTATGCTAATTAGCCAACTCTTGATGGGCTCCTAGGTAATTTTAGGATGTGGGCTGGTCACCAAAAAGACCAAGCATGTGACTAGAGGGCTGGAACTTTGAGCCCCGCCACCTTCAGAAGGAGAGGGGGCTGGAGATTGAGTTCAATCACATGGTCAATGATTTAATCAATTATGTCTCTACAATGAAACCCCAATTAAAAACGATGGGCACGGAAGCTCACTGATGCTTCCTGGTTGGTGAACATGTTGATGTGCTGGGAGAATGATGCACTCTGACCCCATGGGGACAGGGCACGGAAGTGCCCAGACCTCCCTCTGTGTATCGCTTATAATCAAAGTGTCATCTTTTTTTTTTTTTAATGATTTTATTCATTTATTTGAGACAGAGAGCATAGAGGGAGGAGGGTCAGAGGGAGAAGCAGACTCCCTGCCGAGCAGGGAGCCCGATGCGGGACTTGATGCGGGACTCGATCCCGGGACTCCAGGATCATGACCTGAGCCGAAGGCAGTCGCCCAACCAACTGAGCCACCCAGGCGCCCCTCAAAGTGTCATCTTAACTAGCACGTTCACTGAGGTCAGTGAGCTGTTCTATTGAATTATTGAACCAGACAGGGTCATGGGAACCCCTAAATTTATAGCCAGTTGGTCAGAAGTGCTGGTGGCCTGGGGATTCCTGAAGTGCCCTCTGAAATGAGGGCAGTCTTGTGGAGGACTGAGCTTTGAATTTGTGGGGTCTGGGCTAACTCCAGGGGGTTAGCCTCAGAATTGTATTGCGGGATATTCAGTTGGTGTTAGACCAGTTGGGTTGAAATGGAACAGTAACCCTTTACAGAATAGGTTTTCAATTCCTGTTCTAAGGCTTTATCAGTTTTATTGATTTTTTTCTCCAAAGAACCAGCTTTTGATTTCATTGATCTCTATTGCTTTTATGGTTTTGATTCCATTCATTTCTGCTCCTATCTTTACTTAATTTCCTTCCTGTACTTATTTTGTATTTAATTTGCCTTTTTTCCTCATCTTTTTAATTTTTTAAAAAATTTTCTTTTTTTAAGTAGGCCCCACACCCAGCGTGGAACCCAAAGTGGGGCTTGAACTCATGACCTGAACTGAGATCAAGAGTCAGATGCTCAACCTACTGAGCCACCTAGGTGCCCTTCTCATTTCTTATACTGTAGGAATTATGCCATCCCTTCCTATCTTGGTGTTCAGTGATATCATGTTTGCAGCTTGAAATTGGCCCTGGTGGGAGTATTTACAGCTCAAAAATCAGCAAATATTACAAACTGATGTTCCTCCCCTCATCCTGAGAGCCAGTTATTAAACATTTACCAGCATACTACTTGTAACAGCAATAACACAGCTCTTTTTTATCTTCTCAGGAGACCTAACATAAAAAGATGATCTCAAATGAAAAGTTATTTCAGAAAAAGAAAGGACTTGATAGTGAGAAATGTAGATTAATAGTGAAAAATATAGATTTGAAATCTAGAATTTTGAAAGAGATTATACAATCTCTGATCCTGAAGATACGAAGAATAGGGCAGGTAGGTTCCTTTTGTTAGTGATTTCAGTGTAGTCCTCTTTGAGGAAAAGTGCCTTGATTAGATGATCTGCAAAAGTCCATTTCAGTTCTGTGAATCTATGGTAAGTTATTTCCCAGAAGATGGTAGGAAAGCTGTTTTATTGCTAATGAAAAGCTGATGAGAGAGTTATTGCTGAAGGATTGATCCGTTGCCCTCTTAAGAAGCTTTGCGATTCCCAGACCTAATGGATGGAAAATAGCAGAAATAACAGAGATCGGTAGCTAGAGTCTAAAATTTGTAAGAAACGCTAGATGGTTTGACATAGGTTGTCACTTATGTTTTGTGGATGCCCTTCTAAACACAGTGTTAAGGGAATTCTTGGCCAATTTCTCTGTTGGTGTGCTGAGAGCTTAGTTCATGGGTTGGCATTAAATAGAGCTTCCATTAATTGATCAGAAAAGTGCTTGTTGTCCATCACTAGGAGGTATTGAAAAAGCCCACTTTAAAGGAAATTTTAGTAGTTAATTTCTGTGCTGCCATAACTCTGATCCCATTGATATTGTGTTATAGCCATTATGATGTCTAGCCTAATACTGTGAGCAGATACTCTGGTACTTATTTTTGTATTCTCAGGCTTAGCATAATACATTAATAAATTTGTGTTGAATAAATGAATAGTTAAAGGAGCATTTATTTTATTCCTCTTGGCAGGACATAGGAAACCCAAAAGATAGGAACAATTAAACTTCAGGGATATTGAGAAATTGGCATTTTAAAAAAGATATAATGTCAAGTAGTATGGAATATTTTAAATAGGTTTTATTCAGCTTCATAGAAATTTATAAGTGCTTAATAAGCTATTAATAAATAAACAATATGTATTTTCAATTTAATAGTTGATAATCTGAATACAATTTAGATCTGTCTCAATCTGAATACAATTTTCAATTTAATAGTTGATAATCTGAATTACAGCCACAGTTTGTTCCTGAGTATTCAGTATTAATATAACAAGTAAGTCTAGGTAGATTTTTCCTGGTATTATCCTCACTTTCTTTCAATCTTCAGTCAGACATTGAGCCCCTAATATGTACATAGCATTAAGGTTTGCCTAAAGGTTAAAGAGAGCCTCTAAAAGGTTTGTTGTACTTAATACAGCATTTATTGTATGCTTTTTTCTGATAAACTTATAATCAGTGCAAAACCCTTGACAATCAAGGAAAATCACAAAGAAAAAAAATCCATAACCCTATTACCCCAGTATAACCACTATTCGTGTTTTGGTTTATGCCCTTTTATATTATGTATTTATAAATATCTGTTAAAAATAATATGTAATGTGAAAAAAAATAATATGTAAAATAGTGTGGGTATAATAGAGAGGGTACAAGGAATGTCTGGGGATGAGTTCTATAATAGGCTTTGCCACTAGCCAATAAGACCTTGGGAAAGATCCTTTTATCTCTCTAGAGTTCTATTTCTTCACTTATAAAGGGATTGTCATAGTATCTAAGGGTCCTTACCAGTTGAAAATTCTGATTTCATTGAAATTGAACACCTTTGAAGACTGAGATTTCAGGAGGATGAAATTGCAAGTGTTCGATTCAAAGTCTATATTCATCTCAATTATGAGGCAGGTCTAAAAATCTTGAATTGGTATAAATATTTCCTGCTAACATCATTAGGTTTTGTTAGTATGAAGCAGTTATACTTAAAGTAACAAATTTCTCTTGGAGCAAGAATCACAGTCTCAATTGGTAAATGTACTTGAGCTAATAAATACGTTTTTAGGAAAGTGTTAAAGTAATCCTCATTAGCCTTTAAGTGTGCTACCAGAAATAAGAAATGCAGGATCACCACTATTTTAAGTATGTGGTATTTTATCAAAAAAGCATACCAAGAAGAAAATCAAAGTAGCTCTGTTACTTGATTCTTTTTGCACCTAAAGAAAATTGATTTTGTCTTCCCTCCTCTGTGCCACGCATGTGATGAAAATGGTGGGTTGCTCTGTGAGAACTATTGCATATTACACAGCAAAGCTTTAAAAATGTTAAAAGGTGTCTGTTTTGTCTTAGAAGGGTCAGTTTTCATATTAAACAATTTTTGTTGGACAGTTAAGGTGTCCTTTTCCTTTTACCATTTTGTAGAAGGATTTTTTTTGTATGCATTTTAACGGTTATTTAAGAGTCCCCATGTGCTTAGAAAGGAATCTGAATATATGTGCCTTTTTTCCAAAGCCTCAGCACAATGTAGGTTCTTCCATCAATATCATCAAATGACTGGGAGCTGTAGTTGGAACAATATGTAAAAATACAGCTTGTGAAAGATTTCCTTTATTAACTGTCATCATCCGCAGAATATATGTTCAAATAAACGTTGTGTAATAACTAAATTTGAGATTAATAGGCCCCTTAAGAAACAGCGAAGTCATTCAGAATAGTCAGTGAAAAATAGGCTGTAAGACTGTAACACGCACATATTGTCCTGCTTACATGCTCTCTCTGGTGTCATTCCCATTTATCACTGTCGGCGGGCTCTGTTCTCATTAAAACACTCTTGCACAAAAGCAACTTAATTTTCTTAAGAGGAGAGGACACCTGATTCAATTTAGTACCCAGAAACGGTAACTTGAATATATTTTTTCCTGGCCTGAATTGAGATGAATAGTTACAAACAAGAATAGCCACCCCCCATTCACCTCAAGATTAAGTATATTAAATAATTTTTTCCACTGGTAGCAAGAAATGAACCTGTAGAAGCAGGCAAGAAATGAAGCTGACTCTGAGAAAAGCAGCTGGATGTATTGGCTGGCAACTTGCATCTATATGCACTTCTCTTCAGTCCTGTAATGTTTTTAAAAGAAAGAATTAAAGTGGCCGTTAAGATGGTGAATTTTAACGGTTCATGTTCTAAAAGTGTTAAAAGGTGTCTGTTTTGTCTGTCTTTCTTTAAATTGGGGAATGCCTGGTAGTAGTTCTTTAGTCTTCGTTTGGATTTATTTGTTGACAAAAAATATTCAGCGAAGATTGTAAAATAATATTCTACTTTTTAGTCACTGCTGCTTAAAAAGTGCAGTAACATAAATAGTGGAATAAAATGAAGAGTGCCCCTTTCATGTTGAGCATGGTATATAAACTCACATTTTAAATGATGTCCCATATATTTACTTTTCTGTGGTAAGCTTCAATAATATTTAAATATTTAATATAGAAATGCATAACTTTTATTTGTTACTAGATTTATACAGTGAAAATTGTGGTAATTAAGTAGTTAGTATTAAAATGCCCTAGCAACTAAGGTGCTTCTCAGAAAGGCAATTATAATTGGCCTTTAAAGCAAATGGAATAAACTTCCCTAACTCTTTTTTTTTTTTTGACATTTCTGTAGCACTTCACAAAATACCATATACATGTAAAAAGAAAATATTTTGTGTTTCTGTATTTAATAGAAGACCAAGGACTGGAATTCGATCTTTGATGTCTTTATGTTTTTTCAAACTGAACCTGTGCTTGGAAAGGAAATAAATAAATATTAAATAAAAATTTAAATTTAAGTAAAAATTTAAATAAAAGTTAAAATATTAAAAATATTATATTCTCATTGTGAATCAAAGGCTGAAGTGAAATAAATTCACAAGTTGAGGAACTTTTCCAGGGTAAGACAATGCAGCTTTGATTCATCACTAATAGTCAGTTTTTTTCCCCTTTTTTTTATTTTTTCAATAATGTGTTATCCTGTATGCAATCGGAACAAGAGATTATGCTAAGTCAAACTTAATATGCCTATTCAACCATATCTTAGAGGAAGCATTTTTTTATTTATCTAACCTGCCTGATTAACCCTTTATTATTTTCTGCCTTATTTAGGAACGTGATTGTATCAGGCTTCAAGTAATAGAAAATCAGAGTAAAAGTAACTTAAACAAGCAGAGACTTATTTTCTCATATACCAAGATGCCTGGAGGTGGGGGTTGCTGGCATTTGTTCTGTGGCTCAATGATATTAGAGTGGCTGTCTCTGTACTGCTATTGGCCTTTCTCTTCTGGATGCCAGAGAGCTTTCACTGTTCTAGGCAGGAGGAAGGAAGAAGGGCAGTGGCAGACACTAACCTCCCTAACCCCCACCACGAAGGGTGTATCAATTTGTATCTCATAGGCCAGAACTTTGTTGCATGGCAACCCTAGCTTTTCCCTTTTCAAAAAACTGTTTCCTTTTTGGAAGGCATAAAGCTAGTCTCATTTTTTTTCTAGAAGTTTTCAAGTTTTGCCTTGCAACTCTAGATGTTTAATTCAACTAGTATTTTCTTTTAAGATTTATTTATTTATTTTTAAAGAGAGAGAGGGGGGTGGGGAGGAGGGGCACAGGGAGGGAGAGAGAGAATCTCAAGCAGACTCCCCATTGTAGACTCCCCGAGGTGGGCGCCATCCCAGGAGCCTGAGATCATGACCTGAGCCGAAATCAAGAGTCAGATGCTTAACCAGGCACCCCTCTAGAATTTTCTTTCTTACTGTATTATGAAATACTCAATTTCTCCTCCTTTCCTAACTGCTTTATAATGGTGCTATCATCATATACAGCTTTTTTGCATTTGTAATTTTTTATTGTAAACTTCTGTTCAGTAGGGGCTGTTTTATCCGGGAATCCACTGTGTTCCGGATTGTTGAAGTGACCCCAAAGAAAAGTTTTGCATTTGCCTCTTTTAGGGCCTCACGGGTTCTGTTGGTCTTTGATTCGTTTTGTCTTTTTTTTTTTTTTTTTATTTGAGAGAGAGAGAATGAGAGACAGAGAGCATGAGAGGGAGGAGGGTCAGAGGGAGAAGCAGACTCCCTGCCGAGCAGGGAGCCCGATGCGGGACTCGATCCCGGGACTCCAGGATCATGACCTGAGCCGAAGGCAGTCGCTTAACCAACTGAGCCACCCAGGCGCCCTTGTCTTTTGTTTTCTTGATTTAGTCATTAGTTTGGGATTCTCGAATCACATCCATAGTGTCAGTTCAGTCCTGTGCCCACCCTTGATGCAGTCGACCTTATGTTACTTTCTTGATTTTGTCAGTCAGGTTTTCTAGGTGCCCTTATGTGGGGGGGGCAGCCCTTCTAGGGTTCTGCTCTGCTTGCTGCAGGTGGCTCAGCCCCAGGTGGCTCCTCTGCCGGCCGAAGCTGGGCTTGCTGCTTCTGGGGCACAGGGCCCAAGTCTGTTGTCCGGGAGTGTGCAGCACTGTCCCCCCCGCTTTCCCACCCTGGCTTTGCCGAGCTTCTCTGTGTCTAGTACCTGGCTTTTCTTGTTTTCTTTTAGCTCAACTTTACATTTAAAATGTTGTGTTGTTATTTTAATCTCTTTATGGAGTGGCGTGAATTTGAAGATGATGCACATGGAATGCCATCTTCTCCTCTCTCCTTTGACAGCGTCCCTGGCAGATCTCATGGTTTTCTGGTCACTTTTAGTTGCAAAAATAGTCATATATTTAATAATTAGGATTAACTTTTTGGTATTTAATTCAGGGCAGTCTAGCTTAAAACCCTAAATTCCCTTCTTTCCCAACTCAGGCCTAACTTGTGTTTTTAATTTCTTTTTAAAGGTTTATTTATTTTTGAGAGGGAGAGGTGGGGCGGAGAGGAGCAGAGGGAGAGGGAGAGAGAGAGAATCTTAAGCAGGCTCCACAACCAGTGCGGAGTCTGATGCGGTGCTTGATTCCATGACCCTGCGATCATGACCTGAGCCGAAACCAAGAGCCTGACACTCAACTGACTATGCCAGCCAGGCTTCCCTAACCTGTATATTTAAAACACAGAACATTACACTTTTTTTTCTTAATGCATGTACACACATATGATGAAAATATAAAAATAGGATAGGCAGGACCAGTGGCGAAGAGGACATGGTCTGTTTCACTTTTTTTTTTTTTTTTAACCTTCTCACCCTCCCTACTTCCCTCCTCTTTAGAGTCAGGGTGAATATAACAAGTGCATTACAGGGTGGGAGACCGTCTTACCTTTTTGGTGCTAATGTAATCCAACCCTCAGTGCCCTGTGTCATGGCGAACACCCACAAGCTATATCTCTTTGCTGGACAGGTTAGGGGAGCAAATTGTTCAGAGTATACTTCCAGTCCCTGCCCCAAGCATATTCCCCTCAGCCTCTTATTGCTGGGGACTCTTTGCCCTGGAATGCTGTTGTTTTGGTTCCTTCAAAAGGAATTAAGTATGATGGCAGTCCTCTGAGGCATATACCTGGCCGATATGGAATTGACAGACCTCGCCCCATCACAGAACTGAAGTATACTTTGTCCAGTTGTTTAGTCGCTCTTTGTCCTGCCTCTGTGGTCTGTGCTAGGCGACCTCCCCATCTTTGCTGTTTCTAGTCCTGAAGCAAGTGCCTGTTTCCGGTTCATTACATAGCCTTCTTCTCCCCCCACCCCAATTCTAGGGAATTTACCGTGATGTTTCTGAGAAGTCTCACACAGAGTGCGCTCTGCTCCTCTGGCAGTCTAGTGAGGGCTTTCTCCCCTCAGTAAGCATCCAGCACAGGGCCGCAGTGCCATTCTTGCTTCCTTGCAATTTCTCCTCTGCCCACTGTTGGTTCTTTTGTATCTATTGCCCCCATCCTCAACTGGAGACGGGTGGTGGGCAGGTCAGCTTTCTCCTCTAAAGGAGAGGGAAAAGTCCAAAGACCTTCTACTCCTGGAAATTTCCTTTTATCAATCCTTTCTGGAATTTCTAGTCTTTTCCTATATAGCCTGCATGTGAAATGGTCCCTGGCCTAATTTTCATGTTCGTTTGTTTGTTTGTTTGTTTGTAAGTACTGTATGGCTATGTCTGGTATCTTACTTTAGGAATAGTGGGGTACTTGCCACATACTCTCCTCAGTTTGGAGCATTATTAGAAATTCTGAGATAACCATAAATGTCCCACTTTAACATTTGGGTAAAATTTCTGATTTTGTTGAGTGGGGAAGCAGGGTATGCAACAGTGGAAACTGGAAGTTTCATCAATTATCTTGTAATAGATCATTAACACCCAATGTGAACAATGGATTTTATTTCTTTATTTAGTGGGCTGATGATGATGGAAGGAAAAAGAAGGGTGTTGGACCAGCATTATGAAAATTTTAGATATAGTGTCATAAGAGGAGACTTAGGTAGGACTCAGCAGTGTTCATATATTTGAAGTGCAATCATTTCAAAAAAGGGCTACGTATTTGTGTAACTCCAGAGCATGGAACACAGTTCAGGCACAGCTGTAACAAAAGATAAAGGTTTCAGGCTTACTGTCAGGTAGAACTTCATAACATTTAAAGGCATATGGCAATGGCAGAGCTTGCTTTTATGAGTTAGAGAAGGTTTTTTTTTTTTAATTTACCTTTTTGTTTCAAATAACTTCAAGTAGGTTATAAAGAAATTAATGTGTTCTTGAGCTTGCTCAGTTTTCCAAAATGATTTACTAAAGACATGCTGTACAACATATAAGGAAACATTAACAAAATACCATATATTGGGTAAAATTGGGCAGATACTTAAAGCAATATATTATCTTAAAATGTGTAATATAAAGAAAGTCAATCTACTTAGTATTAGAAAAAACCCTCAATAATGAACTTTTTTCAATTAGCCTTGATCTAATTATACATCAGATGTGATTACACCGAGGTATATGCTTTACGGATGGGATTCCTGAGTTAATAATGAAAACATTGCTGTGCAGGGCATTTAGTTAGCATAAGTATTCATGCATTTGTTGTTTGACTCAGTAATATTTATTGAGGTTCTACTACAAGCCAGCTGCTGTTCTAGGCACTGAGGACATGATCTTGGACAAGTTAGGCAACATTCTTGTCGTAATGGAGCATTATAGACAGAGAATGGGTAATTAAGTTGTTTCTAGCAAAAACAATAATAACAAACAAAATGCTACATTTAAAAATCAGTGGACTCTCTCAGGTATGGCTTCTAGAAGGCAAGAGAGAGGAAACATCCTGAGAAAGTCTGGTTGTATAACCTGAAGGGTCCCACCTTAGAGCAAATTGTCCTGGGTGGCTCATGTTTGATCTCAGTTCATTCTCTATAGCCATGCTTGTTTTATACAAAAATAATGGTGGATTTTGGGTTTATTTTCAAAACCAAATATTCACATGCTACAGAAACTCTTGAAAGATGCCCTCTGTTCATTCTGTAGCTTCTTATGCCCCCAGCATTATGATGTGTGCTCCAGCGGGTGCTCAACCTCCACCTTGTCAACCAACAAGAGAGATCCTGAATATGCCAAGTAGAGATTGAAATCTTAATTTTATTTTGAAGTAAAATGTTTCTTATATTTGTAACACAAAGGGATTCAAAATGCAAACTATAAATGGCTCAACATCTCCCTGCCCAGATGACCTTTGTTGAAATCTAAAAAAGTAACATATTAAAAACAAAAGCCAAACAAAATGGAACAAAATGAAAAATAAAAGTGACCCCCACACAATCCCTTTCAACAAATTTAACCATATTAGGGGTTTTTTTGTGATCCCTTTCAGAAAAGTGGGTTTTTTTAATACTTATCTGGGTCTATATACACGTGTATGTACCTCTTTGCACAATAGGAATGTGATATTGTGATTTATAATAATAAATATATATTTGGTCTTTGTCCCAGTTTCTGGCACAGAGCTCCTAAAACCCTTGGAATTTCCTAAGTGAGGAAAGCTATAAAAATGGTCTTTTGTTATGTTAATTAGGCAACTTTCGGAAAGGCCCCTAGCTCACCTAAGGATGGGGCTGGTTACCAGGGGAACCAACCGGAGATTAAAGGGGTAGAATTTTTAGTCCAACTTCCGTACCTCTGGGGAGGAGAAAGGGCTGGAGATAGAGTTCAGTCACCAATGTCCAATGATTTAATCAATCATAGCTGTTTAATGGAGCCTCTGTAAAACCCCAAAAGGACTGTTTGGGAGAGCTTCTGGGCTGGCAAACATGTGGAGCTGCTGAGAGTGTGTCACACTGGAGAGAGCCTGGAAGCCTGGTGCCCTCTCTCCATACCTTGCCCTGGGCATCTCTTCCATCTGTTCCTGTAGAGCCTTTTCATAATAAAAGTGGTAATCGAGTGAATAAAACTGGTTTCCTCAGTTCTGTGAGCTGCTCTAGCAAATTAATCAAACTCAAGGACAGGGTTGTGGGAACCTCTGAGTTATAGGCAGTCCATTGGAAGCACAGGTGATGACCACCTGGCCTTTGTGGTTGACATCTGCAGTGGGAACAGTCTTGTGGGACAGATCCCTTAAGCTGTGGGATCTGACACTAGTTTCAGGTAGACAGGGTCAGAATTGAGTTGAATTGTAGGACACCCAGCTGCCTGATGGTGTGGGAAAAAACATGGTAAAGGAATTACACACAGTTTCAAAACTTGCTTTTTCACTTTAAGCCAGCTTTCATATTGGTAGATGCAGATCATCCTCTTTTTACCGGCTTCAGAGTATTCCTTGGTAATTCTAGATTTTATTTAACTGACTCTATTGCTACGTAGCAGTAGTAAATTTTAAAACATTATTTAAGCATATTTATGTAACTGAATGTAACTGTATTGTAATAGGGAGGCTATGGGAAGTAAACAAGATATTGTGAAAGAGATGCTCATATTGGGTTGCGACTGAAGTCTTCATCTGCCATTGCTGTTGCTTGCCTGTGGAACCAGGTGTCAGATCCAGCCTTCTGCCAATTCTTGGATTCTGCCAAACACATGGAATAACTTAGGAGGAGAGGAGACTTTGGACATTTCTGGGAATCTTATTTATTACGGCAATTCAGTTAATAAACATGTAGGTGCTTAGGATGAGCTTCATCAGATTCCCCCTCAGAAGACTTTTAATTTCTAGTGGGTCAAGGAGGCATGCAGATAGGTCATTTCAGTAGTGTGACAAGTGCCATGGCAGAGGTATGCTCAGGATGTTGGGCAGCAGGCGTGGGGACACTCAGTCCACTGAGAAGTGTAGATGTATGTGTGTGGGAGGATGTGTGATCGAAAGCTTCTTGGAAGGAGTTGCTAAGATGAGTAGGAATTGCCTAGATAGAGGAAGGGAGAAAGGCATTCCAGGCCAGGGAACAAAGAGGTAATCAACAGCACAATAAGTTTGAGGAATTGCAGGGAGTGTAGTATTGTCAGAATATAAAATTGGAGGCAAGAAATAAGATGGACAGAGACCTGTTCATGGAGGGCCTTGTATAACGTGCTGAGGAGCTGGAAATTCCTCCTTAAGTCTGAAGACATACATACTTTTTATGTATCAATTAAATACTCTCTAAATATTTATCATCACTCTTTGGACCTCTGGACAACATAATTCCCTTATATGCTGCAAAAGCAAAATTAAGTCAACTATTAGCTTAATTATTTGTTACTGTTGAGCCCAAGATCCTTGGTTCAGTGTCTGATACTCTTGAGAGTACCCAGAACCTTAATCAGCCATTTCACAAATGATTGCCAGAGCTCTGCTTGGGAGCACCGAGTGTAGGTGAGTGAGTTCACATTCATCAGCACTGGCAGAAGAACAACTAAGAAGTTGGCCGGCAGCATTCTCAGGTACCTGAGATAGCCTGTCCCTGTCATCACTATGGTTTTATAAAATGCCAGTCCACGTAAAATATGTTGCTTGTGTTTGGGTTAAAAAAAGAGAACGGGGTAGAGTGGGAGAACGGTGATTTGATCTGATGAATAGTAGTTGACTTATTTTGCTTTGATTTCTGAGTCTTTTTATTTCTAACGATCCATGTTTTTTTTAAATGCTAGCCCAAACCGTTAGTTCCCTTGAAAAAGGTTGGTGAAAGGCACCGGGAAGAAATACATTTGGAAGGGAGGAGCTCAAAGGGGAATACCTCATTCCTTTACCAAGAGGAGATCAATCCATTTTAAGCGCAAAATAGGGTTTAGAAATAAAAAGGGTTTGTGGGGAAGGTGTATTTTTTTTTTTTTTTTTTTTGTAGGAAGGAAGGCGGTGTTTCCAGTTGATCTTACCACAACTCATCTAGTTATACAGTTTTACTTATTTTTCTCCACATACAAAACTTTTTCCTGAATCATCCGTAATGGAATTCCAGGAAGATGGGTTAAATATGTTGCTATATTTTACAATTGTCATCTGTAATGTTTTATTTAGCTAAATCTTTTTTTTTTTTTTTTTCCCCACTACTCCCTGTACAACACAGAACACCATATGCCATTGTCCCTGTCAGGAAGCAAAGGTTTCCCTGGTCTGTGCTGTGCCTGTGTTTATGCCACAGAGGAGCTGTGGTCCAGTGCCATCTTTTATTGATAGGGCCAGCAAAGGAGAAATCTAATGAAATTATCAAAGCTTTGAATTAATTATGAACTTGAATAGGAGAGCTAAGCTCTCTGGAGCCAGGGATCTCATTACCCATGCACTCTCATTGCATCCTCTTCTGGAGCAGAAGGCATTTTCAGCTACAGCTCTTAGCCTGGCTTTGGACTTTATTCAAACTTGCTAAACTGACATCCTTTTCTTACTACAACGTGGCTGCTAATCTCCATGATGATTAATTTAATTCTGATGTGGATCTACAGGAGATGTCAATAGGTTTTCTCTACCCCTCCTTTTGCCTTTTATTATTTTTTCTTTCTCTCTCCATTTTTCCCCCATCAAATTGGATGTTAACAAGTTTTTATCCTTTTTGGGTAATGTGAGAAGCTTTCAGGATTCAGGTGTAGCTTCATGGAATATAGTGATTGATTTAAAGTTAAGAACTATATATTACATCTACTATGTATTCCCTGGATACTTAGGTAAGCACAAAGTCAAATATTTCTTCTTTGAATTTTGAACACCAAGTGGAAGTTTTTCTTGCTTGTTTCTACTTTAGAATTGTTGGTATAGCAGTAACTTCCATGGTCTTAGCAGCATTGTTCATATTCTAATGTGTGTTGTATGGGAACAACAGATCTCACTTTGTGGGTGTAGCTCATAAAGCTCCCTGATGCAGAGTGCTTAATGTTTGCTTTACAATTCTGGTTTTTCTTTTCACGGTAAAAAGAAAAAAATTTTTCTGATGAATATAGCCACCTCTTTTTTAAGTCTCGTCACAAAATCAATAACAACAAGGTTTCAATTTACTATTGGTGATGATTCTTTGGTACTGTCATATAGGTTCAAAACATCTCATGGCAAGCCTTTTCTGCTTGCTTTTGAGACCCATTATTTATGAATTCCTAAGCTGCAGCTCATCTATCTTAGTAAAGTACAGGCCACTGGCGATTTTTGTAAGCAGTGACTAACTCAGCTTTATAGAGTCAATGTTTTAAGGTTTTGAATAGTGGGGGTTGGGAGAATGATAGTCTTTGCTTTTCCTTTTTCTATTTACTTTCAGTGAGTTTTTTTCCCCCATTTATTTTCTTTATAGGCAGCTGCAATATTTAATTCAGCCTTTGGAAGTTTTTTGGTAAGTAAACATGGTTTAACTTGTCTATTGTAACTTTGGTTGTGATGTTGTTTGTATGAAAGATTTAGTGAAAATTGGACTTCTTTACCATTTAGTTAAGTATAAAAGTTCTTGAATCTTTTTATGTGCCATTAACCATACCCTGAAAAATCAGTTGATAAATAAAGGAAATGTTCTTTTACAATATAATTTGGAGGCTTGGGGTTTAATATTCCATTTAATGGATTCAAAGAATCAATTAAAACACTGTGTGTCTCCTTATAGAAGTTATGTCAATATATTGATCATTTAATGAGGTCTTTTAGATTATTATTATTTTGTATCATGGGACTGAGGATTTTGAAAAGGAAACATGACCCAGCTGGTCAGAAAGGGAATGCTAATTTACTTGTTGACATGTCATTTATTTTGTACATTTCACTGTCAAAGAAGCTACTGGCATGGATACTTCTGAGAGATCTGTGTGGAAAACATTTAAAATGAGGAAATAATTGAGTGATTTGCAAGAAAATGCAATATTTTTTTGACATGTGAACTATAAATTGTATAAAGGTTAAAAAATAGTTCAGTGTTCATAAGTAGAGCCAATATAATTATAAGGATAATACTATTTTAGCATCTTTGATCATTTTTTAATAATGTAACAAAGACTTGGTTTGTGTTATGAAAGAATGAGAAAGAAACTGAGTTTTCTGTTAGTTGAGTATTTTTATTTATATCCTCCCTAAAACTTTGCCAAATTCCTGAAAATAAATTAGAATATTATATTTTTAGGTACATAATTCATTGACAGGTATGAAGTACAGTGATAATTGAGAATAAAATCAGTGGGGTATAAAATAGTTTATGAATCTAGGCAAATATTAATTATTTCTGTTTAAAATGCTCTTTATGTCACTTACGATTGTATGTATTTGAATGTAGCCAAAGCTTTTAAATGTATTGTTACACTGCGTTAATTCCATGTAGTGCTACACAGCTTTTAAGGTCCCAATGTTATAGACCTTTTAAATGATGTAGCTTCTACAAAATACGTGCTTAGAGTATATCTTATTTTTAAAGAAGTAGTAATGTTATTCCCAATGCTGTATTATTATTGGGTTTTAGAAGAGAGCTAATAGTGTCTATTTAATGAAAATGAGCTCTTGAGCTACTTATTTTAAACTCAGTAATATTTTGTGAAATCGTTTTTTCATTTTGTTATTTTCCATGTGTTGTCACAATTGACAAAATAGTATCTGTAAAATATGATCTTGCTGGAAGCCAGTTTTTTTTAAAATATGGTTTGGAATCCTATACCTCTACTATCAAAACATGGTTTCTAAGCTAGATCTCCTACTCTTTAAAATGTCTACGGTTATTGAGAAAATAAGTTTGAGGCAATTGTCTCAGTAACTGAAGCAAAATGCACTGTCCCTTAGTTGGAGGATAAGCTCGCTAAGTATCGTTTGAATTTTGCACTGATTCTATGAACAGTGAACACATCAAAATATTTGTTCTCCCAGGCCCAATTCTTTGTAAGGTCCAGGGAAGTAAAACTTGTTCTAGGGACCCTTTAGGATTTTTATTATGCTCTTTCGCTTCTAAGAAGTGCATTCTCACTCCTTAGTCTCCTGCTCTTTTTCCTCTTTTCATCTTTTTTTCTGACCTTAACTCAAGTATTAAAAGTATTGATCTCCTACCACCCAGAGGTAGTTTTCTAATAGTGTGGAGGATGCAAGGAATCGAATGTGGGTCCCACTGTGTTGTGGAGATGACACACAGAATAAGAAATACAATGTAAAAGTTAACAAGTCACACAAAAGATGTTACTAGATGACGTATGATTGTCAGATGGCACACAGGTTGATAGGCACTCGATTCAAAAGTCAGACAGAAACAATTTCGCTGAGCTGGGCCTTCAAGCATGGTAGGACTTAGCTAGTAGAAGAGAGGGGAGGGGAACTGGCAGAGATGCAGAAGTATCATTTTCCATTTTTCCTTCCTCTTCTGTTTCCTCCTTTTTCTGTCCCAAAGTTGGAAATTACTGGGAAGGGTTGAGAATGAAAATGATCATTGGAGATGTTTTGTTCCAGGCTTATAAGAAATAGTAATTCTCTTTCTCCCCCACCCCCACCCCCTTCATCATAGTTACAACAAACCTTAGATTATGGACTATGTATGAGTCTGGGCTAAACCAGTTAGAATTAGGTTCAGATTATTGAAGATAAAAAATAATAATTGTGGCATACACAGGATGAAGGTTTATTTTTCTGTATTCTAAAACCTGGAAGGAGGCTACCATGTATGGTGGCTTCATGGTCTCATTGTGGACAGATACGCCTGTCTTTCTTCCATCCTCCACAGCATGTACTTTCCTTCCTCAAGCTTGCCTCAGTGTCCGAGACAGCTGCTGGAGCTCCAGCCAAAAAGATACCTGGACAGTAAAGTCTTTACTTTGGGAAAGCACAGAGGAGCTCTCCTAAAATCTAAGTTTGCTTTCTTTAAATAGCACTCCTGAAATTCCAACAGTATACCTGCAACAATATTGCAGAACTTACTCATACAATCATACTTAGCCAATGGAGAGGGTGGGACATGTGGCAATTTGCTAAGAGCTAAAAATTGGGTTTCTGTTACTAAGAAAGAAGAGAATGGATAGTAAAAGACAGCTGGCACTTTCTGCCTATGGGCAGTGTAGAGCAATTGCCAAGAGTTCAAAAAAAGATTAATCTCAGTGGAATGATATGAGAAGGCTTTAGGGAGAAGTTGGTGTTTGAACTGGGCTTGGGAAAAGGACTTACTTTAGAGGAAGGAAATTCCAAATTATAACCTTCATGCTTTATTTTGTTATTCTTTTAAAAAATTTTTTCACTTAATTTACTTTTTAAAAAAAATTATTTTTTATTTTAATTCCAGTGTAGTTAACATAGAATGTTATATTATTTTCAGGCATACAATATAGTGACTTAGAACTTCCATACATCACCCGGTGCTCATCACAAGTGCCCTCCTTAATCCCCATCACCTATTTCACCCATCCTCCACCCACCTCCCCTCTGGTAACCATCGGTTTGTTCTCTGTAGTTAGGAGTCTGTTTCTTGATTTGTCTCTTTCTCTCTCTCTCTTTGTCCCTTTGCTCGATTGTTTTGTTTCTTCAATTCCACAGATGACTGAAATCATATGGTATTTGTCTTTCTCTGACAGACTTATTTCACTGAGCATAATATTCTCTAGCTCCAGCCATGTCATTGCAAATGGCAAGATTTCATTCTTTTTTATGGCTGAGTAGTATTCCATTGTACATATATACCACCTCTTCTTTATCCATTCATCTATCAGTGGACACTTGGGCTGCTTCCATAATTTGGCTATTATAAATAATGCTACTATAAACATAGGGATGCATGTATCCCTCTGAATTAGTATTTTTGTGTTCTTTGGGTAAATACCCAGTAGTGTGATTACTGAATTGTAGGGTAGTTCTATTTTTAACTTTTTGAGGACCCTCCATACTGTTTTTCAGAGTGGCTGCACCAGTTTTAATTCTCACCAGTAGTGCAAGAGGGTTCCTTTTTGTCCACATCCTCACCAATACTTGTTGTTTCTTATTTTGTTATTCTTAAAGGGTGGTACTTGTTAGAGCATTTTTGGAATTTTCTTTATGAATGGAAAATATTCACTTATTCTTAAAATTTAGGATTAGGGGTAGTAGTATGGTTTCTGGAATCAGACTGGCTTGATTTAAATCCTTACCTGACTGAATTACTAGTCTAATCATATGACCTTCCCTGTATATAAAATGGAGTAGATAGTACCTAAACTATCCATTGTTGTGGTGAGAATTAAATGGGATAATCTGTATAAAATACTTGTGATCTAAGTTTTGTCCAAACTTTGCCATGAATTTTTTTGTGTGGCCATGGACATACATAAAATGAAGAATTGGTTATTTCTGACTAATGATTATTCTCTGGTTATTAGTGACCATTTCTTTTGTATTTACATAATGGAATTTGAGAAGGGTATTTACTTTAGATTACATTAAAACTTTGAATGAAAGCCTTTATTAAAGAATTTTTGAAGAAAGAACTCTGAGGGCATTTTTGTTGATTTTTAGACATCTGGGTATACCAAATAAAATACTGTACATATTTATAGCTGGTTTAATAATGTCCCAGGTCTAATTAAAACACAGTGTTTTTAAGAAGTAGATGTTACAGAGAACTGTGTTGTTGTTTTTTTTAAATGTAGCTAGGCTGGTAATAACCAATGATAGATGAATTCAATTTACATAAATTTCAGACCAAGAGAATATTTTAAAATCATGCCACAGAGGATTGCTTTAAGTTGAGAAGTTAATGTCATTATCTCCTCCTCTCTTTTAAATTGTTCTGTTTACAATAATTGTGGAGCATAATAAGTGTTTTAAGATTTCCCACTTGATGAGATTTTAATAGAATTTGATAGTCACCACTCTGAATAACTAAAATGTTATCAAAATTTATATATATTTTCTTTTTTTTTTTAAGATTTATTCATTTGAGACACAGATACAGAGAGGAAGAGAGAGCATGAGCAGGGAGAGAGGCAGAGGGAGAGGGAGAAGCAGGCTCCCCGCTGAGCCAAGAGCCCGATGTGGGGCTCGATCCCAGGACCCTGAGATCATGACCTGAGCCAAAGGCAGACGCTTAACCATCTGAGCCACCCAGGCGCCTATATATATATTTTCTATGTAAAACCAGGCATTTCAAGTTCAACCATCTCTTGTGTTGCTTCCTCACCAAAAGAAAGATTAAAAAAAAATAGATATTGGCAACTTTTAAAAAAATTCCAATTGAAAAATCCTCTCTTTAGTGTAAAAAGATTTAACTGTGTTGAAAAAAACTTTGATCACAAGTTTTGTTACACTTTTGGCATTTTGGTTTGGAGGCTAAGTTCAGTGTTTCCATGTCTTCAAGAATTACAGGTTTAAGTTTAAAAGGAAAAGGTAGAACTTTTTCTTTTTAGACTCTTCAGCCTATTTTATTATATTTGGTAACTCTTCAGGGAGTTTGGTAACACCTCAGGGGTAATTCCTGAGGAAACCCTGGTGAGTGACAAAGTTGATCGTGCCAAATTGAGCTTCTAATAACTGTGTCACACAACATTATGGCAATTCATAAGTGTACGGATTTCTGAAACATTACCAAAGAGTTACAGGCAAAGTGAAATCATCTTTGTGAATGCATAACACCAAGTCTAAGAAAGATCTGTAAGAGTTACTGTTTACTTTCTAAATCTCTTCATTTAAAGTATCGAGAAATGGGTTTGTTTTACATAATTCTTTTTTTTTTAAAGATTTTATTTTTATTTATTTGAGAGAGAGAATGAGAGAGAGAGAACACCTGAGAGGGGATAGGGTCAGAGGACAAAGCAGACTCCCTGCCGAGCAGGAAGCCCGATGCGGGACTTGATCCAGGGACTCCAGGATCATGACCTGAGCCGAAGGCAGTCGCTTAACCAACTGAGCCACCCAGGCGCCCTACATAATTCTTTTAAAATAGTCATTTTAAAGTTATTCTAAAATGAATAAGGATGAAAAGGAACTCCTTGCCTTAAGCTGAAGAACTAGCCAGAACATATTTTTCTTCCCTTATCCCATTGTTGTTCTGTCTTCCCTCTTTGCTTTAGCTGGTCTGCCATTACTACCCAGCTTTATAGTGAGATTTGAATAGTCACTGATACTGTTACAGTTGCTGAAAGAAAAGAAATTTCAAACACAAATGTTATGTTTTAATAACTTAGGATGTATGTTTACCACCATGTTTTATTCTTCATTTCTTGTACAAAAATATACTCAATTTCGGTTAGCATGGTCAGAGAGGAAGCACATTTACTTTGTTATCCATGGATTGCTGTGCAACACTGCTTTTTAAAAATCAGAGTAAGAATCTCAAACAGGTTAATGAAGAGGGTTAAGGGTTGTAACCAGAGAAGACTCAATTGTTATATTAGTTTTGTTTTCACCTTAATCTAAGATGTCAATTTTTAATTTTGTTTATGTTTATGGAATACTCATTTTATGTAAAACTATGCTGATTTTTTTTTTTCTGAGTTTGCTAAAAATCTAACCAGCCCAAATTATTCAGTTGAGATGTTGGTTTTCCCCCAAAAGTTGATGACTTGTTTATAAAACAGGTTTTTATTTTCATTGAGTTTACATGCCAAAAAACAAAACCAACAAAACCGAGTTTTTAAGCAGTTTTCAGTACAACCTTATAAGATGTTATTTCAAATTCATCCATTTACTGCTAAGGACTCAATAAAACCAGTATTTAAAATAACCTTTTTTAGGCTTTAAAATACCTCATGAACTATGTGCAGACAATGGGAAACTGGTTTCTCTCTTTATAAAATGGAACCCATCATCATGCTATATATTTCATTGAATCACCTTTTTGGGCAAATGAATATCAGAAAAGCTGGATTGCTGAGAACAAACAAAATGCAGTTGGTTCGGTTAGCAGTATGGCACAAAATAGAAAAATAGGATATAAATTAACACATATATACTCAGAGTCCATTAGATTCTAAGTACTTATCTATGAAGCAAATACACGAAACATAAATACATGTAAAAAGTAACAATCAAAGATTTAAGAAAGAGGGAAGACAAGAACTGCCTTCAAGGCAATGTATTCCAAATTTTAGGTACCTTTATGACTTTTGCCATCTTGACTTATTATTTGTATTATTAAGTTAAAACTCCCTTTTTTGTTAAAGATTTTATTTTTTTAAAGTAATCTCTACACCCAAGTAGGGCTTGAATCTACAACCCCGAGATCAAGAGTCACATGCCCCACCCACTGAGCCAGACTGGCACCTCTGAAACTCACTTGTATAATTTAACTTTATTTTAAAGCATAACTTGACATCAACACATAAACAATCTTGTCATGAATAGAAGGTAACTGAAATGAAATCAAATGGAAAAAAGCTATTATTAACTTGTAGCTAAACTCTGCTGCCTACACAAGGCTCTCAGTCCGAAGCCTGCCCTCATTTTGATAAAAAGTAAAATTAGCACTGGTACCAAACCAAGAACAATCCTGTGATCTAAAAGATTGAAAAGAGAGCAAGTTTTATCACTATTCTCTGCTTATGTGTCCTTTAAGCCATCTTGCTTTGACTTTCACTTTGGGCAGCACTGTTCTCTCAGGTCATTCCTCAATCATTTCATCACAGAGGTGAATTAAAACCATCTGGGGAGGTCAAATGAAGAAACCCCCAGAATCAGGGACTCTAGCAACCTGAACATGTTATTGTTTCTTTCCTCAGAGTTATTTTCCCACATAACATTTGTCCAGAAAAGCAGTATGCGTGTGTGCCAAACATGTTTGTAGAGGTAAAAATATGCTGTAATGCTCGAGGTAGGAAAACCCTTTGATAGCTACATTTGGGTTTGTTTCTAAAACAGACTCTTGTTTGAAGTGCAGTCATTGTGAATAAAAATGGTCTTTTTACTTAATAAAAATGTATAGAATCCTTACCTACTCCATTTTAGCTATGTCTGTGTCGTCTGACAGGACTTGTGTAGCAAGTAAATACATTAGTCACGGTGACCATTTTTCTTGCAAATTTGTGACATAGATTTAATTATAGGAATGACCAGCAACTTACAAATCTAATTTTGGTGGAGGCTGAGGCAACTTTTTTTTTTTTATTTTAATAATGATGGATTTTTTTTAAAGCAATGATTTCATTACTATTTAAAGAAATCTACTGGTGTAGAACTAGCCAATTGACTGAAGTTATTTTATTACCCTTTAACAAATGCCATGTACTTTCATTTCTAGTTTATTAATTTTTAAAGTATCATCATTCTGGAAAATACTTGCTCCTATACACATTTAGATAAAAATAAATATAAATGGAGGGGGGCTAGGATACTTGTAAAGAGTCTCCTACAAAACGTGATCCGAGTGGTTGGTTAAAATGACTAAATTTCCTTAATTCAAATCCAGCCTATTGTAGAACTGCTTAGTTTATGGCCTTTAGTAGGAGATACCCACTTACAAGTCATTGACAATAATGTGGTAGATAGTTCTCATTTCTCTACACTAAAAGTTTACCATGATTAATTTATTTATTGAGCTAATAATTAGGAGATCTGGGGATAATAATGTGGTGAGCCAAACAAGGTTTCTGTCTTCATCTGCCTTACAGATTCTCAAGGTGAGAATACCAAATCCCATGACAGGCAGGGGAGAGGAGGTAATAATTTTTCATTGACTCAGACCCCACTGCTATTCCAAAGTAAATTTGGACATATGGAGAGAAGCAGGAGGGCATCTGAGCTTGCATAAATTGTATTAATTTTTGGATTCTACCAGCCAAAAAGAATCTTTTATTTAATTACTGGTCTTTATGATAAAGCAATGCTAGACATCTAAATTCCATCGAGGACTCAGGTTTTTGAGTAAATATTTAGCACTTCTCAATAACAATAGTCTGTGTTATTGGAAATGGCAGACTGTAGTTTGAAATAAAAAAACATCAGTTTTTTTAGCTCTAATTCACTTCACGTCACTGTTTGACCTTATATCAATTTTATTTAATGAAACATTTGTGGACTTCCTACTATGTGCTAAGCTCTGGGCAAGGTTCTAGAACTCAAAAGAAGAAGAAGAAAGGAATATATGATTCTTGGCATCAAGGAGTGTAAAAATTTCTGGACTTAAATGGTGTTTTGGGGACACTTGGGTGGCTCAGCCAGTTAAGTGTCTGCCTTTGGCTCAGGTCATAATCCCAGGGTGCTGGGATGGAGTCCTGCATCCAGCTCCTTGCTCAACTCAGCAGGGAGTCTGCTTCTCTCTCTGCCTGCCACTCCCCTTGCTTGTGCACTCTCACCCTCTCTCTCTCTCTCTTGCAAATAAATAAATAAAATCTTTAAAAAATAAATCAAAATAAATGGTGTTTTTCACTGTATGATTCCCCAAACTGATTCCTTAGTCACCAACTGATGATTTGGACCCCCAAAGTTTGAGGACCACTTATTTTAATGTAGAACTTCAAGTAAAGTAGTAGATCATCATCTCTAGTTATCACAAAACAAACAAACCATTCCATTTTTATTACAACTTTAAGGAAAACTGGGTTTTAAGTTTGTGTGTCTGCCAACTTAGCTGTTTTTAAAAGCAGTTTGTCAGAGACCAGATTAGTTTCTAAGTATATCAAAAGCTGACTTACAAAAGTATCTTACCAAATATAACTTATTCTGTGGGAACATTGTGTTAAAAATTAACTTTTTAAAAACTATTATGGTAGTATATGTTTATTATAGAACTTTTGAAAAAGAGAGATAGAATCATCTAGATAAAGCTACTATTAGCATTTTGGTGTATGTCCTATGTGTTTTGTACATGTAGTTAACAAAAGTGACATTGCATTGTATAGATGATTTTATTTTCTGCTTTCCCCTTTAGCAACATATATAAACATTTCCTCATATTCTGATTTCTACCTTGACAACTTGATTTTGCTTTATATAATAAATAATATAATGTATAATATTCTTTTGGATGGGGTATTGATATTTATTTAGTGGTTTCTCCATTGGTAGACATTTGGGTTGTTTATATTCTTTTACTGTTGTTAAAAAAAAAAGCGTCCACAACATTTTTGTGCATAAGTATTTGTGGTTTTCCCTTTTAATTACGCTTTTTAGGAAAAATCCCTAAAGAGTAATAACTGAGTAAAATGCTACAAACTTTTAAGAGATTCTTGATGCTGCTAAATTGCCATCCAGAAATATTGAACAAAATTATCATCCTAATATATGGATATTCAGAAATATTCATTTTTCTTTATCTTCACCAACTCCGGTTATTATTTTTTTTAAGTCTTAACAAACTGATATTTTATCTTAATTATAATTTTTGAGAAGTTAATCTTTTATTATCTGTTTATTGGCCATTTGAGATCCTTCTATTGTCAATTATTTGTTCATATCCTTTGCTCATTTTTCTTATTGGGATGCTTATTTTGGTTTCAAAGTGGTCTTTATATATTGAGGATATGAATATTCTAATACATATATTGCAGTTTATTTGTGTGTATGGGTGAGATGACTTTTGAGTGACAGAAGTCTAAAATTTCTTTAAGTCAGATTTATTGAGATACAGTTTTTATACAGAAAATTGACTGATTTTAGATAGACAGTTCTGAGTTTTGACAAAATGTATACAGTCTTAAAACGACCACCTCACTCAAGATAAAGAATATTGCCATCTCCTCCAAAAGCTCCCTTCTTGCCCCTTTGTAGTCAGTCCCCTCCCCTATCTTTAGCCCTTGGCAGTCACTGGATTTTCTTGTCCTTATAGTTTGGTTTTTCCAGAAGGTCATATGAATGGAATCACACAGTGTGTAGTCTTTCAAGTCTGGCTTCTTTCACTTAGTGTATGCTTTTGTGATTCATCTTTGTTGTTGTACATACTAGTAGCTCACTCCTTTTTATTGCTAAATAATAGTACATTATCAATTGGTTGATGAACTTCATATTGTTTCCTATGTTTGTCAATATGAATAAAGAAAGCTGCTCTAAGTATTTGTGTACAGGTTTTTGTGTAGATATATGTTTTCATTTCCCCTGAGGAAAATACCTACGTGTAGGCTTGCTGAGTTATATGGTAAGTATATGTTTCATATTGTACAAAGCCACCACACCATTATCCAGAGTGGTTGTACCATTTTACATTCCTCCCAGGAATGTACAAGGAATCCAGTCTCCACATCCTGGCCAGCCCAAGGTATTAGTGATACTTTTTATTTTCAATAGTCTAAAAGGTATATGGTCACTTGGCATCATAGCTTTCAGTTTTATTTCCCTAATGGCTAATGATGTTGGACATCTTTTTATATGCTTATTTGCCATCCGTATATCTTCTTGGGGGAGTATTTCTTCACATCTCTGGCCCATTTTTTTATGGGGTTGTTTTCTTATCATTAGATTGTGAATTTTTAAATATATTTTGGACAGCAGGCATTTAGGGGTATGTATTTGCAAATGTTTTCTCCCAGTCTGTGGCTTTCCACTTTCTTAACAGTATCTCTCAAAGAGCAGAAGTTTCAAATTTTTATTAAATTCAATTTATCTATTTTTTTTTTCTTTTATGGCTCATGGTTTCTGTGTCCTTGCTAAGAAATCCTTGTTTAACCCAAAGTCACAAAGGCTTTTCTCCTATGTTTTCTTCTAGATGTTTTAGAGTTTTCATTTTTACATTTAGGTCTTTGCTCTAATTTGAGTTAATGTTTGTATATGGTGCCACATATAAGTTGGGATTCATTACTTGGCATATGTTTGTAGAAGTTTAAAGTTTTTACATCTGTCAAATGTATCCATCTTTCCCTTTACGGATTTTTTCATAGCCTTTAAACTTATTAAAGCCCCTTTCTACTCACAATGTCAGATAAAATTTCACATGTATTTTCTTTCAGTTTTATAGATACAATGTATATCTACTATGTTAAAAAGCAAAGCCTATTATGTGAGAGTTCAGTAAATACAAGTAAGTTTGAAAGCACTTCACCTGATTATGGTGTCATTAGCTAAAGAAGTCAATTTATGTCATTATTGTCCTTACTGGCTTTTTTTTTTTTTCCATGTAAGTCCAGCTTTGTGGTATTACTTTCATATCTACATAGTGACATATGCTTGTCCCTGAAAATAATTAGATCAGTATTCATGACTGTTAGAAATTGTTTCTCTATCTTAGGATATTATACATGACATTAATACAGTTACTTAAGACAAAATTATTTGTTTGAAGTGTAAATGGGTATATACATAGAAGAGTGAAAATTATAGAAACCTCATTTTGATCTTTATCAGTTAAGCTGCAAATAGTCACACAAATTAACAGTAAAATGTTTCTATTTGGAAGATTGTAGAGTAAGGTGAATAGCTCTCTTAGTAACAGTTTTGAGTAATAGAGGACTTCTCAAAAATAAATTTCTAGTTTAAAAAACCTGATCAATTTGACTTTAACTTTTATAATTGAACAGGCTCTACTGATTAGGGGAAAAAATCTCATGATATGAATATGATGTCTTGGACATTAACATCAAAACATCACAGATCTCCACGAGATGAACATTGATTCATATTTTACATGTCTACTGATGGTTATACTGTGAGTTTACAGTGTATATGTTTTCTTTCTCTTTTGACAGGGCCACATACTCATGTACTTCTTCTGGGTAGCTTTTTCTGTGATGTTTTTAATAAGTAGGATAATTAAATTAAAAATGTCCACAGTGTGTATAGTCTTAATTTATAGTGAAGGTTGGTCTAATGGTCATTATTTATGGTTTAGTTTTTTAACTTTCAGGCAATTCTCTTGTAAGTAGTTATTTTCTAAAATGTTCCTAGGTTTTTACTTGAAAGCTTATGCTATTCTTTTTATCCCTTCGTCTCGGAGAGATAATGTTTATTAACATTATTATGCTTTTGGTAATTTCCAAAAGCCAAGGTGATAACATTCTATCTTCTTTCTCACCACCATCCTTCCGTTGTTGTGAGCTTAACTGTCTTTACCCCTATGACTTTTTTATGTCACTTCAATGCTCCAGTGCCTTTAGTGGCTCTTACTTGCCCACTACCTTGCTGGCCGTTCAGCAGTCCTGGGGCCAGGGCATATAGGGCAGCCACAGTCTCCCCCTCGCCCTGCTCCCCGCCGGGCACTCTTCTTCCATTCCGTGTTCACTGTTGATTCACTCTTCTCCACCCTCTCCTCTCACCTCTTTGCTTACACTCTTCTCATCCTTTCCATATCATGTCCATCTCTTGGAAGGCTGCCCCTTGAAGACTGCCTCCAGCATTTTTTGTTAATGGTCATGTAGCTCTTAGGAAGACTCTCCATCAAGATTGTAACTGGTTGGTAGAATTAGTTTAAAATTCTGACCTTCTCTCCTACCTCTGGCAGTTTTTATCATGCTCTTTTTAAAATTTTTTTTTCTAAAATATGTCTTTTCTAACATATTATATACTTATTTATTATGTTTACTGTCTGTCTCCCTTTATTCAAATGAAAGCCTCCATAAAGACAGGTATTGGCTTTGGTTGGTTTGGTTGGTTTGGTTCACTGCTCTCTCCATAGCCCCTGTAGTACCTGGCATATGGTAAGCCCTCAAAAAATATTTGTTAAGTGAATAAATAGAAATCATTCAATGAATGCTATTTTAACCTCTCTTCTTCTTATATCTAAGATTGTAAAATATCTTGTATATGATATGCAGTTAAATGTATGTTAATTATTACAATTAAGTGTTGAATTAATTTGACAAAAATCCCGGTAGTTGGTTATCTACCAAATTTTTCTTACTTATATTGAAATGATTTTAAATTGTTAAGTTTTTAGTTTCAACAAAACACATGCTACAGCCAAAATGTGTATTGCTTTATAGTCACCATGTTGATTTAGATTGGGAGTGAAAACTCATTATTACATCTAAATTTGATGTTGAGTAATTTGCAAGACTATCTTCTTACAATAACTCTCTGTGAGTAGATTATGGCAGATTATCCCTGTATAATAGATTAACAGCCTGTATGCTGTTATCATTGAAATATGTCAGAAAGTTTTCCAGGAAAAATTCCTGCACGTATGATTACTACATATATAAAGAGCTGGAGATTTATAAATAAGAGGGTATAATAAATGATGGCCATTATATGGCATCATAGAGAATTGTTGCACTTAAGGAAAAGCATTTCACCATTAAAGTTTATTTTTTAACAACTTGTGAAATATATAATATAATAAAATTGATAAGTGAAAACTGAATTACTAGACAATGCTGAAGAATTATACAGTATCCTAGAGGAAAGATAAAAATATATCTGAAAAATAGAAGAACCAAATCAATGGTATATAAAAACTAGATCAGATACGTATCTGAAAGTCATTTAAAGTACTTAGAAAATAGAAATGACCAAAAAAGAAAAAGAAAGAAAAGAAGAAAGCCAAGATGATAATGAGGAAGTGGGTAACTTGAACTTGGCAACATAATATGACAGTTTTGAAAGCTAATGCAATTCCTTCTTTAGAAGCATCATGTTACAGCCCTCTACATTTGAGTTTCGTAGGTTCAGAATATTGCTTTGACTTTGGTCTTATCATCTTGTTAGGGGTTAAAGTTTGTTAAATGAGGTATAGAAAATAGAGATGTGACTTGGGCTGGAGGAGGTTTGGAGGGTGACGTATCTCTATATAATGGAGAAACAATTTTAAGATACTCCAAGACAGAATTTTAAGATACTCCAAGAAGGTATGTGTAGTTAATCAGACATGATTTTTTAATGGGAGAGTTGATCCTGTTTTCCTATGATAACCTAAAAAATACACTTGTGCCATCTATATTTGTTATAGCAGCCTAGTAAGCCATTCAGAATTCCTGATCAGTAACTGCTGAGGTGTACAGACTTGGAGCAGAACAGCTTTTCAGTCTTTTCAGTAACTAAAATCAGCAAGAAGAAAGGTTATTTCTTGTTTACAAAAAAAAAAAAAGGTAGATTGACATGTTACCTTTTTCTTTTCTTTGTTTACTTCTACTTCTTTAAACTGAAGAAGACAATGAGTAGAGATTATGAAAAACATGAAAGAAATATAAAGGCTTCCTGCCTTTTGTCCTTTAGTTCATGAGCATTTTCTCTCAAAATGCTTGAATCCTTATTCTGTATCATTAAATGTCTCTTTAGGATTTTGGATTCATATCTCATGTAGTTTCAAGCCAAACAGTTGTTGAAGTCAGAAGGTTAAATTTCCAGCTCTAAAAAAAAAAAAAATTGAATAGAAACTCCCACTGGTGTAGACAAGTGGTTGAAAAGAAAAGGTTTAAGACAGTGGATAATACCTACATCAGGAAGAATACTTTCTCTTTTAACAGAATGTTGTTGTTCTTTTTTGTATGAATTTCCAGGATATATTTGAAAAGTAACATTGAGATGTCCCTAAGGAACAATCTCAACAAACAGCCCTTAATCTTGAAACAAATCTTCCATCATGTCTGGCTTCTTTTTTTTTTTTTTTTTTTCAAATTCTATCAACCTGGTACCGTAATCACTATGAGTTTTGTAGTGACAAAATTATTGTCAACTAATGAAACTCTCAAATAGCCTTGTGCATCTCTGTTAGTTTTTCTAGATGATGCTGGCCTTCATGTCTATATGGGAACTGTAAGTAGTGAGTCATCTAAAATATATATTTTGATATGTGTTTTTAAGAATACAAACAAATTAGAAGGGGAAGTTTTTCTCCTTAAAGAAGAAGTTGGGTGCCACATAGTTCTTAAGGAAGTTTTTCTTTCTCTGCTGGAAATCACTCTTGGTACCCCCAAGATCTGAGATTTCTTTTCTTGGCTTCAGTCTTTTCTTGGCATGATGTCACCCCTAAGCAAAATCAGTAATATTACTGTTTTTTTTTTTCTTTGACTATTTGAATCATCCATTTTTAAGATATTGAGTTTCTCATGGCCAGGGATGTAGGTGGCATATACTTTGTAAATTTACCGTGGTCCTGTTTCAGAAACTGATTCTGTGTCTCCATCTCACAGGGATGGACTCACATTGATCATATTACAGATAATAACATATAGAGCAATCAGTTAGGTGTGGGAAAAATAATTATGAGAAACTCTTAGACAGTTGGGTTGATGCCTTCTATCCTCATGATTAAATCCACATGAGGAGATACTTTAATAAGGAGTTCATTTGGTAGGAATGGAATTAGAGGAGAGGTAGGGAAGTAATTCCGCAGTTTGATTCTATCAGGCGATTGTAAGTAAATGTGTCTGGCTCCACGACAAGGGTACGTTGCCCTTGGAAACAGGCAGGTTCACCATTTGGACCAGGGATCTTCTTTCCTAGATGGTGTTTAGATATGTGTTCTTAATAGTTGCTTTTAGGTATTTTCTCACTGGTTTCATTGCTGACTGGTTTGCCCTTTTATTGCTCCACCATACCTTAAGGTGAGGTCTTGCTGACATTGAAACCATTCTAATGTTTTAAAGTGATTTTACTTGTCTTCATTACAAAGGCATTTCCTTTATCGCCAAGTTCAGAGATAGGGAAGATACGTTAATCTTTCCATTTTGTATTATCTATATAGCTGAACTGACCAACACAGTAGCCACAAGCCACATGGGCCATTTAAAATTTAATTAATTAAAATTAAATAAAATTAAACATTCAGTTCCTCAGTCACAATACTCACATTTCACATATTCAGCAGCAGCACATGTGACTGCTGGTTGCTGTATCGGACAATACAGAATGTTGAACATTTTTTTCATTGGAGAAAGTTCTGTTGAACAGCACTGGAGAGAGATGTTTAATTGGCATACTATTTTGCAGCTATCTATTTTAATATAATTTGGGGTCTAATATGTTCATGTCTTCACCGTGATATGTATATTTCAAGTAATAGCCCAACTTACTATTCCAATCTTTTCCAGTGAGTTTGAAGTCAGTCATATACACATGTTCAGTTGGACAGGGATTTTGTTGTTAAAGTACTGGTTGTTTAAGTATCTGGCACTTAATGCATTTTACTTTACTTACGACAAAGTTCTTATGAATTTCATTTGCAGTTCCTTTCTAGTTACTGAGAGGGTTATTTACTTTGATGTATTAGAAAAAACTAGTGCACAGTGAAAACACTTTTTAATGGTTATAATTTTCATAATTTTGACTTCCTATAATTGTAAATTTCTTGCTTTTTCCAACACTGGACTATTTTAATAAATTAATAATACTCCTTCAGAAATGCTGACATTGCCAGGAAAATAAATGCAACCTTCTATGTGTAAGAGCTGTCCTTCAGAAAATAGTATACTGTTACACTAGAAGTGCCTGAAAGTTCGTTTTCAGAGTCTGGATATGATTTTATTATTAACTTGTGTGCCTTCCTCTGCATTTAACAACTGTTCTCATGGGACTATTATAATTTTTTATCTGCTTTCACATTTGAAAGATTATTTTCAGTAAGACTGGTCTTTCTTGCATGGTAGTTTAACTAGGTCAGTGATTTTCTAACATTTGAATTTCACTGAACAGTAAAATTTCAAAAGAAATTTTGGGAAGTGCCTAATGTTTTTAGTTTTTCATTTTGCTAAATAAGAACTACCACTTCTTATCGTCATTATTTTATGAAAGTGTGGACATTTAAACATGAAACCCAAAAGGGTGGGTTTTATTGTGTTCATTTATCCTTGAATAAATTTAACCTGATGATAGTTATACTACATTCTTCTTATTTTGCCCCATTTATTCCTTTAAAGTTTTGACTAGTCCCAAGCCTAAACTCTTCACTGTGGAAATTATCAACCTTTGTTGGTTTTCTTCTTCATTGATATTTTTACCACCTCTATTTGGTGTTTTGAATTATAATTTTGATGTAGGTTTTATGCTGTTAGTTAGGCAAAGACTGTCACCATTTAAGGAAATCCTATAATGTGATTAGACCAGTTAGAGCATTTGATACATGATAGAGATGTATCAAAAAGTTATTTGACAATTTTAACTATGCCATCTGTTAACCAAATAGTCATTTGTCTAATTCATATTCTGAGTTAAGTTGGTCCAAGTTATATTCTGTAGGGGCTCAGAAGAAATAGATATCTCTTCCAGAATTGGAGGAAGATGAAAACAAAAGAATAAAGGCAAAATGACTTAACGAGGCCTGAGAATTCAGTTTCAAAGAAAAGCCACTTTGGGGAATATTTGGATAATATAGCTCACTTGTTAAGAACTTAGAATTTTAGAAAAAAAAATATGTAGTTTGGAAAAATATGTCTTTAAGGTAACATTAAATATACATTTATTTATTTATTTATTTATTATATGTTCTATATATATAATATCTACTTGTGGACTTTTTATGTGTTTGGTGGACTCATGAAAGAACTCCTTGGAATGTTTTTATATATACTCAAATATATATTTATTCATCCATATTCTTATACACATTTGTTCTTATATTAGGAAAGGTCACTTTCCACTGAGTACTTTAAAGATAGTGGGTTCAGTGTAGCTGCTGGGAGGAGTGCAGAGGTGTCCAGGCACAGCTCCTCCTCTCAGAGCTCTCACTGCACAGCTAAGGTATGGGCAATAGGGAATACCTCCCACAAGGGATGGGTGAGAAGAAGCTTTGCAGAATAGATAGAATTTGGGGAAATACTGATGTTTATTGCAGACTGGGGCTAAGGGGATCTTACTATTACTGATTCTTTATTCAAAAATCTATCTAGCAGGGTTAGTCTTTCATGAGTTATAATGTTAATGTCTTATAGACGGAATCTGGCATAGTCCAAAAATGGACAAGTAATACATAGAAGGAGGCCTGGTCTGCTATTTGTGATAGCTGAATTTCTGCAAGGAAGGTGTATTTGACATGAAAAGCCTGCCAATTAATTTATTAGATGTTTTAGTTGTACTTTTATACATGATTAAATTATAGTAATGTTCTTTTTAGATAAATGTAAAAGATGTGTGTGTGTGTAGTCTCTCTATATAGAATATTAATCTTCTGTTGAAAAATAATTTTTCTTTTAAAAAAGTTAAATAAGTAAAGACTTCATTTACTTTTATCAATATTATTGACATCTTAGCAGAGCCCTATTAAACTTGGCCTATGGTATGGTCTCAATTATGTGCTACAAAATAAAAGAATTAAAGAAAAAGACTGATGTTTAAATTAAAAAAATTAAAGAAAAAGATGTTATAATACATATAACATATATAATATAACAAAATATGTGTTAATTGACTGTGTATGTTATCAGTAAGACTTCTGGTCAATAGTAGACTATTAGTATATTTTTATTTATATATAATATATATTAGCAATAGTAGACTATTAGTAATAGTAGACTCTTAGTAAAGTTTTTGGGGAGTCAAAAGTTATAACTCGGATTTGCACCTGCAAGGGGGGTTGGTGCCTTTAGCCCTCACGTTGTTCAAGGGCCAACTATATTATACATGATTGGGAGACACTTAAACCATACAGCAGAA
The DNA here is from genome assembly GCF_002201575.2 of Neomonachus schauinslandi. Lineage (NCBI taxonomy): Eukaryota > Metazoa > Chordata > Mammalia > Carnivora > Phocidae > Neomonachus > Neomonachus schauinslandi. The sequence continues at coordinate 80,354,925 of NC_058404.1, forward strand.
ATTTTACTTTTCGTTCCTTTTGTTTCCATTTGCATAACTATACCTTTCATATACATCTTTTTGCCCTAGAGATTTTTTGTATCTCTATTTTTGAAGATAAATTTGGCCTTGGCCTATTGTTAGTTTGACTTAATGTTCCAAACTCTTTTCAGTACCAAAAGCTATTTATTAAAGACATGGTGTATATGTATCATTGAATTCAGTTGACCCACATTCAGTGGGTGATGAAGATTATAAGACACAATTTCTTTGTAAGAGACTTAGTATAATTGAGGAAATGAGCTATGCCTAAGTTAAACACTTGGAGAAAAACAAGAAAAAATATAATCAAGTGCTTAAATGTGTGGTATCATCAATTAAGAAAAGGAGAGCAAAACAAGGTAAAATGACCAGGAAAGGATTCTTGGAGGATGTTAAATGTAAGATCTGGAAAATCAGGAACAGCCCAAGTGTCGTGGATCAACCTGAGAGTGGATATAGTCCAACAAAGGCAGGGACCGTTCTTGTTATACTCATCATTACCTCTCTCTGTATAGGTATCATGGCAATATAGTGCCTGGCACATGGTAGTCAATATATAATGAGTAAATGGATGGATGGGCAGCCACAGTCAAGAGAAAATGAAAGGAGGGATGTTTCCTGGAGTAAGCCAATTCTTGTTGACTGGTGGAAATTATGTGAGACTGTATTATGAAGAACCTTGAATGGGAGGCTAAACTTGAGCTTGGTACCATATGAGGCATTATTGAGGAGTTTTCAAGGAGTGTATCATGCCAGAAGTGGTGTCTTAGGAGAAGTGTGCTGACAATAATGAGTTTGTTGGTGAGATTGTGCATGAAAAACTGGGAAGTAGGCTATTCTGAGCCTAGACAAACAATGATGAATGCCCTGGCTACCGCCTTTCAATTTTTTTTTTTTACAAAGAAAGAACCACAAGCACAAAAGAAAAAGGAAAAGCTTTCTTAGTCATTTATTCAGTTATTTAGAAAGCTAATATTAACCTTGTGCCTACTGTATGGGAGGCCCTGTACAGAAGGAGTCTCACTACCAAGCTCTGAACCAGGGATACCTGCCTACCAGTGCTGTTAAAGAGATTCAATAAGTTTGAGTCTCAGAGATGCTTAGCAGAGTGTCTGGCACATTAACAAGACTTCATAAGTGGTTGCTGCTAATATGAGTCAGCTTATTTTAGAAATGATGCCAAGAGGGGTGCCTGGGTGGCTCATTTGGTTGAGCTTCAGACTCTTGGTTTTGGCTCAAGTCATGATCCTCATGGTCCTGGGATCGAGCCCCAGGTTGGGCTCCGTGCTTAGTGCAGAGTCTGCTTCAAGTTCTCTCTCCCTCTACTTCTGCCCCTCCCCTGGTTTGTATGTGTGTATTCTCTCTCTCTCTCAATAAATAAATAAAATCTTTTTAAAAAAAAGAAATGATGCCAAGAGCCTCTCCATCGCTATGGCCCTGTACTTTTTACCTACTCCCTAGATACAGTATTTTCCTAAACCTCTGGTTCCATAGAGGCAACAACATTTTTTTCTATTAGAGATTTTGAAATTTCTAGAAAGCAGATCAAGTAATATTAGTGAACCTTGTGTACCCATCTCTCAGCTTTAACAATTAACTCACTCCAGTCTTGTTTCCTCTATACTCCATCCACTTTGGTATTATTTTGAAGCAAACCCTAGCCATCTTTTCATTTTCACAGGAATCTAATAGATAAGCGTTCTTGTTTTTAAAATATAACTATAATGTTGTTTTCCTACTTAGAGACTTTTACTAGCCAAGTTTTTCATGAAAGAGTCTGGGATATCTTTATGTAGAAAAGCCAGGAAATGCAAGGAACATAAACAGACTGGAGACCCAAAGGTCTTAGGATTAATAACTGTGGTGTCATGAACAAAACCAGGGGGTTTAAGCAAAAGAATAATTTTGAGTGAGATGATTAATTTTGATTCGATAGGTATTAGTTACATGGTGGTTCAGGGACATCCAGTGGCAGATACCCAGGAATGGACATGTTTGGTATCTTAAACCAATATAGATCCTTTTAGGTTGACTATTAATTTCCTTCCCTCTTCTTCTTCTTCTTCTTCTTTTTTTTTTTTTTTTTGAACTTCTGATCTCGTCCTTTCTGTGTCCAACCCTCCAACTCTCTACTGCTAGTCCGCTCCATTCCCATTCACTTTGGGGGCATACTAGGGAACCTTACTTTCTATTAATTATGTTTGTTTGAGTTCATTCTGTTAAAATGTTTATTTTCTCCTTAAAAATAATTTTGGTCTTTCTGATAGTACTTAGAGTCAATGATGATTAGGTGATGAATGAATATTCATTAGAATGGATGATAGCTTCAATTTTGATTTTATAGTAATTTCAGCTGAAGATATTTTTCAAAGTAAAAGTGTAAAATAATATTATAGACAAAATTCCACCCATCAAAGGAGAACAGAAATAAATGCCCCTGAGTCCTGAAATTAAATTAGAACTCAAAATGCTCTTAAGTTAATAACTTTAATTATTTTTTTAAAAGTTCTTAGCTTTCAGGGTCACCTGGGTGGCTCAGTCAGTTAAGCATCTGCCTTCGGCTCAGGTCATGATCTCAGGGTCCTGGGATCGAGTCCCGCATCAGGCTCCCTGCTCCGTGGGGAGCCTGCTTCTCCTTCTCCCTCTGCCTACCGCTCCCCCTGCTTGTGCTCTCTCTCTCTCTTTCTGTCAAATAAAGAAATAAAATCTTTAAGGAAAAAAAAGTTTTTAGCTTTCAAAAGATCTCCTCCTATTTCACTTTGACAATAGTGTAAGCAATTTAGCTTATAGGCTAAAACAAAGATCTTACTCTTTTTGATGCCTGGGTGTCATCACATTAATGCTAATTTGGATTATGTGTATTCATCAAGAGTAAAAATCAGGTCCATTTTAGCACCTGATTTAAGCCTGCAGCAAACATTCACATTAGAATTGTAAACCCTAAATGTTAGAAGTTTGTATAGAAAGTAGAGATGTAGTAGGCTAGGACCTACTTCAGCTTTAGAGCACACTCATAATTATTGCAGTGGGACCCACGCTGTTAACATTGGACACTGTTTGAATGTTTTCTGATAATTTATACGGTTGATTACTCCAGCCTCAAGTGGAACCTTACGAAGAAGAGCAGCAAATAGTAAATCTTTGTGATGGTCCCTGGGGCAGTGGTTCAGTTTGAGGCTCTGAGTTATGTGGTTCTCAGCCTCTTTTCCTCCCCAGCCCTTCCTGTGGCTCAGTGTCATCATCATCATCTGTTCAGATAATGCCTGTTCAGAAATCACAGGTCCCCAGGGAGGAGAGAAAGGAGAGAGTCCTGTTATAAGCACACTCGCTGCAAACCTTTCACCTTGCTGTCAAGGTGACAAATGTTTGTCCTTAAGGGAACACTAGAGGTTAAATCACCAGTGTTTTTCTCACTTATCTTCTTTCCCATACTATCCAAGCTCTTAGCCAAATTTATAGCTAAGAGAATCTCAGAAAATTAGGCTACTCGTGACCTTTATGAATCTTGTTCAGGGATATGTTTTGTACAAGCTCAGAGTACTGATTACATTATGAATTGGGGTCTTAGTAATAAGAATTTGCTAAAAGTCGTTATGTCAGTACATTTTCCTTTCAGGGATTACTCGGAAGAAAAAAAGATTTGGGAAAGAAACATTTAAATTTTGAGAGATAGTATTGGGAACTGTGCAAACACAATTGTGATAAGGTGAACAAAGACTTATTTTTACATCAGTATGTATTAATGGTGTATATACATCCTTGCATAGAGAAACACCAAAAAGTGCATTAATCATGACAATGGCAGTTGCTCTGGATTTCTTCTTTTTTGGCCCATTCCATTCCATTCTCCATTTAGCATTGAGAATGATCTTGAAGGATGTAAATTGATCATGCCATTTTTCCTGCTTAAAATCCTTCAATTTTTCTTGGGATAAATAAATACCAAAATCCCTTATATGGCTTATAAGGTCCTGCATGATCTAATCCGTGCCTTCTCTCCAGCCTCCTGCCGTGCCACTTCTTCTTTACCCACAAGGCAGCTGCCATTTGGGCATACCTGCCGTTTCTCTAGTTCATTCATTCAACAAATACTTCATTGACCCTGTACTGAGGCTACAAAAATGTACAAAACAGACAAAAACTCACGGAGCTTATATTCTAATTGAGGGGATATAACAACTATAAAATATATAGATTTGCAACTGAAATGTATATAATATGTATCAAATATGTATTTAATGCCATATATATGTCTCGCCCCTTTCCCTCCCTCCCTCTCCCCCATAAATAAATAAATAAATATCTCTCCCTCTGTGTGTGTGTGTGTGTGTGTATCTATATGTATATGTATATACATACATATATATGGAGGAAAAATGAAGCAGGAAAGGGAGGAAGGTAAGGAGGAAGCTAGAGGGTTGCAGTTTTCTTTTTTTAAGGTGATAAGTGACAGTCTTTCTTAGAATGTTTGAGCAGAGACTCGAAGGAGGTAGGGGAGCAAGCCATGAGGATAACTGGGGAAATAATGTTCCGTATAGAGAGACACCACAGTGCAAAGTACTCAGATAGGAGAAAGGCCACAACAAGGTGGGCAATAGAGATAAATTCAGGTATGTAACAAGGGGCCACATTATACAGGTAGGGCCTTGTGGGCCATTGAAAGGTCTTTGGTTTTAAATCTGAGTGAGATAGTGAGTGCTTGAGCTGCCATAACAAAATGCCACGGACTAGGTGGCTTAAACAATAGAAATGTATTTCTCTCAGTTTCCTGGAGGCTGGGAAGTCCAAGTTAAGATATTAGCCAACTCAGTTCCTGCTGAGGGATCTCTTCCTGGCATGTGGACAGTGGCTTGTTTACCACGCCTGACATGGGGGAGGGGGAGGATGTGTAGAGAGAGATATGGATGGAGTCCTTCTCTTCTAGTAAGGCACTAACCTCCTTTGGATCAGGGCCCCACACCACCCTTTTGATCTCATTTAGCCACAATTACCTCCTAGAGGCCCTATCTCCAAATACGGTCACAATGGGGGTTAGGGTTTCAACATGGAAATTTGGCCAGGGGCACACAATTCAGTTCATAGCAGATGGGAAGACATTTCAGAGTTCTAAGCAAAGCAGGAACATGATCTCACTTAATGACCACCCTGTGGAGAATGGACAGCAGAATTAAAGGTAGGAGCAAGGAGACCAGTTTAGGAAATGATTGCAGTAATTCAGCCAGGAGATCATAGTGATTCCAACCAGGGTGGTAGCTGCTGAGCCAAGCTCATTAAAATCTCAGGGCACTTTCATAGGTTGTTCCCTGGATTGCTTATATATGTATAGCATCTTCTAGGTTTCAAAGCTCTTTCACATCTCTTTTCTCAGGCAAGCCCCACACCTCTCCTGGGAGGTGGGCACAGTATTGTGAGACTTGGGTTTCAAATGGGACTGATTCTGGAGTCCGACTGCCTGGGTTTGTAGTCCCTCACTGTGCCTCCCATTCCTAGGGACAGCAACTATGCCAACCTTGTGTAGTGTTGGGCAGGGTAGATGAAATAGTCTGTGTTAAATGTTTGGTTGAGTATCTGGCACATTAGTAAATAATAAATATTAGCTGTCATTATTTCTATCACTTAATAAATAATGAAATACAGAGTCAAAAAGATCAATTGGTTTGTCCAGGCTTATTTAGCTAGTAATAAGAAGAACCACAGCTAGAATCCAGTTCCTGTTATTTCTCATATGCTCTCCTTTCCATTATATCATTTGCTGAAGGAGTTCCATTTTAAAACATAGGATAACTCGAGTTACAGAAAGCAGTAAAAGTTTTTCTTTCAAAATAGTCTATAAATTGAACTTTTCAGTACTCCATCCTGACTCGCACTCTTTTTATCCTCTTAAGAGGGTCTGTTTATTCGTAAAGGTTAGCTTTTTGTTTCCTTGAAGAGTCCAGAAGTTTAAGTCTCCTTTGAATTGTTAAATTAATCCTTCTCTAGAAATTGCTTAATTTCTGTTGTTTCCTCAACAGTTCACTGTTTAGTGTTTTCATTAGGAATGATTTAGAGACTGTTAAATTAAGGCTTTATGGAGGAATCTGCTCCCATATCTCACTTTTGCTTCTGTCTTTGTGTGGCCTCCACTGTTGGGTATTTTATTCATGAGTAGTACATAGATTCCTATAGAAAGTCATGGCCAATGTCTCTGCAGTTTCTCAGTTCATAGGCATTTTCTCAGTGAGTCCTGAGCACTGATGAACTTGATGTCACCCTCTGGCGGAATTTTGAAATAGGCTAGAAGGATTGTAAAAAGCCTTATGATTAGTTCTAGGTTGCCATGTATTTCAAATGGCACCTTGGTGTCTCCCTGCTGGGGCTCATGGGCGTGTCTAGATTCCTTGTGCAGGAGCTGGAGTTCCTGTTCACTTACCAATAGACACCTCCTTTTAGCACTGCTGCCCTATTATTTCCTAGTCATGTTGGGACTTCCCAGGAGTTTGTACCTTCCACAGAGCAAATCCTGAGCAAGCTGTTGATTAGCTCCTGGGTTCTGGGTTCTGGATATTTCTATTTCACCATCTCTTACAAGCAAGGACCTTGGTATCTGACCTCGCCATCCTTTTCTTCCTCCATATCTCTCTGAATTTTCCTTCCTGCAGTTCTAGAAGTATGGCCCACTTGCTCCCTGGGCCATGAAGAATTCCATTGCATCACATACTGAATTTTCTCTCCATGTTTGTGTAAGGATTGCTGTTTAACTCTACTGGGTTTAACCCTTAATCTCTAATCGAAATTTATAGACTTTAGAAAATCCTGAGTAATAAATTGTAACTTATTAGGAGAGAAACGTGTAGTGAAGAGAGGTAGGTAGGTACTGAAAATTGAAAGCAAGAAAAGAGACAACAAAATCATTAAAAATGAGAATCTATTGATATATTCCCATGTTTAGGGATACATAGCTTTACCTACTTTACTAACATCAAGAAACCACTATATTATATGGTGAAATATAAGGAGTTTTAATATATAACTTTGGTTATAAGGCATCAGAAATGATTAAACTTTGTGAAATTTACTTTTTTAAAACAAGGTAGAAAATAAATAATAATGTATGCTTGAATGACTCATATTTAAAAGACATGGGAATTAAATTGTCTTAAAGTTATCTTAGGGGATCTTCTTTGGCTGAGAAGATCAGTGTAAATAGAAAATATTCTCCAATTATGATCCAAACTTGAGGGATTTTTTCTTATATATATGTAGAGCATATATATTTTTTAAGAAAATAGAAATTTAAATAGTCTTTCAGAATCCCAGTTCAATCTGGTAGAAGATCTAAAAATTCATTTGTTTAAAATATATTTCCTGAGTGTTTACTGTGTGGCTGGAACTAAGCTAGACATTAGAAAGAGTGGTGAGCAAGCCAGGCACCATCCTTGCCCAGATGGAGTTGACATTCAAATAGCGAAATGGACAATATATAAAATAATTACATTCTAATTAAGTGCTATGATGGAAATAAACAGAATGATGGTAAACCAGAAATTGTCCCATTTAGTACAGTTCTTTTTCCAACTATTCTCCATTTTTCCTCATTTCCTGAGATAATCTCTTAAATCAAAGAATCTCAGCCTTTAAGTGTTTGGCTTAAGTCCTCTTTAAAAAGTTGTTACGTAGGACAAATAGGACATAGGACAAATAATATGAGTCATTGAGGGTAGATTGGCTTACAGTCAAAACTTAGCTAATGTTTATGTTGATATACATAAAACTTGAACATAGGTCGTGTTAGGCAGGCAAAGCTAGAAGAGCATCATTTTAATAACAGCACAATAATAACAAACTTAGAAGAGAGATTTGTGTACTTTACGAATGGTACTAGTCATTGCCTTTAATTTTTTACTTTCCTTTGCTCCTAAAACAGAGGAGTGTAGATGCTGTTATTTTCGCTGTACAAAGTTAATATCAGTGTTTGAAAGAGACATACGTGATAAAGAGTGACAACATTAATTGTAATTTGTTTTAAAATTACCTTTTGATAAAATAAAGGAAAATACCTTTCAGAAGATCATGTGAATTACTCTCTCTTTTAGGACAAGTAATTATATTCTATAATGTAATTTTTTTGTGTATTGGATGGACAGAGTAAAGATAAAAGGCGACCATAGAGCGAACAGCCTACTTTACAGCTGACTGAAGCAGGTGTTAGAAATGCAGATGAAGGGTACTGACTAAAGACTGTACAAATTTGAAGTGAAAATGGCACTGGTCTGCATGCAGCGTTCTGCACATATGAAGTTTCAGGTAGTTAAATTATTCATTTTATTGTGTGAACTAGTTCAGGAATTAGGGAAAAGGTGCCTTTTACATTTAAACTGTTTCTTTCCCCTCTTCCTTTCATCTGCACTTGGCAAGCAAAATGAACTTCGTTTTGTAAGTTTTATTCCAGCAAGTGAATGACTTACATCTCTATATGGGAGAAAAAATACACCTAGGAACAGATAACTCCCAGGTTTACGTGACATTGTAAAACAATAAAAACTCGAAATTAGTTTTTCCCTCACTTTTGTTATCATGAAAGCCACTAAAGACAAATCAATGTAAAAGTAGCTATCTAATAATCATCATTATGATGAACCTCACCGTGAAATATTTCTCAAATGCCTGCATGGGCATTATTCTGTGCTGGATAAAAAGATTTAAAAAAATAAGCCATTCCTTCTATAATCTTAATAATTAAGAATCTTGATTTTTTTATTTTTTTTTAAGATTTTATTTATTTTTTTATTTCTTTAAAGATTTTATTTATTGGGCGCCTGGGTGGCTCAGTTGGTTAAGCGACTGCCTTCGGCTCAGGTCATGATCCCAGAGTCCCGGGATCGAGTCCCGCATCGGGCTCCCGGCTCGGCGGGAAGCCTGCTTCTCCCTCTCCCACTCCCCCTGCTTGTGTTCCTGCTCTCGCTGTCTCTGTCTCTGTCAAATAAATAAATAAAATCTTAAAAAAAAAAAAGATTTTATTTATTTATTTGAGAGAGAGAGAATGAGAGACAGCAAGCACATGAGAGGGGGGAAGGTCAGAGGGAGAAGCAGACTCCCCGCCGAGCAGGGAGCCCGATGCGGGACTCGATCCCGGGATTCCGGGATCATGACCTGAGCCGAAGGCAGTTGCCCAACCAACTGAGCCACCCAGGCGCCCCTTTATTTATTTATTTGAGAGAGAGAGAGAGAGAGAGAGTGCGCAAGAGTGCACAAGCAGTAGGGAGGAGTAGAGAGAGAAGCAGACTCCTTGCTGAACAAGGAACCCGACATAGGGCTTGATCCCAGGACCGCAGGATCATGACCTGAGCCTAAGGCAGATGCTTAACTGACTGAGCCACCCAGGCACTCCAAGACTCTTGATTTTTTTAAAGGCAAAACTGAGATATTTTTAAACATTTAATGTGTAGTTTTATTTTTTTTTAAAGATTTATTTATTCCTTTGAGAGACAGAGAGAGTACAAAGGGGAGGGGCAGAGGAAGAAGGAGAGAGAATCCCAAGCAGACTCCTCGCTGAGTGTGGAGGCCGTGCAAGGCTCAGTCTCACAACCCTGAGATCAGGACCTGAGCCGAAACCAAGAGTTGGATGCTCAACCAACCACGCCACCCAGGTGCCCCTTCAATGTGTAATTTTAAAGCAGAGTTACATTTTAAGGAAAATGTCAGAATTCCTGGAATTATTTCTACTCTCATTTTGGCTTATTTTGCTTTTTGATCTCAAGGGCTGGCTGACCTTGCTACAGGGCACCACACTGGTATCCAGAGGTTGCACTAGTATTGAAGCACCTGTTTTTGGTGAACTCAGATCATTTCAGGAGAGTCAAAGAGGTTTTATATATGTGTAGGAGGAAAAAACAAACACTTACTCCACATTTTAAAGGTGAAGAAAATATGAACAAGGCGTGCCTTGATTGATTGATTGATTGTTTGGGATTCAAAATTATGGAACTACTGACATTTTGACTTGGTCTGTACCAATGTGTAGGTTTAAAATATCTTCCTTTGTCTCCTAAGACAAAGGGCTTCAGCGTCTAACAGATTTGGATTCGGATCCTGTTTCTCTCCCTTATGAGCTGTGTGACTCTGGCAACAAAATTAATATCTTTGGACCCAGGTTTCTTTAAATGTGAAATGGGGATAATAATAATACAACTTCTAAAGATTGTTATAAGATTAAATATGAAATAGTGGGCCTGGCATATCATAGGAACTCACTGTGTGTCTACTTCCTTTTTCACTGGAGCAGTAGCTTGCCTCTGCTATATTCTCATTTTAATTTTAAAGGACCATTTAAGAAGCTGTAGTGTGTTTGAGGGTTGATACAGCTTTTTTCAGGTTTTAGTTGACTTTGTAGTTAGAGATTTGGGGAATAGTTTTGAGATATGTTCCTTTTAATTGGCCAGCTAATTTATGGAGAAACGTATTAGATTTGGAGTCAGAATATCTTGGTTCATTTTCTGACTCTATATGTACTAACCTCAGGACTGCAGACAAGTCATCTAACCCATCTGGCCTCATTTTCTCACCTGTCGAGTGGGGAAAATATAATACCGCACCTATTAAGCTTTCCTGAATTACTGTGAGAATCAGATGAGGCAGTGTGTATAAGATACTTTGTAAAACATGAAATGTTCTTAAATTTAACTAAGCTCTTATCATCTGTAATTTATCATTATCAAATTTATCATTTTTGCCCTTCTTCCCATTGGAAGGCACAATTATGCTATGAAATATTAAGATTAATTGCTTATTTCCACAGCAGTGGATTTCACTTTTTGTGATCCCTTACTGGTAAATTAAATCTAATAATTTGATATATAATTCAGACGTTAAGTTTGTCCCATCATAAAAGTCTTGAACACATATGATGGTATCCTGCAACACAAGATTCTTTCTGCCACAGATGTTTATAGCTTAAAAATTTACATAGAATGTGGGTGACTGCTGTATTTCTAGAGTTCTTGATTGGCTACCGCAGTGTGGATTAACTGAGCACAGAGTAACCCTTTGTTTCACATTGGTCCACAAATGGGCCATTTTCTCCCATTAAAAAATTAAGGTATGTTTTACAGATAGTAAAATTCATTATTTTTAGTGTGCAGTTCTATGGGTTTTGACAAATGCTTGTAGTCATATAAGTACCACCATAATCAAGATGTAGAACATTCTATCACCCCTAAAGTTTCCCTGTGCCCCTTTGGAGGCAATGCCTCCACCCACCCTCCCAGCCCCTGGCAACTACTGATCTGTTTTCTGTCCCCATAATTTTGACTTTTTCAGAACACTGCATAAATTGAATCATACATCATGTAGTGCGTTGAGCTTGACAAATGTGGCATTTTTGTTAATGTACATTTTTAAACACCATTTTTTTTTCTATATGGGAACAAAAGTGTTATTGCATGTATTTTTAAAAAGAGATTTCCAAAGTTGTATTTTTGCAGTGTGCTTTTCATTTATTGAAAAGTACTGGTTGATGTTTTGGCTCATAGATAGGTTGAGAGTATCTAAATATTCCTGAGCTTTTGCCTATACATACCTATTTAAAAATTCCTTTCTCTGTGTCCCATATATTGGAAAAGAAATGGTTAAATTATCTTTCAGAATGTGTGGAAAGATATTTGCTCCCAGGTTGTTGGTTCAGAGTTTTTGGATTTGTTGTTTTTTAACCCAAGCCCTGCATAGTGGAATGTATTGTGTCCCTCCCAAAATTCCTGTGTTGAAGTCCTAAGCTCCAATGTGACTATATTGGGACTAGGGCCTTTAAGGAAATTAAGGTTAAATGAGACCCCAAGGGTTGGGCCCTAACCCAATAGGCCTGATGTATTTATAAGAAGAGCAGGAGACACCAAGGGCTGCTCACTTACTTGGAGGAAAGACTAATGAGGTTACAGTGAAAAGGCTGCTCTTTGTGAACTGAGGACAGAGGCCCCTGCAGACAAAGTCTGTTGGCACTCTGGGATCAGACTTCCAGCCTCCAATATGTAGAAAATAAGTTTCTGTTGTTTAAGCCACCCAGTCTGTGGTATTTTGTTATGGCAGCCTAAGCAAACTAATGCATCCTGAATTTAAGAATCTGTAGTGGCTCTAAGAATTTCCACATAGCTGCAGAATTACACACAGTATTGCCATAATGTACTAAAATTTCTAGGAGACTTGAAGTTCTGAGCTATAAAGAGTCCAGTAGAAATTAATAGCATTAAATCTGGCATCATCCTAGTCAGACTCAAAGTGGTGACCTCAAAATGGCAAAGGCATTAATAGATGATAAGGCAGTAGATAACTGGGAGAAGCAGAAGGGCTGATATTCCTACCAAGTGAGAAATAGAGGATGCTTCAGAGGGAAAAAAAAAATGACTTGAAATCTCCCATCCACTAGTATGCTCAGTCAACTGTAAGTAATATAGACATTTTTTTATCCCCATTGATAAGAAGATGGGAAGTAGACAATTGCTGATCTTGGTTCTGATGTTCAACAACATAATCACGTTCCAAACTCTTTCCATCTGTTTGTTCTGCTCTACTTAGCTGTTGGTCTTTTACCCTCATGCTTTGTTGCCATCTTGGTAGCAAGATGGCTGCTATAGCTTCAGGCATTGTGTCCTTGTTCGAGGTATGATGGAAGAGAAAAGGCATTGCTAGAAAGCTTTCCTCTCATCTTTGTCCTTTAAATAAGTAAAACAAGCATTCACAAGAGGCTTTCAGCAGACTTTCTCTAATACTTCATTGACTAGAACTCAACCAGAAGGTTATTGCTAGCTGTAAGGAAAGGAGACAGGTTGAGTGTCTATCAAAGGGAACAGAATTCTTCTTTGCTTCTTGACCTTCTTCCTTTCTTGGCACACATAGGAAATGTAACATTTGTTATACATCATGGGAGTGAAGAGAAAGCTCCTACTGCTCCAAGCCCTGCCCATCTGCCCCAAGGGTTAGGGGGAATCAATATCTTGTCTATCTGTGGTGCATTTCAGGCTCATATTAGGTGGAAATGACTAGTGGACTAGTCATGAGTCATATCCTAGGTTGGACATACTGTTGCTTCAAAGAAAGCAGGGCTTTGCTAGCATATAAGATGGGTATGGCTATTGGGTAGGCAATCCATAGAATCAGGCCCAGTAGCTGTTTGCTTAAAAAAAAATTATGCTTGAACTCAGAATATTCTGTATTTGGATTTGAATAAATGTGGATCTGTTACTCTCAGAAGTCACCTCCCCCCACCTTTAATAGTGAAATTATTATATACTGTGAAAGAGGCTGGGAGCTGGAAAGTTGACTTCTTTTTTCAGATATACTTTCAGCCTCACTGTGGTAGTCTGACTTCTATATACTTTAGGCTATCCAGTAGTTGATAAAGGGAAAGCGAGGGGGCGGGAAAGGGTCCATCACCAAAGTGAATCAGGTTGATATGTGAGAGACCAGAGTTGCATAGTCAGCTTGTGAAGAAGAACCCTAGGAACCAGGCACCAAGCAGATCAGTGGTAGTTGTCTTCTAATGTGTCATATTGCTAAGGGTGCTCTGGCACATCATTAGATCTCCAGTATAGTCAGTCAGGATGCTCCTCTTGCTCCTCTCCATAGCAGAGTGGAGATCCAGTAGGAGCTGCATCAGCAGTGCGTTCCAAGAGTTGTCATGGCTTTACTCTGCAAAGCGTGGATGAAGAGCTTATAGATGAATGTGTGAAACGTTAACTCTTCTGTGCTCCAAAATAAATAAATGGAGTGCCTAAGGTAGAGAAGGGAGATTAGTTCATATATTAGGTGTTTAGTGATAGCCTTAAAAACAATATTTCCTCTGGAGTAATAGTTTCTGAGCCTGGAGGCTTGGGATCCTAATAAATTCTGAAAATTTATATTCAAAATGTATTCTATAATTGTATATGGATTTTTCTGGAAAGGCCATGGCTTTCATCTAATTTTCAAAGATTAAGAAGAATATGCCGAATGTTTAAATAACACAGACTTGAAGCAGTTTTTCAGGTCTCATTAGAGTTATTTTAAGAGAACTGTGGCTTCTAATTGTTCTGTAACCTGATAATCTGTTTAAACAGTAATTTCTCTTTGATGTATAAGGTTTTACAGTATGTGAAGTATGTAGCCTAAGTGGCTTTATGGAAAAGATATGCTTTTTTCCAAAATATTCATCAGTCCTGAGACCACAAAATTTAGTTTTTTTCTTGAGGAAGATAAAACCCATTGTATGGGGTGACCCTAATTATCCATAGTCTTTTTTTCTTTGTGAAAAAATTTATATTTAGATTTAGCCAGCTGGACTCAGTTTAGATGATTCCAATTTTGTTGGCAACATCCAAAGCATCATAGTCAGGAGCCAGTCGAACATATGCCTTCTTCTCTCCATCAGGCCTGATCAAGGTGTTGACCTTGGCCATGTCAATGTCGTAGAGCTTCTTCACAGCCTGTTTGATCTGGTGCTTATTGGCCTTAACATCCACAATGAACACAAGTGTGTTGTTGTCTTCTGTTTTCTTCATGGCTGACTCAGTAGTCAGGGGGAACTTGAAGATGGCATAGTGATCAAGCTTGTTTCTCCTGGGGGCGCTCTTTTGAGGATATTTGGGCTGCCTCCGCAGACGCAGTGTCTTGGGTCGTCGGAATGTAGGTGACGTGCAGATCTTCTTTTCTTTGTGACTGTGGACGCCTTTCAGCACCACTTTCTTGGCCTTCAAAGCCTTTGCTTTGGCTTCGGCTTTGGGAGGGGCAGAGGCTTCCTTCTTAGCCTTCGGTGCCATCTTCGTAAAAGGGTATACATAGTCTTTTGTAAGTGGTATTGCTAAGGAGTCATAAAACTTCTCCTTCTACCACCAAGATTATTTAGAGTTAAGGGTAAATTACTTACAATTGTCAGATACTTAATTATTTACTAGTTTTTGCAGAATTGGACAAGGTATTTAGATATTTACCAAGTTAGACTTTTAATCATAGCAAAATAGTGGTAGATGATAGATAGATAGAGAGATAGGTAGGTAGATAGGTAGATATAGGTAGATAAAGAAAGAGTGAGCTTTCTCTGTTATAAAACAATTGTCAGTTCTTCATTGCCTTCAAACTTATTTCTGTCCTTTAGATGTGTGTGTTTAAATAATTTTTCCCTTGTGGATGAAGCTGACAGCATTTTCCAAATTGATTTTCTATCTGTAATATTCCAACCATATTTCAAACCTCATTAAAGCCCTTTTCATCATTTCTCTGACTCCATTAGTTATGGCAGCATCTCAAAATTTAGTTTTCTCAGTAAATTTCATTATTGTGGTTACCAATTCATTATAAAATGATCAGAGGAGTAGGAGGGAGAGAAAAGGAATTGACATATGAGGACAAAGTGAAAGATGAGGACTCTTTGGCCAGTAAAGTAGAAATCTATCAAATCATGAATGGCATATGTAAGGTGAACATGCACCAAGATGGTGGATCCGGAAATAGAGGAAAGGGCATTCTTAAAACTCCCGAAAAATGACAAGGAGAGGTACTTAACACAGGCAGAAAAGTAATTTTAAAGGGGTTTTGGTGAATTTATTTCAGAACCAATGAGAAACTAAATTGTAGTAAATCTGCCTATAAACTCTGAACAGATCCTAAATAATTGCAAGTATTATTATGCTACACATGGTCTCTTATTTTTTTTATCATGTTCTCTGGGACATCCTTTAGGAACAGAACTTTGCAATGTTTGGGCAAGATGGGGTCTGATCTAGAAAGATAATCCCTATGCTGTTTTCATGTGAAGTTGGCAAACAAGACTAGTAATAACCAAAATTACTGCAGCAAATCAGTAAAGACTACATCTGCAGTTTATTCTGACAATGAATTCATCCTTTATAAAGGAAGTGCTTTCATATCTGAAGTTTACTCTAACAAAGAAGCAAAATATAGATGAGGATGTTTTTATCTTTAATAAATAAACAGTTCTTACAGATGAAGCAAATACATATGTCAGTGGAGAAATGAGCAAAGATCTTAAGCTGGCCATTCACAGAGGAACAAACATGGATGAGCAATAAAATTAGGAAGAGATGTACAACTGCACTGCTGATCATATCAGTACAAATAAAATTGAGATATTTTCCATTTATGAAATCAGCAAAGTTTAACAAGATTGACTGATTGATGAGAATGGAAAGACTTAGAAATACACACTGTTGGTAGGTCTATAAATAAGATTTGATCTTTTAGATGGTACTTTCACTATGTGGATCAAAACTGGAAATGCTTAGAATAATAACAATAATAGCATCTATCAAAGCTACCATTGACTTGGTGCTGTGCCAAATACTTAGCCTGTGTTATATTTTTTATTTTTAGTAACTTATTACTCTTGTATTATAAGTGAGGAAACCATAACTAAAAAGAGTTTGATGATAACAGCTATTAAGTGATATGAACTTGTATCTTTCTAACTCCAGATTCCACAACGATGACTACCATGTTGTTCAGCCTGTTCTTGCTGGGTCAGTTGCACTTCTAGGAATTTGTGTTAAAAAGACAATTGTCAAATGCCTGAGTGGTACACATAAGAACGCTGTATACCTTCATAGGTGCTAAGTATCCATGCAGCTCTATGAAATGCAGTTTGGGCATATTCCAAGCAGTGAGCTAGAACCGAGACTGCTGAATAAATGTGGGAATCGGAAAGGTGCCCCCCTCAGTGAAAAGAGTACTAGAAAAACTCTTCTCGTTGGCCATGATAAGTGATAGTGTTGTCTCAGCCTGAGATCTGAATGGAAGAAAATAAGTCTCTGTGAAAAGTGCACACTCCAACCCTGTGCTAAGAGGTGGTTAGAGAGTATAAATTTATACCATTTTCATGGGGCCAGAAACTGAGCATAGAAATTAATATAAAAACTAGTACCAGACAGGAGTTTCAGAGAGAATAGAGAGAGTAGCTGAGAATTAGTAAAACATGAATTCCTAGATTGAAGAAGTTCACCAACTCCCAAGCAGGATAAGTATGAATAAATCCACCCCTGTGTATCAGAATAAAACTTTGATACAACAAAAACAACTACAGCTGCAACCACTACTAACAATAATGGCAAACCCTTATATACTGGTTACTTTGTGCCAGGTAATCTCCTAAGTGAGATATATGCACACAAACGTGTACACACATACATATGCACACATTCACACACTCACTGATTTATAGATAGTGACTATTATCCCCATTTTTTTTTAAAGAGGAAGTAAGGCACAAAGAAGTTACCAAATCTTCCCAAGATTACACAGCTAGTACGTGGCCAGGCTGAGATTTGAATCCAGATAATCTACTTCCCAGGTCTGTGCTCTTGACCATTACACATTGTGCTCGAAGAGAATATTTCCAAACTAACCAGAGAGAAAAGGCAACTTCCCAAAACAATAATTACCCTGGCAGCTGACTTCTCTAAGTCAGAAATAGAGGCCAAATTAAAATGGAATATCTTCTAGTGCTGTAGGAAGATGGCTGCCAGCTGAGAAGATCATTCACAAATTATCATTCAAGGGTGAAGCTGAGTTCTTCTTCCTGTCCCCTTCCTGTCCTCCTCCCCTTCTTTTCCTTATCTTTTCTTTAAAAAAATAATTTTGGTTCCCTTACCTCCCCTTGAGGTAGCTGAAGTTGGGGTAGCCTGCCGGTCCAGGGCTGAGGAGGTGACTGGCACCTGGTCCGGGGAGGCAGTCAGGGCCGACAGTGCCAGCGGGCTGGTTGTATACAGGACATATGAGGAAATAAGTAAATTAAAGATAATTAGTGCTCGAAAGTGATGAGGAAATGTCAGAAAATGTCAGAAGCTTGAAGGGACTTGCACTGGCCAAATCTGCAATTATTTGAACATCCAAATTAGTAAGATACTAAAAGATTATAACCCAGTGAATAAGATAGGAATGCATGAGTCCATACTAATATAAATAAGTAAATGAATAAACAAATCATTGGGAGGGAATTTTAGGCAAGAAAGATATGAGGAATGCTGGAGTTAGAAAAATCACTGGCAACTAGTATTCTCCAAGTATTTTAATTACAAAGGGAGAAATAGTAATTTCACTGAGAAGAAACCTAGAAGACCCCACCTTAACCAAGCGGTCAAAGTGAATATCCCCAGTAATGGGGCAAATGGACATCACTGCCTCCTGATGTGATAATTGGAAGGCGTAGCATCACTTCTGTGGCATTCCTGTCAAAAATCATAACCTGAATTTAATCATGAGAACAACACAGACAAACCCAAACAGACTCTCTGTGAAATAAGTGGCCTGTACTCTTCAAAAATAACCAAGATTATGGAAGGCAAGGAAAGATTAAGGAATTGTTCCAGATAAAGAGACATGACAATTAACTGCAAAACATGATTCTAGATTAAAAAAACAGAGGTGTTGTAACGAGTACTGGGTGTTATACGCAAACAATGAATCATTGGACACTACATCAAAAACTAATGATGTACTACTGTATGGTGACTAACATAACATAATTTAAAAAAAAAGAAAAAGATTGGGACAGTTGGTGAAATTTTGGATGGGACTGTGGATTTGATGGTAGATGGTAGTATCATTATCAAGATAATTTCCCAATAAGCAGGTTTTACTGTGGTGGTGTAGGAGAGTGTCCTTGCCTTTTAGGAAATACACACTGTCAAATTAATGGTGTATCATGGCTATAACTTACTCTCAGTTCTGAAGACAATGATTGTAAGTGTGTGTTTATATACCTCTTTTGTGGTAGTTGTACAGATGTAAATTTTTATTCCATTCCAAACAGATCTATGTAGCACCTAATTATACCCTTTAATCTGGTTTCTAAAAATGTTTCATAAAGTTTATTTTGATCTAGTTTTTAGCTTAGTTGACCTTTGCAATCTCAACAAAAATGCTAATTCAGAGCACCCCGAATCACAAATTCACTGCATTCATGTATTTTTTACTTACTAATTTTATGTAATTTCTTCGTGATTTAATATATTGTAAACATAGGTAACCAACTCCTTGGTGTTTATTTATAATGAGAAGAGACTGGTATTTAGGGTTGGACAGACTTGGTTTCAGACTCCAGTTCTGTTTCTCTCTGGCTGTGTAAATTGGGACAAAATCCTCATCTTTTTTTCCTTTTTTCTCATGGTTTCCTCATCCGTAGGCAACTCAGGATTGTTGTCAGGAACAAACATGGAAACCTGAGAAGCCTAAGCACAATTTCTGGCATGTAAGAGGCATGCAGTAAACGTTACCTTCTCTCACTTCATTCTTTCTTCCTTCTCTCACCAGAAGTGTCCTTGCAGATCCCCTGGGCATAAGGAAATACAAAGCTTATTAATATGGGGCCAGAGGAAAAGGACTCTATCCCTGTCCTTTTGTTCATATTTGGCTTCCCTCCTTCTATCTGACTCTTGCCTTTATTTCTGTAAGTCATCCATCATCATCCAGAAGATGAACCGGGCCAGATGGTGATCCCAGTTTGGGGGGGAGGATGGGAGTAGAGCACAGAGGATGAGGGGATTGCCAGACCACCAAAGATTCCTAGGGGACCAGTAGCCAGGGGAAGTGAGGAATCTTGAACAAGTCTTTCTAGCCTAAAGACTTTTACCGTCTGCTGCTGGAGTAGCTTATGATCTCTAGGAAAAATACTGATTGATCATGGCTGAATGACTGTCCGATGCTTCTTTCTGACTTGTTACTCAGCAACCCAATTTTAGCTATTATGGGTCCTGGGGCCATTCAGCACTTGCAGCTTCTTTCCTTTCATGGATAGCTTCATATTTTCTTTGTTCTTTTTTGGGTGTTTTTCTTGTTGCTCACCTTCTTTATACTTTATACATAAATGTATATTCCCTAACACTCAATATACATTTTGTGCCATCTTTATTACATGTTAATTTATTTCTGTTTCTTTTGTCTTCTTCTTTTAATATCCACAAGGGGGTGGAGGCATGGGTGAAATAAGTGGAGGTGGTCAAATGGTACAAACTTCCCATTGAAAAAAACTAAAGAAAAAAATATGTATCTGCAGGGCCAAACTGATAAACATGGTATGTGTGTGGAAAGTAGGAGCTCTTATTGACAACCTGTCCATTCATCTGTCATCTCATTGGTCAGATGTGAACTACGATAAAAGTCCAGTGGGACCTGAAGCTTAGCCTACTTTTTTTGTTTCCTTGGAACCAACTTCCACAAGTTTACAATTAGTGTTCTGCTCCCTGGCAAGAGCTCAAGTGCTGAAAATCTGAGCCCATATCCTTAGTTCTATTCTGATTCCTACCACTGTGCTTTGCATCTAGTAGGTGTTCAATAAATGTTTCAACAAGTGTTGATTATATCTGTGACTCAAAAAAAAACAAAAACAAAAACAAAAAAACCCTCAAGATCCTGCTTTCTACCGCAGGTATTAGTACTAAGCCAAGAAACCAGAATAGGATTGAGTGTGGGCCTCTACTGGGCCATGCTCTTATAACCTTCCAACTTCCCTTCCAGCCACTGCCGCATTTCACTGCTATTCTTCCAAGCAAACAATTTTTTAAAGTTTTTATTTAAATTCCAGTTAGTTAACATACAGTGTTATATTAGTTTCCCGTGTACAATATAGTGATTCACCACTTCCCTACGTCACCCAGTGCTCATCACAAGTACACTCCTTGATCTTCATCACCTATTTTACCCACCCCCCCCACCTACCATCAGTTTGTTCTCTATAGTTAAGAGCCTGTTTCTTGGTTTGCCTCCCCCTTTCTGTTTTACCCTTTGCTCGTTTGTTTTGTTTCTTCAATTCCACATATGAGTGAAATCATATGGTATTTGTCTTTCTCTGACTGACTTATCTGGCTTAGCACAATACTCTCTACCTCCATCCATGTCATTGCAAATGGCAAGATTTCATTCTTTTCTATGGCTCAGTAATATTTTACAGTAATGCTCAGTAATATTGGCTATTGTAGATAAAATGCTGCTGTAAACATAGGGCTCCATGTATCCCTTTGAAGTAGTATTTTTGTATTCTTTGGGTAAATACTCAGTAGTGTGATTACTAGATTGCAGGGTATTTTTAATTTTTTGAGGAACCTCATGTTTTCCAGAGTGGCTGCACTGGTTTACATTCCCACCAACAGTGCAGGAGGGTTCCCCTTTCTCTGCATCCTCACCAACAGCTCTTGTTTCTTGTGTTGTTGATTTTAGCCATTCTGACAGGTGTGAGGTGATATCTCATCGTAGTTTTCATTTGCATTTCCCTGATGATAAGTGACATTGAGCATCTTTTCATGTGTCTCTTGGCCATTTGTAGGTCTTCTTTGGAAAAATGTCTATTCCTGTCTTCTGCCCATGTTTAAATTGGGTTATTTGTTTTTTGGGTATTGAGCTTTGTAATTTCTTTATATATTTTGGATACTAACCCTTCATCAGATATGTCCTTTACAAATATCTTCTCCCATTCCGTAGATTGCCTTTTACTTTTGTTGTTTCCTTCACTGTGCAGAAGCTTTTTTCTTTTGATATAGTCCCAATAGTTTATTGTTGCCTTTGTTTTCCTTGCCCTAGGAGATATCTAAAAAGAAGTTGCTATGGCCTATGTCAAAGAACTTACTACCTGTGTTCCCTTCTAGGATTTTTGTGATTTCAGGATTCACATTAAGGTCTTTAATCCATTTTGAATTTATTTTTGTGTATGGTGTAAGAAAGTGGTCCAGTTTCATTCTTTTGCATGTTGCTGTCCAGTTTTCCTAACACCATTTGTTGAAGAGACATTATTTTTCCCATTGGATATTCTTTCCTGCTTTTTTGAAGATTAATTGACCATATAGTTCTGGGTTCATTTTTGGGTATTCTGTTCTGTTCTATTGATCTGTGTGTCTGTTTTTTTTTTTTTTTTTAAAGATTGTGTTTATTCATTTGAGAGAGAGAGTGGGGGTTGGGGGAGGAACAGAGGGAGAGGGACAAGCCGACTCCACGCTGAGCACAGAGCCCAATGTGGGGCTTAATCCCATGACCCTGAGGTGATAACCTGAGCCAAAATCAAGAGTCGGACACTTAACCCACTGAGCCATCCAGGTGCCCCTTATCTATGTGTCTGTGTTTGTGCCAGTTCCATAATGTTTTGGTTATTACAGCTTGTAATATAACTTGAAGTTCAAATTGTGATGCCTTCAGCTTTGCTTTTCTTTTTCAAGTTGCTTTGGCTATTCAGGATCTTTTGTGGTTCCACACAAATTTTAGGATTGTTTCTTCTAGCTCTGTGAAAAATGCTAGTGATATTTTGATAGAGATTGCATTAAATGTTTAGACTGCTTTGGGTAGTATAGAATTTTAACAATATTTGTTCTTCCAGTCCATGAACATGGAAGGTCTTTCCATTTCTTTGTGTCATCTTCAATTTCTTTCATCAGTGTTTTATGGCTTTCAGAGTACAGGTCTTTTACTTCTTTGGTTAGATTTATTCCTATCTTAATTTTCTTGGTGCAGTTGTAAATGGGATTGATTCCTTAATTTCTTTCCATTGCTTCATTATTGGTGTAAAGAAATGCAACACATTTCTGTACATTGATTTTGTCTCCTGTGACTTTACTGAATTCGTTTATCAGTTCTAGCAGTTTTTTGATAGGAGTCTTCCAGGTTTTCTATATAGAGTATCATGTCATCTGCAAACAGTGAAAGTTTGACTTCTTCCTTGCTGATTGGGATGCCTTTTTTCTTTTTGTTGTCTGATTGCTGTAGCCACGACTTCCAATCTATTGTAAATAAATGTGATGAGAGCGGACATCCCTGTAGTGTTCCCGACCTTATGGGAGAAGCTCTCAGTTTTTCCCCGTTGAGGATGATATTAACTG
Source organism: Neomonachus schauinslandi (assembly GCF_002201575.2). Taxonomy (NCBI): domain Eukaryota; kingdom Metazoa; phylum Chordata; class Mammalia; order Carnivora; family Phocidae; genus Neomonachus; species Neomonachus schauinslandi. The sequence goes on from NC_058404.1 coordinate 80,377,760, forward strand.
TGGGTTTTGGAAACAGCTGTTCCAGGCTTCATTCCTTATAGCACTTCTCCTCTTCAGTTTACTCTAATCAAGTATCTCTGACACTCTACTAAGAACTTAACTTGGCTCTTATCGAGGTTACCAGTCATCTCCATCTTTCCAAAGCCAGTGGTGGTTTCTTTGTTCTTGTCTTACTCAAGCACTTGGGAACAGTGGACACAATTGATCACACCCTCTTTGAAACATGTTTTCCTCTTCATTTCCATGATACCTATCTCTTCTGGGATTCCATCTGTTTTGCCAAGCACCCCTTCTCAGTTTCCTGTGTGGGTTCTTTGCTTTGCTTAACTTCTAAATGTTAGAGTGTCTCAGTGCTTGGTCATGGGTCCTGGTCTTTTGTCTGTCTACAGTAACTCCCTAGGAAGGTTCACCCAATTCCATGGTTATTTTGTTTTGTTTTGTTTTGGGGGGTGGGTAGGGCAGAGAGAGGGAGAGAGAGAATCTCAAGTAGATTCCACGCTCAATGTGGAGCCCAACACTCGGCTCAATCTCATGACCCTGAAATCATGACCTGAGCCAAAACCAAGAGTTGGACACTCAATGAACTGAGCCACCCAGGAGCCCCCAATTCCATGGTTTTATGTAACATCAAAATGCATCTGCTACCAAATTGATATCTTCAGGTCTAACTTCTTCCCCAAATGCCAGACTCATATATATCAAAAAGCCTATTTGATGTCTCATCTTGGATATCTAATAAAAGTCTCAAGTTTATCATATGCAAAATAGAATTTTTGATCCCCCTTCCCATCCTTAGATTGCTTCTCCCTCAGTTTTTCTCATTTCAGTAAATGGCTCTACTCATTATTTGAATATAAGACTGTTCCTGGATTTCTTTCCACCATCTCCCTCTCCCCATATCTGACTTATCAGTAAATCCCATTGGATCTACCTTCAAAATAGATCTTGAGTTCATCAACTTCTCTTCATCTTCACTGTCACTACTCAAATACCAGATGCCATCAACCCTTGCCTCCTACCCTATAAATTATTCCCTAATTGGTCTTGCCTGCTTCTGCTCTGATCTCCCTAAAATTCTGACTTCACTCATCAGCTAAAGTAATCTTTTTAGAATATAAACCTCACATTATATTACCATACTTTCTCCAGACTCTTCCTAGTTTTAAAACCTCTGTTGTCTTCTGTTGCCCTTAGGAAAAAATTTATAGATTCATTATCCCAACCAATAAGGTCCTATTAGCTAACCCTGTCTTCCTCCTTGGCCCCACCTAATACCACACCACATACTCAGCACACTCCAGCAACACAAAGTTTCTCTCCTCAAACACACCAAGGCTGTTTTTTTCCTCAGGGCCTTTGCACTAGCCCTCCCCTCTGTCTGGAACATTCTGGTCTTCACTGGATTGGCTGCTTGTCACTCAGATGTCAGCTGAAGTGACCCTTCCTCAGTGGCCTTCCATAAGTACCTCCCCAGTACTTTCTAACACATCAACTTTTTTATTTCTTCAAAGCCATTATCATTATCAAAAGTTATCTCGTTCATTTGTCCATTGTGTGTCAATCCCCACTAGAGCTCTAAGAGAGGAGGGACCTTGCCTGTCTTTTTCACTCTAATATCCCTGCTGTTCATATAGTACCTGGCACCTAGTCTGTGCCAGTCTAAATAGCTGTAGAATAAATTAACCATTTTCCAGGCAGGACTGAGGATAAAACAAAAAGCCTTGGGATTTGTGAGTCTTATAATTAGTGGTTATGATACATATTCACATGCAAGGTTTCACTTTGCCCACCTTGGCTGTTTTTTCTCTCTTTTCTGTTTCTTCAGAATGGACTTGTCTGTGTTACCATCTCTAAACAAGTTTTACAAAGCCATGCTTTATCCTTCTTGTCTTTTGACATCACCCAGAGATTCTTTTCTGAAGAAGACTAATTCTAGCATGCTGTGGTCCATAAAGCTCTTTCTTATTATATCAAATTAAATGGCTTCCTGATCACTGGTCCAAGGCTTGTCTACTTTTCTTATAACAAATGTTCCACTGTTGTTACAAACTGTAATTTTGTATAGATTCTCCTTTGGAGTTTCTGATTTTCTTGATCTAAATTTGTCTTCTTCTTTTGTGATAAAGAATCTTCTTGATACTTCTTCTCTTACTATACTTTAAACAGAAAGAAATAAAATATTTAAATTTTGATGGATGCCACACATTCATTGTGTATGTGTGTGTATAAGTATATGTAACTATTACCTTTGTTCCATGAAAGGAAGGTATATGCAAAATGACCTCCAAAGGCTGAAGGAGCCATAAGACCAAAGAGAAAGGCCAGCAAGTCTAGCTTGATGAAAAGTGGTTTATTAAGGGGAATTATGGAAAGAAGCCTGTCTTGGGTGACCACAAGATGAGTAGATCTCCAAAATCCCACCTCCCTTAAGACTTGTTTTTATAGCCCTAGAGACTGGGAATACTGAGGGACCACTCAAGAGAATCTTTAAGAATAGTGTGTGTCATAGCTATATCTCCAGGGCAGATCAAGGACATTATGCCCTGAGGGTGTGCTTAAGGATGTGGTAAACAAGAGGAAAGAAGTGGTCAGGGGATGACCATGGAGAGGGGCTGTGCTCAAGAAGGTTTCAGGTCACAGAACAGTCATCATGGCAGATTTGTCTAAAATGACATTAGTCTGGCTCACACAACCTTTTTTCACATGGCTCTTCCTTATATCCTAATTGCTATTTCATTGCCAAAATAAATATCAAATTATGTAAGGAGATTTATCTATTTTTTCTCCAGTACAGAATAATTTTTTTTTTTTAAATTGAGGGTGTAGCAGAAGAGGTACTCATTCCCAGGTATTTGCTCATGTACACACATAGTCACATGCTTCCAGAAATCTCAAGGCGTTCCTAGGAGTTACTGTGTTCTGCAATATGATGTTGCAGAAAATACCAATGCTCTATCAATAACACTTTGAACACTTGTGACATTATATGCATCTGCACTGCCCGAAGAGCTAACTGTACTTAAACTCTGTTCCCCAGAGTCTCTGCCCGAAATGTACAACTTCTTTTGTTATTGCTTTATCCATTTTTTCTTTTATCTTTAGTTTCCACTTTTATTTTGTATTGTTTAATTATATTCCAGAGAATTCTTAAAGGTGTTTCTTCTGCTGTCCTGTTTTGATGCTACCCCAGATCTACTCACTTTACAAGGACTACATACATCCATGCCCTGCTGTAGTCTTTTGTTTGCTTTTGAGCAAACCCACAGACTTACATTTCAACACCACTTTAGCATGAGTGGACTGGCCATACTGAAGGACTCATGTTGAATGATGTCTTTTTGTGACTTAAAGTTCACAAGTGGTATTACTGAGAAGCTCCATTAAGCAGGGTGTAAAGGAACGGTCAAGCTGTCCAATTGCTAAAAATCCTAAACTGTTGTGCCATGCAGATTCCTTAAAACTAAAGACTGGAACATAGTCATGGTATTTTCCAGCTAAAGGTTATAGTCCCACGGCAAAGACAGAACAGTTACCTGTGATCAACTGTATATTTTTTGGGATTGCATTTCAAAAGCAGATCTATCTTATACTGAAATTCCTGGATGACTTCTGTGTTGCTTTGTAGTGCAGTTGGAAGAAATTCTCAGATGTCTAAAAACTTTTCTGACATTATTTTAGTTGACAAATAGTGTACAAGTGGTCCTGTTTTTAAATGAGTATTATTTACTCCACATTAAACCATCTTTGAGTTCTTACATGAGTCTAAACTTTATTAAAGTCAAAAGTAATGTTTAGGGAGGGTAAAATCATAAATATGATTCATAATACTTAAAAAATCAACAACAGAGCTCCTAGTTGAATAGAAATCTCACCTAGAATTGTAGTTAAATCTTTGAAAGAAAAACTTCTGGGATTAAGAGTAAACCAGTTTTAGAAAAGAAATCAAATATTATGGAATTTGAAAATCTAATTTGGCATATATTAGATTAATGCCCTGTAAAATCCTAGAGTCTGAATTCAGTTTACAGAGTATTTGACTTAATTCTCTTATTTCTTTTTCTCATTTTTCCTTTGTTATTTATGTTTAAATCTTGGTGACTTTTCCTTGTATGGGTTTAAACATTTAGTACTGAATTCTAAAGGAGCAGGCCCCTCCCTGCCTTTTTTCAGTGAACTTTTGAGGAAACAGTGGCCAGGAATTCGTGTGTGTGTGAAATTACTCTTTTTATGAATATATAATCCCACAATTTCACCAATGTACGTATTTTTTGCTTGCAAATAAGTAGGGATTTAAAAATTTGGCACATAAAAAGCAAGGTTGATAAAGGCCTTTTCATATACTTGTATCCCTAATATGTTTTTATTTTTTAAAAATATGCTGCAGCTGATTGAACTAAATTTGATTTTGACTTGTGCCACACAACTATAATTCCTTCAAAAACATGTCAATATGCAGTATATTTAAGGTGATGTCAGCAACAATTCCTTCTTTATTTAGAGTAATGTAATCTGAAACTATCAACTTTTTCTACTTTCATGAGCTTTTGACTTTCATACCCTAATGCATGAAATAATGCATGTTATTTAAAGCTTTTGGTAAAATGTCCATCATTGGAGGGAAAATTTTTATTTAAATATGTTCTTCCATTGAAATGGGCTTTTCTACCAGTATCTTTCAACATTTGAAGCCCTTTGAGTTACTGTGGTTTAATTAGTTATCTCCTCATTTAAAAGTTAACATAATGATCCCTCTTCACAGTCAAAGAATTGAACTAATCAGGGTGATTAGGGTGGGGAAGAAAATATCCAATGATATCACAGCTAGTTACCTTATCGATTCTCTTCAGATAGTCATGATTATGCAACATGACGGATAGTAGATCTGGGCCAGAGAGAAGAAGGAATAATACTGGAAGTATGTGGAGAGAAAAAACTTTGTAGGTTGACCTAATAATGAGAACAATCCATGATGCATAGCAAAGAGAAGAATGACCAGTGGTTTGAGTTCAAGGGCCAATGTGGCTTACTTTAATAAGGATATCTTATTGATTTTTATGAATGTTAAGTTCTATAAAGTCCAAATTGAGCAAAGAAAAATGAAGGACATACATAATTATCTACAAGTACAGGGTGGCGGGGGGACTTCCGTGGATAGAAAATACATTGAAATATCGAATAACCACAGTAGAAACCCTCTTGTAGTAAGATATTTGTGCTGTGCATTTTACATATACTTGTTATTTTTGGTTTTCATTTAAGTTATTACATGTTAGCACTAGAGAGCATGTCTGCTGTTAGTATTGTTGGGAGCAAAGATATATTAGCACCTGACTCCACATCACTCACAGACAACCATGTTCATTTATTTGTGGAGTGAATTGTTCTATCTTTTATGTGCATATATTATGACAAGTGCTATTGCGGGGAAGGAGGGTGCAAAATTTAATCAGATGAAAAACCTACCCTGAATGAGCTTCTACTTTAAAAAGAGAGATATGTACACATAAATATATGAAATTTAAGGTAGTAGAAACTGTGTGCTTTAACAGGGAAGTATGTACGTGAGAGACAGCTGAATGATTACAAGGAGTGAGAGCTCAGATTTAGGGGGGAAGGTAGAAATGATCAGGTAAGGCTTCGTGGAAGAAGTAGAACTGTTGATCAGAGAACATGATTCCCTTTAAACATTTCTGATAGCTGAACAAAGCTCATGTATATCTAATAAGGCATGGCTTTTGAAAAATACAGATTATTCATTTTAAATAAAATTCACTTTATTCTTATGAATAAGAATATGGAGGAATGTGATCCATATCTGCAGGTCCTCCATATTTTCATTTGTTCATATTTCTTGTGTTTGTACATGGTAGGCTCTGTATGCTGCTCTCTAAAGAGGTATATTGCTAAAGATAAAGTTACAGACTTGTCTTGCTGTACTTGTAAATGCTCATCTAGTATAATAGTCCTTTATAATTTATAATTTAAAGTATAATATTTGTACTCCTTGAAATTTTTTTTTAAGATTTTATTTATTTATTATTTGAGAGAGAGAGAGAGAGAGAAACAGCATGAGACGGGAGAGGGTCAGAGGGAGAGGCAGGCTCCCTGCTGAGCCAGGAGCCCTATGTGGGACTCGATCTCAGGACTCCGGGATCATGACCTAAGCTGAAGGCAGTCACTTAACCAACTGAGCCACCCAGGCACCCTCCTTGAAATTTTTTTTATGGCAAGCTGCCTCATATCTTTGGCCATGTCAGTGTTCATGAACCACTTTGTTACAGAAAAGTAGAAAAGAAGAATATAAAACAAGACCTATTTATTTTGTTCATCAGTTGTAACACTGGTAGATAAAAAATTTAATGAGGTAGGATGTTGAAATAAATACTTAAATCAGGCTTTCATTCATGATATAACCATGAATTATGAGAATTTGAAATCTAGAGCTGACCTTGACCAGTCCCCAGAGTCAGTGGAATTGGCCTTACATATTAAGTTCAGAAAAACTTGCAGTCATTCTGATTAGATTTCCCAGTATCATACAGAGTAATACTGACTGTTTAGATGCAAGGATTAGCTGTATTAATTGAGATAGATCTTCTATGGGTCTTTGAAACAATTTTACTGTAATTATCTGTAATATTTCATTGTGATTTTAAATGTGTTTATACTTTGAAATTGGACTTGAGAGCTATCTAGCCTACTCTGAAATTTATAGAGAACTGAATTTTCAGAAAGTGCTCTGAGTAATTGCTCTTATCAGTAGGTTCCAGTATAGAGTTAGATATGCACACAGAATTGCCTTTCCCTAAAGACACACTGCATACATTTCCTATTCAGATTATATTTACTATGAACCTCATTGGACTGTATATAGTACTTAATAATAACTTATGCCTATTTCAGCTTTCCAAATTTAGTGCTTGAATTGGATAGGTAATGACTTATGGTGAGTATTTTTAATTAGCCTTTCTTTTCTTTGTGCTAGAAATGACTCAGTGTATCATGCACTCATTTGTTCAACAAGAGATGTTTCTTGACCCCTGTGTTCCCAGCATCATCACAACGATATTTTAGTGAACAAGGTAGATGCCCTATCTGCATTTATAGAGGTTACATTCTAATGTGGAAAGCAAACATTAAGCAACTGATTATATGGTAAGCATTACCGAAGAGTATACATGTGAAGAGAGAATGTATCAGGGGACCATCTCAGTGAATTCCTCTTCCCCCATTTATAAGCCGTGTGATCTTCCATATATTTCTTAAGATTTCTGGGATCCATTTTCACATGTGTAAGTGGAGATAATAATGCTAACTTCATGGGTTTGTTTTGAAACTAAATAAAAAAATGCATGTAAAAAGTTGGGTACATTGCCTACTATAGGAACATTTAGTAATTATTGCCTATTAGGCTTTTTAAAAAATTTTTTATTGTTATGTTAATCACCGTACATTACATCATTAGTTTTTGATGTAGTGTTCCATGATTCATTGTTTGTGTATAACACCCAGTGCTCCATGCAGAACATGCCCTCTTTATTAACCACCACCAGGCTAACCCATCCTCCCACCCCCCTCTCCTCTAGAACCCTCAGTTTGTTTTTCAGAGTCCATCGTCTCTCATGGTTCGTCTCCCCCTCTGATTCCCCCCCCCTTCATTCTTCCCCTCCTGCTATCTTCTTCTTTTTTTTTTTTCTTAACATATATTGCATTATTTGTTTCAGAGGTATAGATCTGTGATTCAACAGTCTTGCACAATTCACAGCTCACCATAGCACATACTCTCCCCAGTGTCTATCACCCAGCCACCCCATCCCTCCCACCCCAACCCCCACTCCAGCAACCCTCAGTTTGTTTCCTGAGATTAAGAATTCCTCATATCAGTGAGGTCATATGATACATATCTTTCTCTGATTGACTTATTTCGCTCAGCATAACACCTTCCAGTTCCATCCACATCATTGCAAATGGCAAGATCTCATTCCTTTTGATGGCTGCATAATATTCCATTGTGTGTGTGTGTGTGTGTGTGTGTGTGTGTGTGTGTGTGTGTATACATATATATCACATCTTCTTTATCCATTCATCTGTTGATGGACATCTTGGCTCTTTCCACAGTTTGGCTATTGTGGACATTGCTGCTATAAACATCGGGGTGCACATACCCCTTTGGATCCTTACATTTGTATCTTTGGGGTAAATACCCAGCAGTGCAATTGCTGGATCGTATGGTAGCTCTATTTTTAACTTTTTGAGGAACCTCCATACTGTTTTCCAGAGTGGTTGCACCAGGTTGCATTCCCACCAACAGTGTAGGAGGGTTCCCCTTTCTCCGCATCCCCGCCAACATCTGTCGTTTCCTGACTTGTTAATTTTAGCCCAGATTCTGACTGGTGTGAGGTGGTATCTCATTGAGGTTTTTATTTGGATTTCCCTGATGCCGAGCGATGTTGAGCACTTTTTCATGTGTCTGTTGGCCATTTGGATGTCTTCTTTGGAAAAATGTCTGTTCATATCTTCTGCCCATTTCTTGATTGGATTATTTGTTCTCTGGGTGTTGAGTTTGATAAGTTCTTTATAGATTTTGGATACTAGCCCTTTATCTGATATGTCATTTGCAAATATCTTCTCCCATTCTGTCGGTTGTCTTTTGGTTTTGTTGACTGTTTCTTTTGCTGTGCAAAGCTTTTTATCTTGATGAAGTCCCAATAGTTCATTTTTGCCCTTGCTTCCCTTGCCTTTGGCGATGTTTCTAGGAAGAAGTTGCTGCGGCTGAGGTCGAAGAGGTTGCTGCCCGTGTTCTCCTTTAGGATGTTGATGGACTCCTGTCTCACATTTAGGTCTTTCAACCATTTTGTCTGTTTTTGTGTGTGGTATAAGGAAATGGTCCAGTTTCATTCTTCTGCATGTGGCTGTCCAATTTTCCCAACACCATTTGTTGAAGAGACTGTCTTTTTTCCAGTGGACATTCTTTCCTGCTTTGTCAAAGATTAGTTGACCATAGAGTTGAGGGTCCATTTCTGGGCTCTCTATTCTGTTCCATTGACCTATGTGTGTGTTTTTGTGCCAGTACCATACTGTCTTGATGATGACAGCTTTGTAATAGAGCGGGAAGTCCAGAATTGTGATGCTGCCAGCTTTGCTTTTCTTTTTCAACATTCCTCTGGCTATTCGGGGTCTTTTCGGTTACATACAAATTTTAGGATTATTTGTTCCATTTCTTTGAAAAAAGTGGATGGTATTTTGATAGGGATTGCATTGAATGTGTAGATTGCTCTCGGTAGCATTGACATCTTCACAATATTTGTTCCAATCCATGAGCATGGAACGTTTTTCCATTTCTTTGTGTCTTCCTCAATTTCTTTCATGAGTGTTTTATAGTTTTCTGAGTACAGATCTTTTGCCTCTTTGGTTAGATTTATTCCTAGGTATCTTATGGTTTTGGGTGCCATTGTAAATGGGATCGACTCCTTAATTTCTCTTTCTTCTGTCTTGTTGGTGTATAGGAATGCCACTGACTTCTGTGCATTGATTTTATATCCTGCCACTTTACTGAATTCCTGTATGAGATCTAGCAGTTTTGGGGTGGAATCTTTTGGGTTTTCCACATAAAGTATCATATTATCTGCAAAGAGTGAGAGTTTGACTACTTCTTTGCCGATTTGGATGCCTTTGATTTTTTTTTGTTGTCTGACTGCTGTGGCTTGGACTTCTAATACTATGTTGAATAGCTGTGGTGATAGTAGACATCCCTGCTGTGTTCCTGACCTTAGGGGGAAAGCTCTCAGTTTTTCCTCATTGAGAATGATATTCGCTGTAGGTTTTTCATAGATGGCTTTTATGATATTGAGGTATGTACCCTCTATGCCTATACTCTGAAGAGTTTTGATCAAGAAAGGATGCTGTACTTTGTCAAATGCTTTTTCTGCATCTATTGAGAGGATCATATGATTCTTGTTCTTTCTTTTGTTAATGTATTGTATCACGTTGATTGATTTGCGGATGTTGAACCAACCTTATCCCAGGGATAAATCCCACTTGGTCGTGGTGAATAATCCTTTTAATGTACTGTTGGATCCTATTGGCTAGTATTTTGGTGAGAATTTTTGCATCCATGTTCATCAAGGATATTGGTCTGTAATTCTCCTTTTTGATGGGGTCTTTGTCTGGTTTGGGGATCAAGGTAATGCTGGCCTCATAAAACGAGTTTGGAAGTTTTCCTTCCATTTCTATTTTTTGGAACAGTTTCAGAAGAATAGGTATTAATTCTTCTTTAAATGTTTGGTAGAATTCCCCTGGGAGGCCATCTGGCCCTGGGCTTTTGTTTGTTGGGAGATTTTTGATGACTGCTTCAATTTCCTTAGTGGTTATAGGTCTGTTCAGGTTTTCTATTTCTTCCTGGTTCAGTTTTGGTAGTTGATACAGCTCTAAAAATGCATCCATTTCTTCCAGGTTATCTAATTTGCTGGCATAGAGTTGCTCATAATATGTTCTTATAATTGTTTGTATTTCTTTGGTGTAGGTTGTGATCTGTCCTCTTTCATTCATGATTTTGTTGATTTGGGTCATTTCTCTTTTCTTTTTGATAAGTCTGGCCAGGGGTTTATCAATCTTGTTAATTCTTTCAAAGAACAAGCTCATAGTTTCGTTGATCTGTTCTACTGTTCTTTTGGTTTCTATTTCATTGATTTCTACTCTGATCTTTATGATTTCTCTTCTCCTGTTGGGTTTAGGCTTTATTTGCTGTTCTTCCTCCAGCTCCTTTAGGTGTAGGGTTAGGTTGTGTATCTGAGACCTTTCTTGTTTCTTGAGAAAGGCTTGTATTGCTATATACTTGCCTCTTAGGACTGCCTTTGCTGCATCCCAAAGATTTTGAACAGTTGTGTTTTCATTTTCATTGGTTTCCATGAATTTTTTTAATTCTTCTTTAATTTCCTGGTTGGCCCATTCATTCTTTAGTAGGATGCTCTTTAGCCTCCATGTATTTGAGTTCTCTCCGACTTTCCTCTTGTGATTGAGTTCTAGTTTCAAAGCATTGTGGTCTGAAAATAGGCAGGGAATGATCCCAATCTTTTGGTACCGGTTGAGACCTGATTTATGACCTAGGATGTGATCGATTCTGGAGAATGTTCCATGGGCACTAGAGAAGAACGTGTATTCCGTTGCTTTGGGATGGAATGTTCTGAATTTGGTCCAGTGTGTCATTTAAAGTTTTTATGTCCTTGTTGATCTTTTGCTTGATGATCTGTCCATTTCAGTGAGGGAGGTGTTAAAGTCCCCCACTATTATTGTATTGTCAATGTGTTTCTTTGCTTTTGTTATTAATTGCCTTATACGGTTGGCTGCTCCCATGTTAGGGGCATAGATATTTACAATTGTTAGATCTTCTTGTTGGATAGACCCTTTAAGTAGGATATAGTGTCCTTCCTCATCTCTTATTACAGTCTTTGGTTTAAAATCTAATTTGTCTGATATAAGGATTGCCACCCCAGCTTTCTTTTGGTGTCCTTTAGCATGGTAAATGATTTTCCACCCCCTCACTTTCAATCTGGGGGTGTCTTTGGGTCTAAAACGAGTCTCTTGCAGACAGCATATCGATGGGTCTTGTTTTTTAATCCAATCTGATAGCCTGTGTCTTTTGATTGTGGCATTTAGCCCATTTACATTCAGGGTAACTATTGAAAGATATGAATTTAGTGCCATTGTATTGCCTGTAAGGTGACTGTTACTGTATATTGTCTGTGTTCCTTTCTGGTCTATGTTGCTTTTAGGCCTTTTGCTTAGAGGACCCCTTTCAATATTTCTTGTAGGGCTGGTTTCGTGTTTGCAAATTCCTTTAGTTTTTGTTTGTCCTGGAAGCTTTTTATCTCTCCTTCTATTTTCAATGACATAGGCTTTTTTTTTTTAGTGTTCAACAATTTATTAGTCACGTATAACACCCAGTGCTCATCACCACACATGCCCTCCTTAATACCCATCACCCGGTTACCCCATCCCCCCACCCCCCTCCCTTCTGTAACTCTCAGTTTGGTTCCCAGAGTCCAGAGTCTTTCATGGTACAATCTAGCTTAAAAAAAAAAAAAAAGAAGAAGAAGAAAAAGAAAGAAACATAAATGGCCAATGAACACATCAAAAGGTATTAGTCTTTAAAGGAAGAGGGTAGAGGAAGCCTTCTCTGAGCAATTGACTTTTAAGCTGAGATCTGAACAATGGTAGGAATTTGCTAAATGGAGAACATTATGTAAGAGAAAACACCATGTTCAAAGGCCCTGAGGCAGGATTGCCCATGATGTTCTCAAAGAATTGAAAGAAGGCCATTGTGCCTGGAGCTCAGAAAATGAAGTGGAAAATGGCTTGAAGTGAGGCTGAGGTAGGCTGGGGTAGCTAGATCACACAGGGTCTCCTGGGCCTTGTTAAAGAGGATTTAGGGCTTTATTCTAAGGGCAATAGGAAGAATTTCCACAGGGAAATGACATGGTTAGATTTGAGTTTTAGAAAGATTGTCCTGGCCTTAATATTGAGAATGGTTCAAAATCTTTTATCAAGAATTAAGGTTCTGGGTAGTCTCTAAAGGGACCTCATGGGGAATAATATTGGTGGATATTTTCGCTAGTGTCATCTTCTTAGGTGTTGGTTCCAGAAAAACAGTCAGTGATATAACTGACATTGTCAATTTCTAGTTTTTAAGTAAATCTGGGGATCATAGGTATGTGAGTATGTATATGTGTAAGTATGTACATATATACAAAATATATATAAACACACTATGTGTGTGTATATACAAATATGTACATACGTATAAATATACACACATGTATGTTTGTGTATAGACACACACACACACACATTCTGTCTCTCTGTCTCCCAATAGGGAGAGAACCCAACATGTTTTCTCATTTTTTCCATCTAACCATTCAGTCCCAATGTTTTTTGAATTATGGCATATATGTTTAAGAGATGAGGGAGGTAAAATGTATTTACCAGTCCTTTTAATTTATAAGGTGTAATGACCTATCATGATTATTACTCTTCAAGTGAGATTGGGAATTATTATGTTATACATAACAACTTTATAATATACATTCCAAAATTTCGATTGCGGAGATACAGGAGAATCCTGTGTTTTTCTCTGTGTCGTGATGAATGTAGCAGTTGTGCATATATAGAAGAATAGATCATACTGAGCATCCCCTGAGCTCTGTTTGCAGACAAGTCGTATCTCCACCATGACAAAATTCCCACAAGATTTTGAATTATTAATGTCTTGGAATCTGCGGGATGCAGCAGATATGCTCAGTGTTATTGATGGCAGCAAACTTTCTCTCTTTCATTTCTGAGACACATAATGAAATGGGGAGTCCCTCAAATAACCACAGGTAGTGTTTAGGTTAATTTTGTAGGGGCCAGTGGGCTTTTGCCTTAATGTGTATAAATAGGATTTTCTCTCTCGCAGCAGATTGCACGGTAGGTAGAGGGTGAGTGAAATGGCGCTAATTTATGAACCCTTCCAGCCTTCTCGGTACTGTACACCCTGTGAGGGCAAGATGCTCTAATGACACTTCCTTCACGTAATGAGAGCTTTTAATGACAATTACTGATTAGAGTTAGGGATGTTTGGGGACCTTACAGAGGATGTATTGACTCTTAGAAGAGGACTTCATGTGCCTTTTGTGTGGCTCAGTCCCTACGAACTGACCAGCTAATTAAAGAAATACAGCTCCACAGCCCCAAATATTTGAGTGGACTATGAACTGAGGGGTAAGGTATACTTTATTTTTCAACTCAAAATAGATCAAAGAGTCAAGAATTCTGTTTGCTTTTAGCAGTGTTTTTACGCTTTTTTTTTTTCTTGGTCACACAGGCACTGACCGTTTTTCTTTTTTGGTAACAAGAATAACCCATAGTCCAGACTGTTCTTCTTGGAGACATTGATTTGCACAGTCACAAATGGGTACTTGACATTGTTTTCCTCTTCACACATTTTGCAATGTTCAGGTTTGAGGGGCCAATATTTAAAAGCTGTGGCATACTTTGTATTAATATGTATATGATAATTGTAATAAAGATTTAAAAATAGAGATAATTACTACTTATTGTACTGAGGACATGAGTTTATATGGTCTGTATATCCTTTTTTGAATAAAGCAGAAATTTTCTTTATAAGTGAAAGTGACATATTATGTTACATCTTTGTAAACACTTAGAAATTTTAATCACACATAAACATTAAACTAGCAGGATGATAGCACCCCTTTTGAACTTCAGTATCTCTCTCTTTGAAGAAAATGGATCAAGAAAATTGTCTCTTTTTTGCCTTCCTAGTTGCTCTGAGCCTTAGTTTTCCCAAAGTCCCTCTTGCTTTTTTTATCGTCTCTATATTTACAACCATTTATTTTCATTTTTTGCATTTTGAATTTTCTGTCTTTATGCCTGCTAAATCTGAAGTTACAATTAAAAGCAAAAAGTACTTGCCATACAGGCACATTTAAACTCAGTAAATTTAAATAACTTACATGTAATCTAATTGATAAAGTAGAAGGGGAAAAGGCTCATGTTTTCTTGGCTTCTCCTGCTCAGAACCTTCCCAGATCTAGGATTCTGATTTAAATAACTATTTTTTACACATTCTATATCCTTTTCCCATAACTTCCCAATGCCTAGCTTGGGAAGCCCTTAAGCCCTTAATAACTATTGCCTTTTGTCAATTTGAATACAGCTTCTTATGAGCAGGTATGCTTATAACCCCAAAACCTATTTTCTGTATTCATTTACTTATTCAGTGAATAAGTAAATCAGTACACATTTGTTGATTGATTTTTCTGGATAAGGTATAAAATATGACAAAATTTAGTCCTTCAAATAGCAGAATCTAGGATGTCTTCAACAAATCTTACCATTAAAAGATTAAAACTCAAACACTCAAACTTTAATGGTGTCTTATACTATCACACTTTTCATTATCATAATCTCTAAAAAAATATGATTTGAGACCCCATAGGTTGCATTTATTAACATTTATTGAGCATTTATAAAGCGAGATAAGTGCTTTTATATCCATTATATCACAAATCCTAACAGTTGCCCAATGGAGGAATGGTCATCTACATTTATAGCTGAGGACTCTGAGGCTCATAGAGGCTGGGAAAGTGATTTGCTGAGAGTCTCATAGCCTGGAGGCCAGCCTGCCAGGCCTCCTAATTCCAAATCTGGAGATCATATCTACATAACAGTCAGCTCCTTTCCCCCACTGTTATAATAGAAGCTGATCCTCTGACCTTGGCCACAGAGACTCTGAGACTGGACCAATGAGGCTGAAGTTCTCTCTGGTTGTGTTGGTCTACTACTTGTCTTGGCACTGCTTACTCTTTTTAAATGAGTTAATAGATTTCATTAAGAGTATGTGTTTAAGGGGCGCCTGGCTGGCTCAGTCGATGGAGCATGCAACTCTTGATCTCGGAGTTGTGAGCTTGAGCCCCATATTGGATCTAGAGATTACTTAAAAAAATAAAATCAAGAAAAAAAAAAAGTAGGTGTTTAAAACTAAACACAATGGTGGTTTGGGAGAATGTCTATATAATTCAGGGAAACAAAATTTGATAAAAGTTGGTTATGCACTAACTTTTTTTCTTTTTTGGTCTCAAGATCAAAGCCTATTAGTTACTTTGGTGTCAGACTTTTAAGACAACTGAAATTATAGTTTTAAGACAACTGAAATTATAGCCCAGTTATTTCAAGTCCCACAGCCCTGTTCAGCCAGAAAAGTTGTATTTGCCTGGTAAGGCTCAGACCTGTGAGAGCTGGGTGCCAGATCCCTGTTTGATAGCAGAGGCCCTGACATTGGACTCTTGGCCTGAGCTTTTTCCAAGGTAATATAAAATGTTTAATAGAGAAGTCACAGATTCCCACCTGCAGGATTTTGGTGGAATTGCCAATTATAAAAGCAGCTGAAAATCACCTAGCTCATCACCACAACCCCCCAAAGAAAAAGCCCCTTAATTTTGCATGTGTTCTAAGCACGTGCCTCTCTGAGTATTGCTGCTATTCATGATAAATCAAAAAGTTAAAAGCTAAATCAACCTATTATAGAGTTCCAAAGATTATTATGTCACTTTTTGCATACAACATAAAATATCAACTTTTCTTTAATTATCTATTATTGTGATTTATTTTTCTGTTTTGGTTTGGGGGTTTTTTTTGTTTTTTTTTTTTTTTTTGGCTAAATAGCATTAGTCATTGAATTCATATATCTCTAAGTAGGCACAAACACCCAATTTTAAACAAGTCATTTTACAACTACAGGTGAAATGAGCAATACAAACAATAAGAAGATAAATGTGACAAAAATCATAGACCAATACCCTACCTGCATGGACATGTTACTAGATCTCACTACACTTCTGTTTACTTGTAATATGGTAATAATGTCTACCTCATAAGGCTGTTGTGGTGATTGAGTGACACAGTAAACGACATATATAAAGTGCCTGGTCTTGAAAAAAATAAAAGAGCTATTATTTTATAATCAATATTATCACTGCTAGAGTTAAAGTGATTTGTAGAAAATCACAAAGAATTGTTGAAAGGATGGGAAATAGAATCTTTTTTTTAAGATTTATTTATTTATTTATTTGAGAGCGAAAGAGAGTGAGCAGGAGAGAGAGAGAGAGAATGCACATGAGCCAGGGGACGGGCAGAGAAGCAGGCTCGCCGCTGAGAAGGGAGCCCGACGTGGGCCTAGATCCCAGGACTCTGGGATCATGACCTGAGCCAAAGGCAGACGCTTAACTGACTGAGTCACCCAGTGCCCTGGAAATAGAATCTTAATTTCTCTCTGATTTTCTCACAAACATACATTTACTCAGTGATTTTGCTGGTTGATTTTTGCAGATACTTACTGAGTGTCTCCTATTTGCAAGTTGCTGTGCTAAGATCTATGGAAAATATAAGTTACTGTTGGACACACTTAAGTGCTTGTGATTGTTAGGGATGTGAGACATATACGTAAATAATGGTGGTGCCAAGAAGAAAGCAATAAGGGGTATGTAATTGCACAGGCAACAGAAGGAAGATTGAGAAGGGAAGGCTTCATGGATCAAGGGACATCTGAGTTGGACCTTGAAGGATGGATAAGATTTGGATATATGGAAAATGGCAGAAATATATTCCAAGGAGAGGAAACAGTAAATGTATGATACAAGAAGTTGTGGGAATTCATTAGGCTGGAGAAAGGATCTATGAAAGGCTAGGGTCGCAGAAAGTATGACGAGGCACAGAATACATGCTGAAGTATTTAGATGAGAAGTGTCACAATGTTGGGAAGTCTACTGGTGGGAGAGAGAGTTTGGGGGTAGAGGGTTGAAAGAGAGGTGGCAAAATGTTAACAATTGGTAATTGGTGAATATAGGTGAATAGTATATAGATGTTCATTATATTGTTTTTGATAATTTTAACATAGGTTTGAAATTTAAAAAAAAAAAAAAAAAGGTTGAGGGGAAAAAGATCCAAAATGCATGAGAAACTACTATAGTCAATAAGCAAAGGACAAACCACCCAGCTAAAAAATGGGCAAAACATATGACAGGGAATGCTGCAGGACAATATAATGGCCAATAAATGAATAAAAATACGTTCAACCTTTTAGGAGTTAGAGAAATTTAAATTCAAACAACGAGACACTGCTTTTCACCCCACCCGATTACACCATTTTTTAGGTGTAATCACATTGTGGGTATCCAGAAAAATGAGATGGTAATACCAACCTTCTGTGATTGCTGTAGGGATTAGAAAGCAGAATCTGTGAAGTACCTGCCACATAGAACTCAGTAACAACATCTCCTTGTACTATTACTGTTGTCTTATGAATGATAATGAATACCTGAGCCAGGGTCCGGACAGTGCAAATGGAGGAGCATCAGCTGGATTTGGCAGCTGAGTGCCTCTAAGGGAACAAGGAGGGAAGAGCGTTCAGGACAAACTCAGTGTTGTTTGTTTGTAAAAGAAATTGCTGAAGAAAAAGATACTCCTATGGAGAGGAAGAAATGTTAGCTTCATTGAATTGTTTGCCATACTGATTGTTGATTATTCAGTCTTTTCAGGAAGGGTAGTTGATTCTTAGAAATTAAAGACACGGGCGCCTGGGTGGCTCAGATGGTTAAGCGTCTGCCTTCGGCTCAGGTCATGATCCCGGGGTCCTGGGATCGAGTCCTGCATCGGGCTCTCTGCTCCTTGGGAGCCTGCTTCTCCCTCTGCCTCTCTCTCTCTCTCTCTGTCTCTCATGAATAAATAAATAAAATCTTAAAAAAAAAAAAAGAAATTAAAGACAGACCCATAATTTAAAGACTTTTTATGTAAATGCTCTGTTTTTAAGAATTATAGTCTTAAATATATATTGTAGGCACACACACCAAAATAGAACAGTAAATGAAAGTATCCCTCTCCAACATCTTCTTTTGGAAAACCATTGTTAAATTTCTCTTGTTTTCTTTTTTTTTTTTTTAAGATTTTATTTATTTATTTGAGAGAGAGAGAGAGAGAGAAACAGCATGAGAGGGGATAGGGTCAGAGGGAGAAGCAGGCTCCCCGCTGAGCTGGGAGCCCGATGTGGGACTCGATCCCAGGACTCCGGGATCATGACCTGAGCCGAAGGCAGTCGCTTAACCGACTGAGCCACCCAGGCGCCCTCTCTTGTTTTCTACCAGAAGAATATTTATGACAATAACAATAGAGTGTGTGTGTATGTGTGTGTGTTTGCACGCACATGTGTGTATGCTCATGCATGTGTGTATGCTTTTAAAAATTCACAGCAATGGTAATATATAAAAGTCTGGGCCTTGCTTTCCCTCCACCCCCTTAACTCAATGCAGTCTGATTTCACATCTGCATAAGAGTCTGTTGACAAGGTATATCATAATGGATTGAACTAATCCTCCATGAAAGAACCTATAAGATTGTTTTTAGTTTTCTACTGTTATAAACAACTGGTCATGAACATTAGTGTTCATTTATCTTGATGTTTGTTTTTGGAGTATATTGGTTAGCATCAGTCCCTAGAAGTAGAACTGCTGGGCCATAAATACTTATATTTTTAATTTTGATAAATAACTTCCCTCTTAAAAGACTCTACCATTTTTCTGTCCTCATCAACAGTAGGTATTACCAACTTGTAAATTTATTAAGAGAAATATAGTCTTATTTAGATATGTATATATCTGATATATTATAGTATTACTTATGTATTGTCAATTACGTGTGAGGTTGAGTAGTTTTTTAAAATGTTCACTGGCTTTTACATACCTTTTTTGTTTTTAATATATTCTGATTTTATATTTCTATAAAATTCTGTAATAAGTCTATAAAATTAACATACTGTTGTCTAAATCCCTGTATTTATATAGGTTGTGTGCTTTAAAAAAACTAATAAAAATAAAATTACATAATTTATATATTTAGTTCAATTAATCATTAGCTATCTCTCTCAAGGAACGGGACTAGGCACCAAGGATACAAACATGTTCATATCTTTTTACCAATTTTCCCATTAATCTTTTACATTGGTTTTATAAGTTATTCATATAGTAATCTATTTCTGTTACATGTGTTGCAAATATTTTTTTGGTTATCTTTTTTTTTTTTTTTTAAAGATTTTATTTATTTATTTGACAGAGAGAGACACAGCGAGAGAGGGAACACAAGCAGGGTGAGTAGGAGAGGGAGAAGCAGGCTTCCCGCAGAGCAGGGAGCCCGATGTGGGACTCGATCCCAGGACCCTGGGATCATGACCCGAGCCGAAGGCAGTCGCTTAACCAACTGAGCCACCCAGGCGCCCCTTTTTTTGGTTATCTTTTGACCATATAATTGTTTTTGTCATATAAAGTTTTTTTTTTAATATACAATTAAATTCAGCAATCTTTTCCTTTATAGCTTCTAGGATTTTTTTTTTTTCTTTAATTACTCTTAGCTTGTTTGGGCTGCCATTAACAAAGTACCATAGACTGGGTGGCTTAAACAATAGAAATTTATTTCTCCCAGTGGCTAAGAAGTCCAAAATCAAGGTGCAGGGTGTCAGTTCTTGGTAAAGGATCTATTTCTGGCTTGTGTGTGGCTTCCTTCTAGTTGTGTTCTCACACGGTGGGGAAAGAGAGATTGAAATCTCTAGTGTCTCCTCCTCTTCTTAAAGATACCAGCCCTATTGTTAGAGCCCTAACCTTATGACCTCATTTAACCTTAATTACCTCCAAAAGGCCCTATCACCACATCCAGTCACAGTATGAGCTAGTGCTTCAACATATGGGGTGAAGGGGCATAATTCAGCACAGCAATTACCAAATTTTATTTTGTATTCTGTATTAATCCACCAAATAGCGGTTTTGAGTACCAGGTGAAGTCTTCGTTGGTCCTCAATCATTGATATTGTTTGGCTTAGTATACACATTTCTTGAGAGAAGAATATAATTTTATTCTAATACCCCTGCACTTTTCTCAAGGGCCTCTTCCGTTGGTTTATTCTGAGTGGGCAGACGATAAATATAATATTAAACTCAAGAGATCAGGTGGTACAGTAACTTCAGTGTGTATCTGTGGAAAACGAGACCCAAAGTGGTTGAAGTGATTTCCTCCAAATTTTACAGTTAATCAGTACCAGGATCTGGAGTGGAATCCTGGTCTTTTAGACTTCAGTCTAGTGTTGTTTCTTCAGTACATGAATGAATATCTATCAAGTACTTAGACTATACCTGGCACCTAATAAGCCCTCCTAACTTACAGTATGAACACTTTGCTGATGTCATCGGTATCATCACCATTATTCATAAAGAGCTCAGATTCAGAGTACCGAAGCTAAACGGAGATTGAATCTCAGTG
Source organism: Neomonachus schauinslandi (assembly GCF_002201575.2). NCBI lineage: Eukaryota > Metazoa > Chordata > Mammalia > Carnivora > Phocidae > Neomonachus > Neomonachus schauinslandi. Next base: position 80,398,619 of record NC_058404.1, read on the forward strand.
ACAGTAGCAGTTACTTGTTAGCCTTTCTGAGCCTCGGCTTTCTTGACTATAAAAGGGGACAATAATGGAAACTGTCTTATAGGGAGTTGGGAGAAATAGTTGTTTAATTGTTTGTTTGTTTAATATATACAAAGTGCTTGGAGCAGTACTTGGACTGAAATAATCATTATGTAAAATATTTACCGTGATAATTATAGAAATACCCAGTCTCCTTCAGCTTGAACCAGTTAAGCTTGTCTAGTTGCTTCCCATTATCTTCCAAATTCATGACTGTAAGCACACTCTAAAGTGGTCACTGAAATTATAAAAAATGCTCGCTTATGATATGTGATGAGGAGGCAGAGCACAACGGAGAAAGAGACAGGTTGAACGGTCAATTTGTTTCAGAGGCCTGCATGCAAAAAGAACACGTGGGAACTGTGCAAGAAGGAGGTGGTGACGAGAGGAGGTTAGAAGGTACCAAGGAAGGTTTCATCAGTATTTATGAGATTTAATCCTTCTCTTTCCCTCCTCCCAATACTGATGTAAGGGTATAACTCATTTTATTATGCTTCACCTATTGCACTTCAGAGATACTGTGTCTTTTCACAAATTGAAGGTTTGTGACAACTCTGCACTGAGCAAGTCTATTGGTGCCATTTTTCCAACAGCATTTGTTTTCTTCATGTCCCTGTGTCTCATTTTGGTAATTCTCACAATATTTCAAACTTTTTCATTGTTATTATATTTGTTATGGTGATCTACAATCAGTGACCTTTGATATTACTATTGTAATTGTTTTGGGGTGCCACGAACTGTATCCATGTAAGACGGTGAACTGAACTGATAAATGTTGCGTGTGTTTTGACTGCTCCACTGACTGGCCGTTCCCCCGTCTCTCTCCTCTTCTCGGGTCTTGCTATTCCCTGAGACACAGCAATATTGAAATTAGACCAATTAATAACTCTACAGTGCCTCGAAGTGTTCAGGTGAGAGGAAGAGTCACATGTCTCTCCCTTTAAATCAAAAGCTAGAGATGATTAAGCTTAGCAAGGAAGACATGTCAAAAGCCAAGATAAGCCAATAAGCTCGGCGTCTTGTGCCAAACAGCCAAGTTGTGAGTGCAAAGGAAAAGTTCTTGAAGGAGATAAAAAATGCTACTCCAGTGAACACACAAATACTAAGAAAGAGAAACAGCCTTATTGCTGATATGGAGAGAGTTGGCGTGGTCTGGATAGAAGATCAAATCAGCCACAACATTCCCTTAAGACAAAGCCTAATTCAGAGCAAGGCCCTAACTCTATTCAGTTCTGTGAAGGCTGAGAGAGGTGAGGAAGCTGCAGAAGAAAAGTCTGAAGCTAGCAGAGGTGGGTTCATGTAGTTTGAGGAAAGACGCCATCTCTAGGACATCGAAGTGCAAGGTGAAGCAGCAGGCTCAGGTGGAGAAGCTGCAGCAAGTTCTCCGGAAGGCCCAGCTAAGATAATTCATGAAGGTGGCTACACTAAACAACAGATTTTCAATGTAGACAAAACAGCCTTATATTGGAAGGAGATGCCATCTAGGACTTTCATAGCTGGAGAAGGGAAATCAATGCCTGGCTTCAAAGCTTCAAAGGACAGGCTGACTCTTTAGTTAGAGGCTAATGCAGATGATAACTTTAAGTTGAAACCAATGCTTGTTTACCATTCTGAAAATCCTAGCACCCTTAAGATTTATGCTAAAACATCTATCAGTGTAACAACAAAGCCTGGATGACGGCATATCTCTTTATGACATGGTTTATTGAATATTTTAAGCCCACAGTTGAGACCTACTGCTCAAAAAAAAAAAGGATTCCTTTCAAAATATGACTGCTCATTGACAATACACCTAGTCACCCAAGAGCTCTGATGGAGATGGACAAAGAGATGAATGTTGTTTTCATGTCTGTTAACACAGCACCAAATCTGCAGCCTATGGGTCAAGGACTAATTTTGACTCTCAAGTCTTATTATTGAGGAAATATATTTCATAAGGCTCTAGCTGCCATAGGTAGGGATTCCTCTCATGGATTTGGGAAAAGTAAATTTAAAACTTTCTGGAAAGGATTCACCATTTTAGATTCCATTAAGAATATTTGTGATTTATGGGAAGAGGTCAAAATAACAAACAGGAGCTGGGAAAATGTTGATGCCAGCCCTCATGAGGGGTTCAAGACTTCAGTGGAGGAAGTATCAGATGATATGGTAGAAATGGCAAGAGAACTAGAATTAGAAATGGAACCTGAAGATAGGACTGAATTGCTATAATCTTGTGATAGAACTGGAATGGATGAGGAGTTGCTTCCTATGAATGAGCAAAAAAAGTGGTTTCTTGAGATGGCATCTATTCTGTGAAGATGCTGTGAAGATTGTTGAAATGACAACCAAGGATTGAGAATATTACATAAAGTTGGTTTATAAAGAAGTGACAGGGTTTGAGAAGACAGACTCCAATTTTGGAAGAAGTTCTCCTATGGGTAATATGCTCTCAAACAGCATTTCATGTTGCCCAGAAATCATTCATGAAAGGAAGAGTCAATCAATGCAGCAGACTTAATTGTTTTATTTTAAGAAATTGCCACAGCCACCCAGATCTTCAGCAACCGCCTGATCAGTCAGCAGCCATCAAAGTTAAGTCAAGACCCTCCACCAGAAAAAGATTATGGCTCTCTGAAAGCGCAGATGATATGATTAACATTTCTTAGTAGTAAAACATTTTTTATTTAAATTCAAATTAGTTAAGGTATAATGTAGTACTGGTTTCAGGAGTAGAATTTAGTGATTCATCACCTACATATAACAACCAGTGCTCATCCCAACAAGTGCCCTTTTTAATGCCCATCACCCATTTAGCTCATCTCCTCCCCTCCCCTCAGCAGCCCTCAGTTTGTTCTCTATACTTAAAAATCTCTTATGGTTTACCTCCCTCTCTGTTTTCATCTTATTTTATTTTTTCTTCCCTTCCCCTATCTTCATCTGAGTTCCACATATGAGTGAAATCATAGAATATTTGTCTTTCTCTGACTTAATTCACTTAGCATAATACACTCTAGCTCCATCCACGTTGTTTCAAAAGGCAAGATTTCATTCTTTTTGATGGCTGAATAATATTCCATTGTATATATACACTACATCTTCTTTATCTATTCATCAGTTGATGGACATCTGAGCTCTTTGCATAATTTGGTTACTGTGGACATTGCTGCTATAAACATTGGGGTGCATGAGCCTCTTCAAATCACTATTTTTGTATCCTTTGGATAAACACCTAGTAGTGCAATTGCTGAGTCATAGGGTAGTTCTATTTTTAACTTTTTGAGGAACCTCCATACTGTTTTCCACAGTGGCTGCACCAGTTTGCATCCCCACCAACAGTGTAAAGGTTTCCCCATTCTCTGCATCCTTGCCGACATTTGTTGTTTCCTGAGTTGTTAATTTTAGCCATTCTGACAGGTGTGAGGTGGTATCTCATTGTGGTTTTGATTGTATTTCCCTGATGATGAGTGAATTTTGTCATGTGTCTGTTAGCCGTTTGTATGTTTTCTTTGGAGAATTGTCTGTTCATGTCTTCTACCCATTTCTTAACTGGATTATTTATTTTGGAGTGTTGATTTTGATGAGTTCTTTATAGATTCTGGATACTAACCCTGTATCTGATACATCATTTGCAAATATCTTCTCCCATTCCGTAGCAGTACTTTTAAACTAAGGTATATACATTGTTTTTTAGACAGAATGCTATTGCCCACTTAATAGGCTATAGGACGGTGTAAACAATGTTTATATGCACTAGGAAATAAAAAAATTCATTTGACTCACTTTATTGTGATTTTTGCTCTATTGCAGTGGTCTGGACCCAAACCCACAATATCTCTGAGGTGTTCCTGTAATTATATCTTGAAATATTTCGGGCTCATAATAGAGGAGAGTTTCATAAGTCAAGACTGAGTTTTATATTTTTCTTATGTGCAAAAATATAAATGTTATGAAAAGGAAAGCCAGGAAATAAGGTTATAATCTTATAAGAAATTTGAAATAAATGATGTGATTTTAAACACATCTGGAATATTTTTAATCTCTGGGTTTTGAAATGTTGTTCTGGAAGGAAATATCACTATGTATTAAGAATCACTTCATTGTTGGGGCGCCTGGGTGGCTCAGTCGTTAAGCGTTTGCCTTCGGCTCAGGTCATGATCCCAGGGTCCTGGGATCGAGCCCCGCATCGGGCTCCCTGCTCAGCCAGGAGCCTGCTTCTCCCTCTCCCACTCCCCCTGCTTGTGTTCCCTCTCTCGCTGTCTCTCTCTCTCTCTGTCAACTAAATAAATAAGAATTAAAAAAAAAAAGAATCACTTTATTCTTAGCACTGCTTGGTTCCATTGTGAGCATCTTTATACAGTAACTTTTAGAAATTTTCAATATGCCATGTTAATTCCTAGACTGTTAGGCCCCCTGCCATTCCCATTTAATTGAAGAGCAGAATTCAAAGTCAATTTTTAAAATATATAAATCTCACCATTTAATATTATCCATTTCACGTCTCTTCAGTAAATCCACTTATTGAGTGCTTACTAGGTATCATCACTAAGGTCACAAAAATGAAAACAGCCCCAGTGCTCCCGCCACCCCACCCCCCACCCAAGGCCCCAGGAGTTTATAGTCTATTGGGTGAAACAGTCCTGAGAACAAGTAAATAAATGCTCTGTCATTTAAGTGCAATGAGCACAGAGTGCAGTGATAGTACAGAGGAAGAAATGACTGATGGGAAATAAACCACTTCATACAGTCCTTGAGCAAATTTAGTCCTTCCATGGGAGAGTAAACAATTACCGAAATGGCAATGTAACTAGAAATCTTGACCCATTCGTAGATGTTATTTTATACTATTGCTGTAGAAGCACATGTGTGTAATCTCTGTATCATGAGAGCAGTACTTAGACTTCTTAGATTTTTTTTGCAAAGATAAAAACACAACCTTTGCAACAAAGCCTTTTGTTGGATTAGAATTTTTTCTTATCCCATGAATTTAGAGATCAGTGCCTTCTCCATGTTAAGAGGCATTACTCTTTGTAGGTTTAGAAATCATTATTTTCTATGTAGTCTTCTGTAAACTACTGATACCACACATGCTTCTTAAAGAGTAATTGAATGTCTTTTTTTTTTTTGCAGATTTTAGATTCTAGGGCTAAGCAGTCTTGGGACATGTAGATAGCAGGGATAGAAAAAAAGTATAAACGCTGTCTGCGTGATTGATAATATGGTTGTCTGTCTCAGGGGCTAGCTTCTGGAAAGGGCCTTCCAAGGGTAGTTTTAAGAACAGTTGCCTAGGGCTGTCTTGGGCTGAATGTGTGTTAGAAACAGAACTTGCTCCTTGGGGGGAAGGGAAAAGAAGGCTTTGCATCCCAGAAGACTTATGACTTCTTTTTGTCTGATGAAAGAGTGGCATTGATGGAGTACAGAGAGGATGATAGCAAATCTTGCTTTTCTCTACTGAAGATTTTTCTTTAGCAGGGTGGAGGGATTCAAATTGTGAAGTCTATCTGGGATGAGTTATCTTGCAATCTCTCCCTATCCCTGGGGAGAATGAGAATGACTAATTGAAGCCTCCCATAACAGTAATAGAGACAGATTGAAAAGGGAAATGAGTGATTAACCTTGAGCCTCCTCCTGATGCTGTGCATGGTAATGTTAGAGTAGGTTGCTGGGGGGTGCCTTAGGAGCTCATTTTCACAAAAGTCCACATAGCTCCTATAATTAAGTTTCAGAGAAATACATTTCCGCCCCAATTTAAGTTTCAGATACTTGTTGCTCTGTTTTACATCATGTTGTTAATGAAAGCTTGTTACTGATGGCTGCAAACCAGAGATGGATTTGTCTAGAAGCTAATGAAGCTGAAGCTTTAGGGCTCCTCCATTGCGTGGATCCCTTTGAAGGCCCTCGAATTAATTTTGCATTCCTTTCTTACGGAAGAGCCCCTACATTGTGTAGCCTTCAGGTCCCACAAAATCTGGATCTGCTGATAAAATTCCAATTATAAAAGAGTGATCTGACATAAATTGAAAAGTTCTCCAAATGAAGGCCAACATTTCTTCACTTTTTAGGGATTCTGGAACTGTTTAAATTAAATAAATGCATCGATCTTTATCTGTTTACATTATCTAGTTTTTGGAATTCTGGGACTTGAGATGAACAATGTATTAGCCAATTACATGTTTTTGTGAGTATATCGATTACTTTATTCCCTAAATATAGTTGTTACTACTGCTAAAAAAGGGAAAGTAGGGAAAAAAACCTATGATATAATAATATAAAATTACCAGTTTATGTATTTCTGTGTACTGTTATAATAATTATAAAGAAGAATCAAATGGACTTTAAAAAGACAGATTTTCTAATATCGAAAATTGTGATGCAATTCATCATTGTACTCTTAAGCAATAACTAATTTAATGCTCCGCACATTGTAGGTGCTCAAAAGTATTTGTTGAATTGAAGCTAAGTATATGTTATAAATTGAATTGCTTTAAAACTAAAAAGAAATGCTAGCAGAATCTGTCTGGTTTGAAAATAATAAAACACATAACGTAAATATAGTGGTTTACCTATTAACGTCAAGTAACTTTTATAGAGCAAACACTCTACTTTCCCAGAAATTACATAATCACCCTTTGGCAAGTATAATTAACATGCCATCACAAACCTGCTACCATTTTGTTACTTATCAGTGAGGACATGGTTAACTTAGGCTTCCTATGTGCCTTGTCTGAAAAATTCACATATGCTTGAAAGATCTAGGGTCTATTTTTTATTATTGCTGGTGATTTTGTTTTTCTGCTGTTGATATGATTGTAGATTGACCTGGAGAAATGATAACTGATGGAGTATATTTTTATTTGACCAGTTACATACTTGTATCTGAAACTTACACCTTTTGGATGGTTTTCTTCCCATGGATATCAAAGTTTGCTCCAGCTGCTTTCTAACCATAAGAGGTTAGCTCTCTTTTGCTTACTCATATTTTTGTACACACACCACACACACACACATAGACAGTTATTTGGCAAGCAGGTATTTGTGTAGTATGAATCACTGAGTGAACTCCAAACTGCAGAGAACTGGGGCCAGTCTTCAAGTTATCAGATCTTTACATCTCTCACCTAGGAGTAATATATCTGACTCAACACTCAGTGGTAGGGATGGTTTGGAGATACCAGTGTAAAAGTACGGTCTCTTATTGCCACGCTGTTTGGAGAGAATAAAAAATGTGCACAAGAATAAACTGGTTTAGAACAAAGTACTTAATTGCTAGTTTCAACATTGTCCGTTTCAGATTTTTTCTTCTGACTGAGAGGTTGTCAAGATTGGGGTTTCCGTCTCCGAAGAAGCAAGTTTCTCATTTTTCCGAGCTTCTCAGCTATTCGGGCAGTTTCACAGGCAACTGAATGAAATAAAATATTTGCTCTGTTTTAGGCCAGCTATCCTAGTTTTAAGTATACGTTTATTGTGCAAGCAACAGCAATTACAATATTAAGGTTACTAGAGGTCTGGTTTATCAAAGACCTGTTTATGACTCTGATCTTGCTGAGGCTTCTGATAAATCTGCATCAATAAAGATGTGGTATTCATTAATTAGGCACAGAGCTAAAGCTGCAAACACATGTATTACACGTTTTAAAATAAAGATTGTCACTTTTGATAGAAGAGGTAAGTAATTTTTGAGAACGTCATAGCCGTCTGTGTGACAAACACTAATATGAACTGTTTTGAGCTGTTGCACCAACATATATCTGAACAAATAGGATCCTAATGGTTTTGTGAGCTAGAAGGTAGATTGAAAGTAATGTGGGCAGCATTCCTAAATCTGCAATTCTGTTAGACCAGTTCAGACACTCTCCACAGGAAGCGGACATTGAGGTCAGAAGTTGGGTCAAAGCCTTTTAATTGTGAGCCTCCATGATGCCTCTGGGCTCGGGTCAATAACCTGAGAGGCTCTGTTTGTGGGCCTGGAAAGGGTATATTATGGGGGCTCAGGTGGCCTACTAGACTGTTCTAATACTCAATTGTGAGAAGCAGATTATCTGCTTTGCAGATTATCTGATCTTCTATCATCAACCTTCCCATTGGGCTTTCAGTTGCCAAGGATGGGGCTAAAATGTGAAGTGCAAGAAGTTAGGCACAGTGGACTCTGTGTGCAATCCCATTACAAAACCAAATATAAATCAATCAACAGGCATTGCTTTGTTAAATGACTTTAGGCTTATTTGGTTTGGCATTTTTTTCTATCTTAATCTGTATTCTCTAGAGTTGCCTAAACCCCATTTATTTTACTCTTATCTCCAGGAAATCTTTAGGCTAGAAAACAAACGTATCATGAAATCCATGCAAAATGGAATTACTGAAACACCTTTCCTTTTTTCATGTACTCTATAGTGTAGATACAGCATTACAATGTAATTGAATTTCTTCTCTGGAAATTCATGAAGTCGTTCCAGCCTAGGCTGTCCTTGGTGCCTCAGTAATCTTGCTTGATTGCACCATTCAAGGCAGCTGGGTTCACTCAAAACAAAGATTGGTCATCTCTGTGAGTCACAGTTTCTGTGGATTAGGAAATCAGGCTGGATTGCGAATTATGTTTTTATCAAAGACCAGAATATTATCATCATTCTCCCATGTTTTCTGAAATGAAGAGAGAAAGGGACAAAAGGAGGAGGGGGAGGGTGGGGGAGGGAAAGAGAGAGAGAACATTAATGGCATTTTGGCCAGATATAAATTATTATAATCTCTTCTATGACTAAGCAGATAGTATCCCTAATAAATTGTTGGTAAGAAAGTGCATTTTTATGCCCTTCTTTGGCATAAGAAAGCATCTCTACATGCTTCAAAGCAAAATAGCAGACTCTTAAATCCAGATCTTTGTTCTCATCACCAGATCATGCCTCACTACCAAAGTACCTACTTCCAAAGCCAGTCTTTTCCCCCTAAAACACATACTCTTTCTTGTGCTCCAATAGTCCTGGCGCAGATGCTCTAGAAATAGAGAAAGCGTTGATGAGTACCAGTGAATAGGAATTTTTGGTTTCAACAACCACTTTGATTAGACCTTTTTTTTCCCCTGGTCAGTTTTGATGACTAGGTTTTATATTAGTAGCATGCTTACTTAGCAATACTGGCATATACAACCATGAATTTTGAATTGTGTTGGCAATTGAAAAATTTTTTATTATTCAACAGATACTCATTTCATACCTACTTTGTGCTAGGCACTATTCTAGGTACTTGGCATAATAATAACAAATAAATAAATAAAACAGTCTTAGATCTCTGACCTGATAGAGTTTATATCCTCTTGGGAAGAGACAGACAATAAAAAACAAAATAAATAGTGAATTGTACAGTTTGTTAAAAAGAGATAAGTGCTAAGGAACAAAGGAAAACAAAAAACAAAAAAAAACAGAAGAAGAGTTAGATGGGTTAAAGGGGCCAGTAGTTCTGGGCAGGAGTGGGGGGAGGTTGCAGTCTAAGGCGGGTGATCAAGTCGGCCTCATTTAGGAGGAGCAAAAACTTAAGGGCCATGAGGGAGTTGGTCATGAAGATTTCTGGGCAACATGTGAGGCAAAGGGAAGAGCCAATGCAAGGTGAGAACAAGTTCAGAGACCCTCTTCTCATGAATTGAAACTAGGATACTTTTCCTAAGATCAACCTTTCATTATAAAGTTCCTATCTACCCTTACTGTTTGTTTTTGAAATATATTAGAAGCAGAGGGCTTCTCTGAATTTATCTGTGTTTCTAGAAATAGTAACATACTAATATTCAACGTCCAAGACATCCTTTTAAATGTCTTGCATCTCCTGAGAAGTATAAATCATAGTATTCGGTAAATACTATGTTAAAATAATATCATGGGTTGAAACAAATTTAGTTCCTTTAGGAATTTAAATGAGTACACCTTACTTTTCATAATAGCTACACCTGGAGTAGCTGTGTTATAAGATAGAGGGGGAGAATATGTATTGAACACCTATTATGTAATATGATAGACACTGTACTATGTCCTTTAAATCTGTTATCTCATATAATCTCTTTACTAGTTCTGTGAAGTATTATTGTCTCCATTTTGTGTAAATTTCATAGAGATTAAGTAATTTGCCCAAAGCCTCAAAATAGAAAATGGAGAAGCCAGATCCAAACCCAGGTCCATTAGAATTCAAGGCCCATGAATAACACCAGTTTGCCCATTTTTCTAGGGAGAACCTTGTGGAAATTTTTGCTTCATGTGTTGCCCCCACTTTCCACAGGTAACCAATCCATACATCCTGTTGATTTTATCACCTGAGTATCTGTCACCACAAGTATAGCTCCCATCTGTCACCATACAAGGCTATTACAATACCATTGACTATATTCCCTATGCTGTGCCTTTTATTCCCCTGACTCACTCATTCCATGACTGGAAGAGTGTACCTCCCTCTCCCCTTCACCCATTTTGCTTATCCTTCTATTCCCCTCTTCTCTGGCAACCATCAGTTTGTTTTCTGTATTTGTAGGTCTGATTCTGCTTTTTGTTTGTTTGTTTCTTCATTTGTTTTGTTTGTTAGATTCCAAATATGTAAATTTTACCATTAAAATCCCCAAATAGCTCCTCTTCCCTCTTAGGATAAAGTCCACAAAGTTTTAATATGGCACTTCTTGACCTGGTCTTACCTTGCCAGCCCTTATGTTTTGTCCTGCTCTTGAATTTATTTATAAATAACATAAAATTACTTTTGTATTATAACCTCAGGGATGTTTATTTGTATTTCTAATCAGCCTTCTGCTTAAAATGTTCTTCCTCTCGGACTTCCTATCAAATAATGATCAGCAAACTCCTAGGTACACTAAGAAGCTATAAATGATTTTAATAAAATAAACAACTACTTTGTGAAGCAAACGGAACTCTCTGAGATGACTGATTGATATTCTTTAAGACAGACTTCCTGAAAGAACCACGGACTCTGGCAAAATTAAAATTTAGATCTTCCTAGTAATGATATTGAAACCGAGATGAATTACTTGGATTTCTCACTCATCATTTGCATTGCTAAATGTAACTGAGAATAGAGTAAACGATGGTAAAACAACTTATTTTGGCAGTGTTGTAATGTTTAATCCCAGCAAGTAATATTTCCTTTTTTAATGTTTGATGAAAAGTTAACTTGCCTCTCTGTGTTTCCTTGCTCTGTTATGCCATTATCCTCGCAAAATGCTCTAGTAACTAATTAAGAAAGAAGTTATAATCTTACTAATGCCTTCTTTGAATGAATTGTTTTTTTTTAATTAAAAGTAAAAGGGAGGCTAGTGCTTTTATGAATCTGTTATTTAGTGGGTAAATAAGAAAAACATATTGACCTGGCTTCTGAGTAGACTACAATAGAAGTTTTCAAATTTGGCTGTTCGTAAGAATCACTGGGGAAGCTTTTTTAAAAATGTAGGTTTCTCAGCTCCATCTTAAAAATTTAAGGAGGGGCGCCTGGGTGGCTCAGTCGGTTGGGCGTCTGCCTTCGGCTCGGGTCATGGTCCCAGAGTTCTGGGATCGAGCCCCGCATCGGGCTCCCTGTTTGGCAGGAAGCCTGCTTCTCCTTCTCCCTCTCCCACTGCCCCTGCTTGTGTTCCCTCTCTCACTGTGTCTCTCTCTGTCAAATAAATCAATAAAATCTTAAAAAAAAAATTTAAGGAGTAGGAATTGAATTCTTAAGAATCTCTAGGTTTAGACCCAAGAGATGCTGTTTCTTATCAGACCGGGGGTCCTGATGCACACCCAGGTTTAAGAGCCACTGGACCAGAATATATTTAGCAGTGGGAAGAGATATAGAGTAGTCTGATCAAAGTAACCCAGTCACCCATTTGAGGTAAAATACTACATCCAGAGTACTAACTAACTAGATACTGAATCAAAAGGCAGAAGAGAAATACCACTCTGATAACCCACACTTCTCCCGTTTTCCTTATATTTGAGCCATCCTCAACCTCAAGACTAGCGAGAACATTTATTATGCATGAGTCCCTATTTATAGATATGTAATCTCCATTTAATCCTCAATACCCACTATGACTTGGGTACTGTTATGTGGGCAAAATACAAGAAAAGTGACCTGCTGGATAAACAAGTTATTGTGACCCTGGTAGGCAACATGATCCCAGCTCGGTCAGGCTGACCTCGTAATTCCAACTGTTAACCACTACGATCTGCTTCCTCTGAATACACTGTGTGCTTATTTTTTTTTAACCATGTACTTTTTATAGCTTCATTTTTTCCTCATGATGCGTCCTTTGCTAAGAATCCCTTACTTCCCATTCTTCTCTATGAAACCCAACTTGTTCTACAAAGCCCAGCTTCAACTCTGCCCTTTCTTTGGCTCCTTCTCCCATTATCTGCATTGCCCTTAGACCAAAGAATTGTTCTTGATTTGTATACAAGGAGGGAAACAAACTCTTAACCATCTATCAAGGGCACCCTGTAAGGTAAATAATACTATGTCTATATTTTATGCAGCTGAAATGAAGCTCAAGAAGGTGGGTGCCTTTTCCAAGAGTCCCCCAATACACAGAGAAAGGCATCTGAGCCCCAGTCTGTCTAACTTGCACGCTCTTTATGCCATGACGTGTTGTTCTGTCCTTTGACAGGTTATTCATGTCCTATCACAGCACATATTACGCTGTAAAATAGTGAATTGTGAATTCCCTGAGGGCAAGCACATTGGATCCATCTTTGAAACCTAGTTCCAGAAAAAGCGCTGCACATATTATGTGCTCTGGAAGGTGTGTGATGAATGAATTTTGAGGTTCTTCCTATAAACCAGTTCTAGGGAATTTTTATGGTGCTAAGGACACAGCAGGCAAATGTGGTTAACTTTATTTTCTCCTTTGTCAAGTCAGACTACCTCACAAGTCATTAGGAAAATGGAAAATTAACCTTTGAGGGTAGTTACTAGATCCTTTCTCCCTAGCAATGATGTGATTTCATGACTTTATTTGCATTATGATTTCTCTCATTTTGGAGTAACCTTTTGGAAAGATAATAAGTGAGAGAAAAGAAAGAGTAAGAAGAAAGTGCAGAGTGTAAGAATGGTTTAAAATAATTTTTGTTTCTACAAAGCTAAGTTTTTTTTACCATGAAAAGTGGTAAAGAGCCCTTCGAGCTCTGTGGGTAAAGATAAAAACAAAAACGGATGAATGCTGGTATTCGTTTTGCATGCTTGAGAGTTCTACATTCTTCTTTGTGCCCTTGCAGTTTTAATATAGAAACAGACAATTCTGACTTGACCTTAAGTGCCTTACCAATCTGCTCAGGGGACTCCCTTTAGGAATAGAAGCTGACACCACCTTGCCTGAGCTTCTTTCAATCAATAACATGGTGGAGTACACATGATACGAATAGGCAGACCGATAAGAAATAAAAGCATATCTGTTGATACAAATGGAGCGATAAATGGACTGGTTTCTATTCAAGGACTTTGAAGGGGAAATCAAGGAGGGAAAAGATGGCCAAATGTGAATAGATAGCAAAAATTAATTTTTTTCTGAGGGATGAGTTCTCTTTCATTATTATATTCAGAAGAAAACGGTCAAGTTGTTCTGTCTAAAAGAAATTTGTTACTCTGATTCTTGGAACAAGCCTCTTGGGAGTGTGTATTTTGTGACTGTAAATCTACAGTGGCAAAATTGTGTTAATTTGACTGACTAGAATTATTAACCATATTATATCAAATAACTGCCAGAAATAATTCTCTACCGTGCCCTGTGACTTTATTTTAATTGATTTTTTTTTTTTACTTTCTGCTTCTGTGATTTTTGTTTATTCTGACACATGTTTATTAAATGCATGAGGAAAATTGTTTTGCAAATTATTTTTAGTGTTTTTATCTTGTTTAAATTGGTGGGTTAACTCTTTTTCTTCAGAGCTCCAACCTCTTTTATATTCATACTCAATACTGCTGATTTAGCTTTTTGGGCCCCACTAATGGCATTATGGTCCACATCAGCAGCCTATACAATTAAGCTGGATACTTAACAGTATCATTTGATGTTTCCCAAAGATTTGAAAGTCAAAATTGAATATGATTGATTGCTGTGAGATATGTTAATATTGGGATCCCTGAGCTATAAATCATTCGCTATAATAACAAAGATAATGCCTCTAACATTACGCATTTTATGTTCTATCGGTAATCGGGCCTTAGGAATAAGCCTCATTTGTCTGCTGTGGAGCCCTCATGTTATATGAATCACATGGTGAAGGTTCATAGAAACATCATTTAGGATGGAAGAATTTAGCTCTCTATATTACCAGCAAAGATATATTCCAAAGAGGATAACCCTGTTTTCTTTATCAACCTTTCTTCTCTCTATTTACCTTGATATCTGATGTTTAAAAATGAAGCTGTTTTGTTACTCTTAAACTGTATCTGTTCAAAAAAACTGATAATAATATGTTAACCAACATTTTTTGAATGCTTACCAACTACCAGGAACTGTACTGTGCATTTAGCATGTATAAATATATATAATCCTCGCAATAACACTAAAGTATGTAGGTACTGTGGCTATCCTTTTGCTGGAAACTGAGGCCCAGGGAGATTAGATAGCGTGGATACCGTCACACAGGTATCAGGTGGCAGAGCAGCATTTGAACTCAGGATGTCTGGTACCAGGGCCCATGCTCTTAACTAATATAGCATACCTGCTGGAGGAATATGTGAGAGATGTAGTTCTTCTCCCCAGTGGCTTGCTTTCTCATTTTGGTAATAATAATTATGAATAGTAAGTCTTGATAGAAAATACTGCTGAGTGGCAGAATAAGCACCCCCTGATAGGTTCTGCAGGTATGCAAGACAAGACAAGGACTAGTATAGGCTGGGTAGCTTTCAAAATAACTTGTCATTATTTACCTAAAACTGAGATGCCTAAGAAAAGCTTTAGAGCTCCAAAACAACTGCATGTTAGTAATGGAAGTAATTTTATAGACTGAAGTATCTTTATATTTACGTATTATTCTAGACACTAGAAGGAGTTATCTCTTACCGACTCTAATTTACTCCCGGATTATTTTGAGTATTCATACTTTTGGGGGAAACTTTCCTTTTAGAGATCTCTCACCTGTGACATAAGTTGATTTGCACTTGATAAAAATGTTACACAATCCTAACTTAGTACCTAGTGGATTTATTCAAGAAGGAAGGAAGGGGCACAAGTTGTATTTTTTATGGTCTTTAGGTCTTACTCCTTTAAAGTTGTAGGCTGGACAAAACGATCCTTTGTTTTCTTCAGCTAATCAAGTCAGGGCAGGATTACTACCTGTGTAAATATAATAACTTGCTAATTTAATGTCAAAGCCTAGAGTAAATTAATTTCCCATCACTGGTTGTCAACAGCTTTGGAGATTTTTGGCAGTTCTGGTGAAGCAAAACCCCGCGTAACAGCACCATTGACAGAACATTTGTACCATGAAGCCTTCAAACTCTTACTCAGCTGTCAACACATGGGCACTTTCTGGAGCCAGATTCCCTCATGCTGTGCGCTGCCTGCAGCTCGCCGGAAGCTCAACTTTGACTAAAAGGGTTGATTTCTCTTCTCTTACCCTTGTTCTCAGTTAGTGTTAAAACTTGCTTAAAGTCTGTCTTTTATTCTGTATAGTACACAGACAAGTGTCATCTCTTAAACCCTTGTGATGTTGAGGTAAGGGGCTCCAAAGAAATGCTAGACATCTTAGTGAATAATTGATTAGAAAGGAGTCTGGCAGTGTTAATTGTGAGCTGCAGTATAATGAATGCCAAAAACAGAAGCTTTCTAGATGTTTCCAAAAATTGGGTAAAGTTTTTAATACTGAGCAATAGGGTCAGTGTACTGAGGTGGAATTTAAAGGGTTTTTTTTTTTTTTTTTTTTGGACCATGAGAGATTTTTATTTTTAATTGGCTTTTGTTACTTGCCTTGTTCTTTGATGGAAGGTTCATTTATTAAATGACTCTGTTGTTCTGTTGTTGTTGGTTTTGTTTTGTTTTGTTTTTAATGGTTGTCTGCCTGATGCCACTTTGGGGATATTTATTTATTAGACATAATTGTAATGTGGGGTAGATAAAGAACCAGAGAATAGGTACAGACAAGCACAAACATTGAATGAAGTGATAAATTCTTTAGCCAACTACTACCAGCATAGCCCAATGAAACAGAAACTTTCATTCATGGAGGCTCTGACAATTTGATTTTCAATGATTCTTTCCAAGTAAAATTATAGAAAAAAACCTCCCAAATTTCATCATATGGATAACATTACAAATCATTTTAAAATAGAAGTGACAGTCAGTGTCTCCATTAAAAAGTACTGCATGAACAACTGGAGTTTTGTGGCCTGCACTATCTAATACATTAGTAACTAACCACATGTGGCTAATTAAATTCACATTTAAATTAATTAGAAAATTAAATAAAATTTAAAATTTAGGTCCTTGGTTGCACTAGCCACATTTCAAGTGTTTAATAGCTACATGTGGCTGGTGGCTATTGTATTGAACAGTGCAGATTGTAGAACATTTCCATCCTTTGCAGAAAGTTCTATTGGATAACATTGCACTCACTGTACAATAATAGGGAAGTTTTGTTTTGTTCTGTTTTTTTGCCTCGTGTTGTTTGGTTTGGGTTTTTAGTTATAATTTTAAAATATTCTTTATGGAGGCAGAGACTGTAACTGTTAGAATTAATGTGAGAATTTTGGTATTCGTCCTGTTATCTTACTTTTATGATATCCAACAGTTCACAGATCTATAAATACACTATTCCAGTAACTCAGGAACTGAAGAAATACCTTGTGCATTAGCTAACCCATGTTTTTAGTGTGAGTACCCAAAAATAGTCATGCTTATTCATTGGTCAGAAGAGAAAAAAATCTGACTGTGGAGTCAAAGAATAAAGTTTCTTTGCCTCTAATGAATTTATAACCCAAGAACATTTTCAACACAGGAAACGCAGTAGAATTTTTGTCAGTGTGATAGAAGAAAAGGCAAGACGAAGAAAATCTAGAAGGAAATACAGTTACTTCAGAAAGTAAATACTTTTAAATGAAGGCAGGATAAATATTTTCTTAAGTTGTATAAATCTGTTTTATTCTAAAAATAGTAATTGATACTATTACATAGAATTGATAAAATATAGAAAAGTATAGATAACAAGATAAAATTCAGTTGGAATTCCATCAGTCAGCAATCATCACTTTTAACACTTTAATGTATTTTGTAGTTTGTCAAAATTATAACAATCTTGATGGCAGAGACAACACTGACAGCTAAATATGACTTTAATATGGGCTGTGTGCTCTCCATGTACATTACCATTACTTACCACAGCCCAGGAAGGAGGGATTACAGGTCTTCCACTCCTTGTCCACATTTAGAAACAAAAGCTCTGAAAACCAAGAGCAGAACCAAAAAGAGTTTGGGTCAGAGAAGTATCTGATCTGAAATGACATGAGGCTTTTTTTTTTTTTACTTTATTTATTTCACTAAATATGAATACTAATGTGTTTTGCTGCAGAAATGTATAATGTGTTTGATTATAGAGTGCTTCCTTGGAGCCCACCAGAATGGTTACTTTGTGTGTGTGTGTGTGTGTGTGTGTAATATACATTGTATATAGTATATAGAAAAGGTTAATACATGTTCATATATATTATATATAATTAATAATATATAATTAGTATATATTATGTATGATATATTATATAGAAACCCATTTGGCTCCAAGATTTTTGGGTAAAGGTTGCAAAACTGTACTATCTGAGTTTTACTGAAGAAGACATAGGGACATTAAATAACTTGCTTAAGAACTCATGGCCGGTAGGAAATGGAGCCAAGACTCAATCAAATGGACCTCTCTGACTCTAGAATTTGAGTGCTGAAAGCATTGCTTCATTTAAGTAAAATTGCTCTATATTGAGAAACAGTAACTGTATACCTACCCTCCTTAAGGAGCCTGAGCAGAACTTTCAGATATTGATAACTTGGTAACCATCCCACCCTTAACACTAAGTGTAATAATTTTGAAGCATTATTCATCAAGAATAAGAAAATTCTGATCTATTAAACTTTTGAGCCTGAACCTAATGATTTAATTTAACTGTGCTTTAAGTTTAAGAGATAAACTTTAATGGTAAATGTGGTCATAAAATCAGCCACCATCAATTGCAAGGTACTAAATAATATTTTGATGTATACTTTGTAATTTTAAAAATCATATATGTAATATTTACTGTATCTTGCATAGTTAGGCATCCAGATAAAAATTTAAAATAATAATACAAATATAGATCCTTGACAAAAAAGAAGCAAAAATCTGTCTTACTATTGCTTGAATTCAGTGTTTATATAAATATAAAATAGTGTTTTGCTTTGTGCTTTCTAGGAGGTAAAGGATATTAATGAGCCATAATTTTTAGCAAAACTTTTCTATTTTCCATATTTACTGGATATTAAGATATAATAATGTAATGCTAATGAACAATAATCAGAGATAGAATTACAGATTCCCCCGATACTTCGCTCAGTTTATGGATCTCATGACTTTAGTTGCTGCTCAGGATTGGCAGCTGCTTTTTTGGGGGCATCTACCTCCTTGGATACTTACTCTCTGATGAAAGTAGTATTGAAAAAGGAAGTGGAAGCAGCATCCACTGTTTACTGGCTTATTTTTTTTCTTAAACTGTGCACTTGTCAGAATTTTGGGAAAGCAAGCAAGAATCAGTGACCTAATCCTCTTTGTGCTTTTGCTTTAGCAGCCCCATTTTAATTGGGCTCCATCAAAATAATTCTTCCAAAGCCGTCCAAAATCCATTCTTCCAACTTACTTACAAAACACAGCTCTGACTTAGCTTGGAAGAAATAGCATACCTTTGACCCACCTAAAAAGAAATCTTTGACTCTGGCAGAAATGCAATACTCTCTCAATCTATCGAGTTAATATTTCTTTTAGGCCGACGATGTGTGAGGCAGCGTGGAAGGAGGTAAAAAGAGAACTAATACATTTGCTTTCAAGAAGTGCAGAGAAGAGAAGGAGTCATTTCACCAGCAGTATTAGCAGTTGTGATGTAAATTGTAGCCGCAGCAGTTACCACAGCGCTTTCCCTATGTCTAACACCAGTCTAATACTTTGTATTAATTCACTGAATCCTTGCACCAGCCCTATGAAATAGGGACAATTGCGATCTCCCTTTTACAGAAGAAGATACTGAGCTACGTAAGGGTTTAATCGTTGCCAAGGTCACATACCTGGTGGAACCAGAATTGGAACACAGGGAGTCTGGCTCCAGAATCCATACCAGTCTGTATTTTCAAATGAGGGGAGGCATGAGCTATGCTTGGAGTGATAGATGGGGAAGGTCATCCGAAGAGAGGCATCTTTGTGAGCAATTCTGTTTGACAGTCATTTAATAAATACACATTGTGTAGAAAGCACCACAGAAATGGTAAGATACAGACACTGCGTGCAGGGAACTTAGAGCAAGTTTACAACCTTCCTGATGATCTGATTGAGGGCTCTTTGATAAAAGAGTTATAATACCTATTGGATAGTTTATTTTGCAGTTTTGTGGGTTCATTGTATTTTTCATCATACAACCGACAAATTGTATTGCCAATATTTTTTCCTTTAACTAATATTTGCTGAGCACCTCCTAATATTTGATGAGTGTCAGGTGTTATGTGGGTGTCACAAGAACAGTAATAAGGAAGATAGACCATTCCTCCCCTCACAGAATTTTCATTTAGTGGAGAAGACAGTTAAATAAGCATTAAAATAAAATGTGAGAAATGCTATGACAGGGGCGCCTGGGTGGCTCAGTTGGTTAAGCGACTGCCTTCGGCTCAGGTCATGATCCTGGAGTCCCTGGATCGAGTCCCGCATCGGGCTCCCTGCTCGGCAGGGAGTCTGCTTCTCCCTCTGACCCTCCCCCCTCTCATGTGCTCTCTCTCATTCTCTCTCTCTCAAATAAATAAATAAAATCTTTAAAAAAAAAAAAAAAAAAAAGAAATGCTATGACAGGAGAAGTTAGGGAACTATGAGAGTAGGTAAGTAGAGACTTTAATTCTGAGGGACCTCAGGAATGCTAATGCCTGAAAGATAAGATATCAGTTAGGATAAAGGGGTACGGGGAGTAGAGAGTAGAAAGAATATGTTCCAGGCAGAGGGAGCAGCAGGCACAGAGACCCAGCACAGAGAAATAACCCGGTTCATTCAATGAGCTTGAAGGCAAGTGGAGTGAGTGACCTGATCAGGTTTATAGACTCCTTCCTTACTAAATGACCTTGGGGAAGTTACTCTTCCTCTTTAAGCTTTAGTGACTCCATTTAAACAGAAAGAGAAATAAAATACCTCCCTCTTAGGGTTGTTATAAACATGAAGTGAGATCATGGTTATAAACTACCAAGCACAGAGTAGGTGCTGCAGACAACTTAGCTATTACTAACTTTGAGAGGCCACCTTGACTGAAAGTGGAAAATGGATGGGAGCAGGGCAGGACTGGAGGTCTGGAGACTAATGAGAAGGCTGTGTAGTGATTCAAGGGGAAGAGAACATTGGCCTCGAGTACAGTGGTGGCAGTGGGAATGATGAGAAGCAAAGATATATTGAAGTTATTTTAGAAGTAGAATAGGGAGTCCTTGATGAGTATAGATGTAGTAGGTGAGGGGGAAGGGAGTTAAGGTTGACCCTTAGGTTTCTAGGTTTAGACCACTGGGTGGATGCTGGGTAAAAGATAGATTAGAAATCCAAATCCAGGGTGCCTGAGTGGCTCAGTGGATTAAGAGACCAACTCTTGGTTTTGGTTGAGGTCGTGATCTCCTGGTCCGAGAGATCAAGCCCCTGGTCAGGCGGGAGATTGAGCCCCTCGGGCAGGCTCCCTGCTCAGGAGGGATTCTGCTGGGCATTCTGCTTCCCCTCTCCCACTCCCTCTTCCCCTCTTCATGCTCATGCGTGCTCTCTCTCTCTAAAAATAAATAAATCTTTAAAAAAAAAAAGAAATCCAAATCCAACCTTGTTATATAGTTTTGGAAAATCAACTGTATGGATATAGATGAGCTATCTACTAGGTAGTCAGTGACAGGGTAGACTGGAAACATTTCTAAATTTCTGCCCAGAATCTTTTCAATATGACACACAAACTAGGAAAATCAAATTATAAAAGAAACACATCTTGGTGTAGATTGCCTTAAGGCATCTGATATATATTCACTAATGGAAAGTCTCCTGATTCTGCATGACTATGTCATATCTACGATAAACTTAAGTAATAGATTAGGAGTGTCTAATATACATGCTAGGACAATTATTCATTAAAAAAAAAGATATGATATACTTATTCCTCAAATGAATCTTCGTAGTCAAATCAAGTATAACTGACTTATTGAATGAGCTAGACTCTGTCAGGTGCAAGCAGAGAGCAGTATTACTGACCCTCATTAGCACACTTTTGCTCTATAAAATCATTCTTTCCTCTTTTTAGATGAAAATTCAGGATGAGCCCATAGTTCTTCCAGCCACTTTTAGGTACTAAAAAGTCCAGACTGCTAGAAGAAAACATAGGAGAACATTTTCTTAAGTCACAAAAACAACTATATATGGAAAGATTGATCAGTTGGACTTCATTAAAATTAAAAACACCTGTTCAACAGAAACCACCATTAAGAGAATAAAAGGCAAACTGTGAGAGTTGGAGAAGATATTTAGAATAGGCACATTATTTGTCAGATATCCAACTTGTATCCAGACTATATAAGTAGCTCATACAAATCAATAAAAGATATAGGCGACAATAAGAAACAGGCAAATATTTGAATAGACATTTCATAAAAGAAGATATCCAGATCTTCAAAAAGCATATGGAAAAGGACTCATCATTAGTCATTAGGAAAATACAAACTAAAGCCACAATGAGATACCACGGTACATATATCAGAATGGCTAAAATTGGAAAAGATGGTCAGTATCAAGTATTAATGCAGATGTCTAGTAACTGAAATTCGCATACATTGCTGGTGGGAGTGAAAAATGCTACAAGTACTTTGAGAAGCTGTTTGGCAATAGCTGCTAATGCTAGGCATATGCCTATCCTATGACTTAGCACTTCTACTCTCAGATATTTACTCAACAGAAATGAGTGCATATGTCCACCAGAAGGCAAGTTCAGGAAGGTTTTAGCAACTTTTTTTTTCATAGATCAAAAATGGAAAAAGTTCAAATGTCCATCATCAGGAGAATGGGTAAATTTTGATAGAGTGTTCATACAATAGAACACAAAATATGAATGGAAAAGACGAGCTACTGCCCCACCCAAAAACATATTTAATGCTCACAGACATAAGATTGAGCAAATGAAGCCAGACACAAAGAGTTCATATCTATGCCTTCATGTAAATGAAGTTCAACGTAAGAAAAATTACACTATTGTGATAAAAGTGAAAATAGTGATAACTTTAGCAGGGTAGATATTGACGTGGAAGAAGCATGAGAAATCTTTCTAGATAACTAGAAATGTTTTCTATTTGTATCTGTGTGGAGGTTACCCAGGCATATGTATATGTGTGAGATATATGTAAAATTTTATACTATGTCTGTTGTACCTCAATAAACGAAGAAAAAGCCTAGTGCAGTCTAATGTCAAAACTACAGTCTCATATTCAATTAAAAGCTCTCCCTGCCCCCATCAACTCATAGTCAATGATCTGCAGTAGGGAAGGGAGAATTATAATAGGTTTCTTCTCTTCTCATTGGCCTACCTGCTCTCCCATTCTTGAGCCACTGTTTTTGTTCCCTCTAGGATCAAGCACATAGAGGAAGGAGGGACTAGAGAAGAATGGACAAAGTCTGATGTGTCTTGGGTTGTAATCAGGCTTTGCCCTCTGAATATGGTGCATCTCCAAAGTCTAGCTCTTTCTCTTGCAGGGTGCTTCTGTGGGTTTTGAGTGATCCTACTTCACTAACATCCTAATCCAACACTGCATGGTATTGACAATGATCCTCTTACAACTCCAGCCACAGCTCTTGGCTTTTAGTGATCTACTTCTCTGGGTGGAATCCTGGGCAGAATGACTCAAGAGCAGTTTTCCTCCGTAGGTCAAGTGACATCTTTGCCTGGCCAGTGGAAAACTGACAGTTTGCTCTCACTGTAGCCTCTCTCCCCTCCCAGCCTCTCAGCTTCAAGCTTCTCTAGGAAGAAAACACCCTGTGGTATTCCCATTTCCCATTCCTCAAAGTCCAGGGGACAGATTCTCCATCTGGTTCTCTGAAGATCTCCTCGCTTACCTTGGGCGGGAACCACCTTGGAGAAGCAAGTGGATAATTATTTGGTCCAATGATAACTCTCCTCAAATAAGTTGCTTCTGCCAATCTTACTTCTGCCTTTTGTGTATAGCTTGAAAGTGGACAGTGAACCTATGGTAGAGCACAGTTATTGTTTTAAGCTAGAGGATAAATGAATGGTTCCTGCCCCAAAGAGGAGTCCTCATTTTATCTGTTCCACCTTCTTTGCCAGTTGCTTGAGGCTTTTTTGAATGAAAAGAAGCATTCTGGAATATTAAATGCTGTGCAGTTGTTTTTGTTTTCTCAGTATTCTACTTCAAAAATATTTCAGGTAGACAAAAAAGATTGAGAAATAAAGATTTTTATCATACACATACATTCCCACACACAAAGATTATTGGGACCTTCTTGGGTGACTGTGGGTGACTGTGAATAACTGTGAGCCTCTGTGTCTACATCTAAAAATAACAGGTAAATATTACCTGCTTTGTATTATTGCCATGGGGATTAAATGTAAATGAGTTATACACATACAGAAATAAACACATTCAAATATAGATATGTGCATACATATGTACTATACATGTATTACTCAGAACAAAGTAAGTGCACAATAAATGTTAGCTCCTTTGTTCTTTCTTCCTGGACTGTGTGACCCCACATTCCCTTTCTTTCGGTAAAGCAGCTTTCTTTAGTTATAGGCTTTGGGTATAGCAGAGAGGCACAGGGCTCTAGGATTCCTTATAAAGAATGTGGGTTTACTCTTCAGAAACTTTTTTTTTATTATGTTACGTTAATCACCATACATTACATCATTAGTTTTTGATGTAGTGTTCGATGATTCGTTGTTTGTGTATAACACCCAGTGCTCCATTCAATACGTGCCCTCTTTAATACCCATCACCAGGCTAACCCATCCCCCCACCCCCCTCCCCTCTAGAACCCTCAGTTTGTTTCTCAGAGTCCATAGTCTCTCATGGTTCATCTCCCCCTCCGATCCCCCCCCTTCATTTTTTCCTTCCTACTATCTTTTTTTTTTTTTAACATATAATGTATTATTTGTTTCAGAGGTACAGGTCTGTGATTCATCAGTCTTACACAAGGTGTGCTCTATTTGAAATTAAAATATAACAGATGTGGTAAATTTAGCATCAACCTAGGGTTGGAAATACCTGGATTCAAATCCCAGCTCCATAACTTCTAGCCTTTCATTTATTCAACACATTTATTGAAGGCTTACTTTGTGCCAGGCGCTGTTGTAGTAACTAAGAATATAGGGGGGAAAAAGACAAATGAGATTCCAGTCTTGTGGATCTCAACCTTGGGGAGCTTTGTTGGGCAATGGGGTTGGGTGAATAGCAGGGGAAATAGACAACAAGCAAATAACTATAATGTCAGGTGGTGATGGGTTTTATGAACAAAAATAAAGCCAGATAAAGGATAAAAGGAATAGAACATGGTAGGGAAGGGTAGATATGTGTGAGTGTGAGTGTGTGTGTGTATGTGTGTGTGTGTGTGTGTTGTGTGGAGGGTCGTCAGGGAAGGTCTTATAAGAGACCTGAATTGAGGAAGGAAGATCTAGGAGAAGGTAAAGAGGAGTTTGTAGTATTCCAGAAGCCAAAAGAACAAAGTGTTTCAAGAAGGAGGAAGTCAAATGCTACTGAGTGATAGAGTAATATGAGGAGCTCTCAGTAGCCTTTGGACCCCTGGACAGGTTATTTACCTTCTCAGAGCAATAGTCAATAATATATCTGAGGATTAAGTGAGATAACTTATTTTACATAAGCACCTGTCACATAGCAGATAGGTGACTGAAGATTTTCTTCACATATCATGTGTGTAGTAAAATATTTAAAAATTCATAGTGAAAGGTATTTTTAAGTAGTCTCAATTGAATTTCTCACTGAATTTGCAAAATGTTCAATTAACTGTGTAGGGAAGTCAATATATTAAACCGTAATAGTTGTGCAACTGAGGCTTTGTCTTGTTTAATGAACTGTCTTAGTAATTAAGTAGTTAATTTGATGTGTTATGTCATGTGTTTTGTGTCATGTGTCACAGGTCATGTGAATTGCAACGTGTTTAAAGACGTTGGAATTTTTCACATTCAAACTGGCAGAAATCAATTGTGTAAAAAATAAGAGCTAAGAAGATCAAGTATCTCAGCATTCATTAGAGTCTGTTTTGCTAAATTACAGTTTCTATGACTGATCAACAAATTATTCCCATTTTAAGTCTAAGGAATAAGGAAATTGATTTGATTCTCTTCCGTTTTAGGCGTTCTCTGATGTCTTTGCATTGATTTTTAAATACGCTTTCAATTTTACAGAATTTGGCTGAATAATATGACATGTGATCTAACCTGTATGGTAATGACAAAAATGAGACCGTTGCACTCTTCAAAGTAATACAAAATTATAGTGTCTTTGTCTGGCTACCTCACAATATTTATATGTCACCTAAGTTATTTCATAGAGATGAGGCATTAAAAATTCTACCCAGAAAGTGTTGAAGAATGAGGATATACATTCAAGCATGTGTGTTGAAATTTACATAAATTTAAAGGATATGTTTTTATGCATTGTAGTCTCCTCCAGAAGAAATCTATATGCTTTTTGAAAACATGACTCTTACTCTTAGATGTTTAAAAGCATCTCAGATACCTTACAGTAAAGGAAATAGTCATTTTACTTAAAGTAAATCATTTTTCCAAATTTTCTCGAGCACATTTATGTAGGTACTGAGAGAGAATGAGAGTTCTTTTTTCACGTTTTAAATACAAAATACACCAGCTGCTACCCCAGCTATTCACTAGAGAAAGGGAGAATAACTAAATTTCTGCAGCAATGTGTAGAACTAAATTTATTGAAATCCCAGTGAAAGCTTTTGTTGTGTTCGGTATAATAGGGGAAATTCCATAAGATATCTTAGATTGCATTTTCTTCATGGTAATCTTCATAGTCCTAGTGCTCCCCGGTCAGTCTGTAAACATGCTTCATTCATTTAGAATGAGAACTCACACCTCAGAAGCCAGCCAGGTTTGGGGATTATAAGACATTTTATCTCAAATAACCTGAGTACTCCTAGATGTAAACACTGAATCCATTGAATTTGGTTCAGAGACGTTGGAGCTTGGTGACCCCCATTAGTTATTTTTCTCATATATATAAGGAATGGATTTGTATTGTAAAGTGTGTGGCTTTGATGAACGATCATTAGCCTTTCTTATATCTATTTCTGAGGCTTTTGCTCTAGTTATATTTCTGGTTTCATTTCAAGCACTTTTTTAACATTCATTTTTCACCTATTACAAGAAGTTAATTTATGTTTGGAGGATGACTCACATTTCCTTTCAAAGATCTTCCTCTTGTCACCTAGCTTGTATTTTCTAAAAGAAGACTCAATCAAATGTTTTTGTTCCTCTTGAGAAATCCCTGACAGGCCCGTGACCCTGGCTCCTGCTGTAGCTGTACATTTCTATACATAACTGATGACTTGGGGCCCGGCCGATAGCACTGGTGCACGAGCCACATAGGTTCCCATACAGTGAGGGGTTTTAGGTCTTTGGATTTTCCATTTCTGAACAGAAATAACTCCTTGCTAAATAAGAAGAATTCCAGAAGGAATAAGTTTACCCTAGGAATAAACATTCTTTAGAGAACAAAGCATCTGTCAAAGCAATAGAAGATTTGGACGGTCTTAAGATCCTAACTTTATTACCCTATCCAACCATCTCTCCATTTAGCAGCACTGGTCATGTTTGCTTTTGCTGACGTTTTGGTAATAATATTAAAAAAAAAAAAGTTTAGTGCTAAGGAAAGTTAAATTCCAAATGGCACCCTTTGAGATACTACTTAATCTTTTTTTTTTAAGATTTATTTATTTTAGAGAGAGAGAGTGCATGAGCAGGGGGAGGGGCAGAGGGAGAGAGAGAGAGAATCTCAAGCAGACTCCCGACTGAGCGGGGATCCCTATGTGGGGCTCGATCTCATGATCCCAAGGTCATGACTTGAGCCAAAACCAAGAGTCAGTTGCCCAACCGACTGAGCCAAGGATTAAGGTATTCCTTAATCTAATTGCCCTTTATGTTTCTTTGATTTACCAGAAAATGACAAGGCTAGCAGTATAACTGGTTATCTTTTCATGAGGAATTTGTGAGATTCTTGTCATGGGAGTGGCATTTGTTATGTCCTGTCACTACATGCTATCTTTCTTTTCCTCTAAACACTGTGAGAACACTTTCTTGTCTTTAGGTCTTTGTACATGCTTTTCCCCTCTCCGAGACCATTCTTAGGTACCTCCCACCTCCACCCATCTCTTGGCCATTTCTCTTCATCATTCTGGTCTTATTTTATTTTATTTTTTATTTTTTTAAAGATTTTATTTATTTATTTGACAGAGAGAGAGAGACAGCGAGAGAGGGAACACAAGCAGGGGGAGTGGCAGGTAGAGGGAGAAGCAGGCTTCCCGCTGAGCAGGGAGCCCGATGTGGGGCTCAATCCCAGGACCCTGGGATCATGACCTGAGCTGAAGGCAGACGCTTAACGACTGAGCCACCCAGGTGCCCCTGGTCTTAGTTTGGATGTCACCTCTTTTGGAATCCCCTGTTCAGTGAAGTGAGGTAAGCAGCCTTTCCTCGCCCCCTTATCTGGCCTTTGCCTTTTTACTTTGCCACAACTAGACTGTAAAATCTTTTAAAGTAGAGATCGGGCCACCTTTATCATGGTTTCCCAAATCTCTGGGATATGCCTGGCCTAGAGTAGGTGTCTAATCATTATTTGTTGAATGAAACTACGAAGATTCTAATAATATAAAATTGAACTTAAACATAAAAATGTCAGAATTTGCGGATTCCTAGATTTTCACTTTGTTGTTCCTATAGTAATATATATTGTTAGGAATGCTGGGATAACAACAAAAAAA